>NW_003852404.1:37078727-37082904 GCF_000181295.1 Otolemur garnettii
TAATCCTATCTCTCTGGGAGGCCAAGGTAGATGGATTGCTTGAGCTCAGGAGTTAGAGATCAGCCATAAGAACCACTGTGGTGGGTTCTTATGGTCCCAACTACTCAAGAGGCTGAGACAAGATAATCACTTGAGCCCAAGAGTTTGAGGTTGCTGTGAGCTACGATGCCACAGCAGTATGCCCAGGGCAAAGGAGTGAGACTCTGTAGGTAGATAGATAGATAGATAGATAGGTAAAGGTTCAGATGTGTTATATACAGAGAACATGGATTCTTTTTTTTTTTTTTTTTTGTGACAGAGTCTCACTTTGTCACCCTTGGCAGAGTGCCCTAGCATCATAGCTCACAGCAACCGCAAATAAAATAAAATAAAATAAAATAAAACAAAAAAAACAACTCTTGGGCTCAAGTAATTTTCTTGTCTCAGCCTCCCAAGTAGCTGGGACTACAGGTGCCCGCCACAATGCCTGGCTATTTTTAGAGATGAGGGTCTCACTCTGACTCAGATTGGTCTCAAACCTGTGAGCTCAAGAAATCCACCTGCCTCAGCCTCCCAAGTGCTGGGATTATAGGCATGAGCCACCACACTTGGTCTTTATTTTTATTTTTTTTTGAACTGATAATTTTTTTAAAAAAATCCTTCCTTTCCTGAATTTCAAAATATTACTAGGAATACTAAATTATCAAATTGAGCATTAAATAAAGCCCTATGAGTATGTCGTCTTCATGCAAGTATCCTCTTGAACATTAAAGAATCTGCTCTCCAGAGGTTGAACTTGGACATGGTTGGCTTAACTGCACCATGTTGAAGCTCATTTCATTCTTCTTACTTATGAAGCATGGGAATTAAATGAGAACCTGTAGGATGTGGAATACCTAAACATTAAACAACTCTTTGAACTTTAAAGACACACTGTGACCTTGAGGATCAGAACTGCTACCTGAAGCTTTTCTTTCCCTGATTAAGGTGACTCATCATTGTAGCAAAGAAGAAATGTGACATAATCTATACTTCTCAAAGTCCTACTTATTTTTCTGAAAGGGCAAGAGCTTGTCTTGTATTAGACTAGCCTGTGTAATTTACCTATTGATTGATTTTTATTATTTTTGTTTTTATTGAGACAGAGTCTCACCTTATCACCGTCGGTGCCATGGTGTCATATTAAGAGAGGATACGGGAGAGGGGCGAGGTCTAGGAGAACAGGTCTTCTCAGGGAGACCACGAGGATGCACCTGCAGGGCCCTCTCTATGGTGACTCAGCTCTTGGGAATTTATAGGCTTAACTCCCTGGAACTTGGAAATTTCCAAGTTCTATGAAATCCTGTAGTTCTGTAGGGGCTGGAGTAGCAGCTCCCGCTTGATTCAAACCGGCCAATGGGAAGGGTACCTGTGGGGTGGAACTTTTTGACTGTCAATAAAAAGGGAAAGACCAAGCCAGTCGGGGAGTGCGGCCATTTGGAAATCTTCTATGCCGTAAGCTCCTGGCCGATGAATAAAGCCCTTCCTCTTATAACTATCGTGTTTGGGTTGTTTCTCTCCGTTGGGCCTCGTTTTCCTGCAACATTTTTGGTTCCCTGACTGGGAAGTGAGATCACCCTTGGAGAGAACATGCACCTGGTAGTTGCCGCCAATCCTCTGGACACCCACATGGGGGCCCCGATTGGCCTGGGTGACATGAACCACTGAGCGCGCCAGGGAGGCAGTTTGGCCTCCCTGTGTGGACACCTCGACTAGGCTGAGAAGGGACCCCGGCGGCGGGTCTTCATGGAGTCAAATACCAGGAGGAACTGGCATGCAGGAACATGCATGCCAGTTCTCTACACAGGGAGACGTCTAAAGCAAGGTAGGATCCATTTGGGGCCCACTACAATTTTAGTGGAAGAGGAGCCTGATCACCTCCTGGGCGTTAGATCACCCACAGATCTGTTGACAGGTGTGTGAGACCAGATCTGCTAGCTCGCCAGCCGATCTGTGAAAGGTGTGTGAGAGTGTGTGGATGTGGTGTGACTGAGAGAACTCTGAGGGTGGAGTTGGGTCTCCCCTCACAGGGCCTAGGGGAGTGTTGGTTTGCCTCTTATGGTTCAGTGGCAGCTCTAGTGGGAACTCGAGGCTGCCCAGGTTAAGAAATGCGTTGGAATTGTGTGCATGTGAGTGCTTGGAGAATGACTGAGATGGGTAACAATAGGTTGTTTCAGCCCCCCTCCCCCCACCATTCACGGGGTGAAAGAAATGTGTGAGTGTGCCCTTCTTCCCTGCTCCGACTTTGCCCCCTGGCTATTCTGAGGGAAACTGGAAGTTCCAGGTTTTCTGCTCTCTGTCTTTGGTAACATGACCATGTCTTGGGGGAAATAGAAAGACATTAGAAAGGGTTTTGTAGTTTTGTTACTGGAATTTCTTCAGTAAGTTTTTGGTCTCAGGAATTTGAAAATTGAGACTGTGGGCCACAGATCAGTGATGAAATGGCATTTTGTTGAACTGAGGGATATGCAGATAGAGTGGAGAGTGCCAGAACTATAGGCAGAAGAGCCATGCCTTGGAAAGTGTTGTGGTCCAGGCATTCCGGTGAGCTCTGGATGACCCTTGAAAATCTGGAGGACAGAGTGTAAATCTCCTGGGAAACGGTGCTGTATCCATATCAGCAACAGGTCTCCTGGGTGGATAGCCTCCAAAACGGGGGAGAAGGCCCAGGTCAGACATTTCTTGCATGAATCCCTTGCCTAGGGGTAAATAGTTGGCCCTGAGAGATATTTTGGCCAGGACTTAGTAGATGAAAAAAAAAAAAAATACCTTTACAAACTGAATAGATGTTCTAGCAAATCGATGAATGCAGCCCCTCACCTTGGACAAGGTTATTAGGTCTTTGCTGAGGTTTTTGTCTGAGGGGAGGATTAGGGTGTGTGCTCTTTAGTCTGGGTGGAGCCAGCCAAAAGGTTTCAGGCTGCTTTATTCATGACCTGGCTGGGGCTCAGAGGGTTTGTACCCGAAGATGGGAGTCTGATATCTGAGCCTATCTGAGCCTGAAAAATGGGGGTTCCCCATCCAGCTCTGAGTGGGAAAATCCTGTATCAATGTTATAGCTCATAAAATGTCTCTCATTTGTAAAATGTAATCATTTGGTTGTTTAAATTGTTAGAGAAACTGAGTCTTTGTCAAAGGATAAGATTCTTGCTTTTTAAACCTTCTAATTATCAGTTTAGCCTAGTGAATGGGTAACTTCATAGTGAACTGAGATTCTGTTTTATGGAGAATTTTTAGAGTAAGAAAAATTAGAAAGAAGAATGACATGATATAAAGAAAGAATCTTGTGTGATAAATTTTGTCCTGAAACAGAATGGTTGTATAAGAAAGTGAAAGGCAGGACAAAAGTTAAAGAAGTTTTAGAACGTTTATAGATTGTCTGTGCAGGTTAAATGAAAAAAAAAATTTACATGTGATCCAATTGACTATGTATTTCCTTTAAAATCTTTCAGCATGTAATCTTATTTGAACCAATATTTTAGGCCTTTGATATTTGACAAACCTTCCAAAATCAAAAGTCTAAATTTGGGCTTGGTGTCCATAGTGCAGTGGTTGCAGTGCCGGCCACATGTACCAAGGTTGGCAGGATTGAACTCGGTCCAGAAAACAAAAAGCACAACTCTAAATTTGGTCTTTTTGAAATATTAAGACCACTAAAAGACATTAAGAAAACAAATTGAACTCATTTAATTTATTAAAAATGTATAGGAAACACTGTCAAATATGAAATGGTGATTAATTTTATATAGGTTATGATTATATGTATGTGTGTTCCAATATTGTAAAATATTGGTCTGTTCTAACATATATTGTCAGTAATAATTTTAATTCATCTAAAAAAAAAGAAATATTAAGAGAGGCTGACGAATTCTCTTGAATTTAAATTCCTGATGTCTTTGAAAGTTGAGTACCTTCGGGCTAAAAGCAGATTTTTAGAACTTTTATTGGAAAGTTAACATGTCTATTAGTGTTGCTAACCTAACTTCAAACAGAACAAAAATCAGTTATGTAGAACTAGGCTAGTTTGTTATGGCTTTTTATTTAAAATATTGTTGGTTCTTTCTGTGTTCTGTTTCCAGAAGTCAAGAAAATAATTCTCTGTCTTTTGAGCTATTTGTAGCTTTTCAAGCAATGTATGTACTTATGAGCAGAGTTTGAA
>NW_003852404.1:37085351-37105234 GCF_000181295.1 Otolemur garnettii
AGAGGCAACAAGTCATTAGTTGCCTCCCCACCTCCACAAGCTGAAGGCAAGTTTGGGAATTCCTAGGTGCAGTCAGTTTCTGTCGTCTTTGGATCTCCAACTTTGCCATCTTGGCTAGACCTCTGTATGAGGCAACTAAAGGAGAGGAAGGAAAGTCCTTAGAATAATGAAGAGAACAAGAACGTGCCCTCTCCCAGCTAAAGATGGGGCTAATGACTGCCCCTGCACTGGGACTGCCAGGCCTACCAAGATGGCTGTGGGTATGTTAACCCAGCTGGTTAGGTCCGGGCCAAGGCCTGTATGTAGCCTACCTCTCTAAGCAGTTAAATGGAATGGCAAAAGGATGGCCACCCTGCTTACGGGCTCTAGCTGCTACTACTCTCCTTGTGCAAGAAGCCGATAAGCTGACTCTAGGGCAGGATCTCAGAGTAGAAGTACCTCACTCTGTGGTCACTTTAATGGAAACTAAAGCATATTTTTGACCCAGCCACACTCCTTCCAGTCAATGGAAGAGAGACTGAGCATGACTGTGTGGAATTCATAGATAATGTGTACTCTAGCAGACCTGACTTGCATGACCAGCCTTGGACAGATGCAGTCTTGGACTTGTATGTTGATGGAAGCAGTTATGGGACGGCACAAGCCCTGGCAAAAAGCTGTCAGTCAGTGATGTCTCACCTGCAGCCAGTTCAATGCCTGCCAAGAACCAACGTTACCCCCAAGAATCAAATCATATGGAGCAACGCCCTTCAAGGACTTTCAGGTAGACTTCACTGAAATGCCCAGATGTAGAGGGAACAAATACTTGCTGGTGATGGTGTGCCCCTACTCGGATGGGTAGAAGCATATCCTATCCTCATCGAGAAGGCACAAGAAGTCCCCTGGGCACTCTTGAGAGACATTATACCACAGTTTGGGCTCCTACTGAGGATTGGGTCAAACAATGGGCCAGCATTCATCTCTGAATTGATCCAGAAGACGGCTAACATCCTGGCATCACCTGGAAACTACGCAACCTACCGCCCACAAGGTTTGGGGAAGGTGGAACGCATGAATAGAACTATCAAAACCAGTATAGGGAAAGTATGCCAGGAGACAAACTTACAGTGGGTAAGTGCCCTGCCCTTGATGTTATTTAAGATTAAGTGTACTCCTACTAAGAGGACAGGATTCTCACCGTATAAGATCTTATATCATAGGCCACCACCTGGAGCTTGCCAAGATTTCCCTAGGAATTAGGAAAGGTAGAATTAAAGAAGCAGTTGCGGGCACTGGGAAAGGTGGCAGAGACAGTGTCAGGAATGAGTGAATGAGAGGTGTGGGTCAAGGAGCTCTCCAGGAGCTGTGGTGTGGGTCAAGGATTGGAGTGTATCTCCCCTGAGGGTGAGGTGGAAAGGCCCTTACAATGTTATCCTGACCACACCTACAGCTGTGAGAGTAGCAGAAATTCCTGCCTGGATCCAATACAGCAGGGTGAAGCCTGCCTTGGAACCGGAGGGGAATCTGCCCCTGCCTACTAGGAGCTGGACAGAGCAGGATGGGAACAATGGCAGCTGATCCTGAGTTCCCATGGCATGGGCTCCACACCACAAGGACTCCTGAATTAGCAAAAGTATTGCCCAGAGAAATCGTAGCATGGGTTAGGTTGCCACTCTGGTTTAAATTTAACAATAGGCTAGCCTTCTTAACAGAAGTAGTGCAAATAATAAGCTAAAGCTTTAAATAACTTGTAGACCTCAAAGCTTAGACAGAGTAAAGTATATGGACAGGACCATAAGAGCAGAAATTGGTAAACTCTACCAGAAAGCAAAGCTTACTTAGATACAGGCCTTGCCACTGGTATTGTTAAAAGAGGCCTCTGTCAATTCTCTGTCAATTCTCTGCAATTTAGCAGGAACTCCTAAAAGAACTGAGAAAGACTGAACTAAAAAGACAAAAACCCTAGAAAGAGTAGCAAAGAAAGTGTCCACTGGAGTAAATTAACCATGTTCTGTTTAGTCTTTTGTGTCTGTACATCCTTTCTCTCTAGAGAATCAAGGGGACCAAGTCTAGGTTTAGAACTGGTCCCCCTGAAACCAAGGTAGAAAGGACTTTACACCATCATCCTGACCACATGCACAGCAGTGAAGGTGGAAGGAATCCTCACCTGGAGTCATCACAGTTGGCTGAATAGAACTTCACTGCCCCTTGGAAAGTAAAGGTAACTTTTAAGACAGTCAACGTGCCCTGCTCCAGCCACATACTGGGAGCTGGCTGGTCAACGCACGGCTGAAGCCTGAGGAAACTCCTCGAGGGGCTTGTCTTAATTGGACTTTGAACTTTGAGAAAAGAAAAGGGAAATGTCACAGGGAAAAGTAAAACTTATATGTATGTTAGCCCACCACCACCGTACTATTAAGGCCTGAGTAGAGAACCCAAGAAAAGTCACAGTCCCTAAAACCTTAGTGCTAAAAAGTAATTAATATTGGCATCTACAGAAACAAGCTGATGTTGAGACCCCAAATTAAAAATATATTGGAGTCTCAAAAGGGGGGAATGAGAGAGGATACTAGAGGGGGGTGAGGTCTAGGAGTACAGGTCTTCTCAGGGAGACCACGAGGATGCACCTGCAGGGCCCTCTCCATGGTGACTCAGCTCTTGGGAATTTATAGACTTAACTCCCTGGAACTTGGAAATTTCCAAGTTCTATGAAATCCTGTAGTTCTGTAGGGGCTGGAGTAGCAGCTCCCACTTGATTCAAACTGGCCAATGGGAAGGGTACCTGTGGGGTGGAACTTTTTGACTGTCAATAAAAAGGGAAAGCCCAAGCCAGTTGGGGAGCACAGCCATTTGGAAATCTGTGCCGTAAGCTCCCGGCCGATGATTAAAGCCCTTCCTCTTATAACTATGGTGTTTGTGTGATCTTTCTCTCCGTTGGGCCTCGTCTTCCTGCAACAATATGGAGGCTCACAGCAGCCTCAAACTCTTGGGCTCAAGCAATTCTCTTGCCTCAGCCTCCCAAGTAGCTGGGACTATAGGTGCCTGCCACGATACCCCACTATTTCTTTTGTTTGTTTGTTTTAGAAGGCCCGGGCCGGGTTCAAACCTACCAGTCCTGGAGCATGTGGCTGGTGCCCTAACCACTGAGCAACAAGCAACCCCCTAGACTAGCTTTTGATTTACTGTGTTATTTAGGATAAATTTAGAAGGCACAGACCTGCCACACACAATGACCACCATGGTCCCAGTGCCATGGCCTCTTGCCTCAAGTCCTGCAGTCATTTCTAACCGAGTTTCTGCATCCACTTTGCTTCATTATAATTCTTCTCCACATAAACCTCAGAATAATCTTTTAAGAATATGTCAGCTTATGCCACTCCTTGTTTAAAATTTTCTAGTTATAGCTGGGCACTGTGACTCATGCCTATAATCCTAGCACTCTGGGAGGCCAAGGTGGGTGGATTCCTTGAGCTCAGGAGTTTGAGACCAGCCTAAGCAAGAGCCAAGACCCCAACTCTACTAAAAATAGAAAAATTAGCTGGGTGTTGTGGTGGGTGCCTGTAGGTCCACCTACTCAGGAGGCTGAGGGAGGAGGATCACTTAAAACCCAGGAGTTTGAAGTTGCTGTGGGCTGGGCTGAGGCCATGGCATCCTAGCCTGAGGCAACAGGGTAAGATTCCCTTGGGAAAAAAGTATCTTCTACTTACTTCCTTTCACATTTAGAATAGAATTCAAACTCCTCACCCTTGTCTTCAAGGCCCTGCACAATGTGTGACCAAGCTCCTGCTTCCTGCTGTGCTTCCTCATCTGCTGTGACCTTTCTCATTTGCAGGCTCTGGCCAGACCACTTCCTACCGGGAGGGCTGCAGGAGCCATTCTTTCTATGGTTCTCCATAGCAGATCCCACAGTTGAGTTTATGTTTTAAAATGCACCGAGGATTTGTTTTAATTTTAGGTATAAGACATGCAGGCATGGCAATGACTGGCAAGAAGAAAGAAATTATTCTTTTTTTTTTTTTTTTTTTTTAGTGACAGGATCTGGCTTTGTCACCCAGGCTGGAGGAGTACAGTGGCTGCCACCATAGGTCACTAGGTCACTATAACCTCAAACTCCCAAGCTCACGTGAACTTTCTGCCTCAGCCTCCTGAGTCCCTGGGACTACAGGCACAGGCCACTACACTAGCTAATTTTTTGCATTGTTGTTGTAGAGATGAGATCTTGTTATATTGCTCAGGCTGCTCTTGAACTCCAGCATCAAGCAGTCCTCCTACCTTGGCCTCCCAGAGAGGTGGGATTACAGGTGTGTGCCAACATGCTTGGATGAAAGAAGTTTATACATTTGCAGATCCCTAGAAGAAGAAGCATGCTATGAAGGCCCACAAGGGGAAACTCAGCAGGGTCAGCTAGGAAGTAAAGGAACCAGGAGGAAAAGGAGCCAAGAGCCTTTTTTTGGTTTCCAAGCAGGTAGACAAGCTTAGAATTGGCTAGTTTGAGTAATTTCTGTGAGTTCTGGGGTATAGGAGCTGTCCTGAGATGTCTTGTGGCTTGCTCTGAGGTGACCAGGTTTTTGCCAAACTCCAAAGGTGTCAAGCCTATGTCTGCTTACTCACTGCACAGGAAGCCAGTTACTGAGATGATGAGTTAATGCCAGGAAGGAAAAAGTTTTATTGCTATTGATGTCACCTGGGAAATAGGAGCTATTTATTAACTCCATCTCCATGACTGACTAAGTGCAAGGCCTTTGACATCAGGTTGTGGAATGCAGGTCACGTTGCATGAGTTTGAAGTTATGGGTCTGCAGGTGGTCTGATTCAAGACTCAGCTGTTGGTAACAGATAGTGAATCATCAGGAAGTCTGGGAAAGTTAGTTAAGCAAGAAGATTATGCTTATTAGGCTTGACTCTGAAAGTGTGAGGTACTGGGGTAAAAAAACATAAAAAACAAATAAAAAAGAACTTAGGGAGGGGGTCATTTTGGAAGGCCAATGACAAGGGCAATAGAATATTGGCCTGGAGTGTAAAAGCCCTGTAGAGGAGGTAGGAGGAGGGAGTGTGGGCTCTGGATTGGGCATGTGCATATGAAAAGCAGGCTCTATCTCTGGAAATTAGTTAACCATGGGAAGAGCAGTCTCTCCCCAGTCAGCAAGGCCAGAGCATCAAAAATATAGACAATAGGTAGGCCTGGTGGCTCATGCCTGTTATCCCAGTACTCTGGGACACAGAGATGGGTGGATTGCTTGAGCTCAGGAGTTCAAGACCAGCCTGAACAAGATCGAGACCCCTGTCTCTAAAAGCAGCCCAGCGTTGTGGCCTCCCAGCTACTTGGGAGGCTGAGGCAAGAGGATCACTTCAGCCCAGGAGTTTGAGGTTGCTGTGAGCTACTGGTATGATGCCATGACACTCTACAAAGGGTATCAAAGTAAGACTCTATCTCAAAAAAAAGCTTGGTGCCTGTAGCTCAGAGGCTAGGGCACTAGCCACATACACTGTGGCTGCCAAACAACAATGGCAACTACAACAAAAAAATAGCTGGGCATTATGGCAGGTGCCTATGGTCTCAGCTAGTGGGGAGGCTGAGGCAAGACAATCACTTAAGCCCAAGAGTTTGAGGTTACTGTGAGCTGTGATGCCACGACACTCTGCCCAGGGAGACATAGTGAGACTCTGTCTCAAAAAAATTAATAAATACAGAAAATAGTAACATATAGTTAATACAGTTTAGTCCTATAAACTCCATATACATCATTGAAACATAGCTGCAGACTTCTGGAAACCATCACCTTCTAACTGGAAGGAGGCTCAGAAGAAGCAGTACTTCTTTTTCCATCATTTCAGATTTTCTTAGTAGTAATAAATTTGACTTGATAATTCTTTCCTAGACTGAGGGATGACAGATCAAATTTTCTTGCTGTCCCTAGTTTTTATTTTTATTCATTTATTGACATATGTATTTACTTTTGTGACAAGAATTTCACTTGCCAATCCTCCAGTCTTTAAAAGGAATCCTTGTAAATGTATTGTCCTTTGCCAGTGTTCTCAACACATTCTGGTAAGCATATGACTCTGAATGCAACTACTTCTGTCAGATGTAAATACAGGCGTAGGTCCTATCAATTCCTTAAAGAGAAGTAATGTGAGAAGAAAGAAGCATTTCACTATTATCTCTGAGAAGCTGTCCCTTTCCAGAATCTTAACTGGGCCAGAAAACCATTTCAACTTATCCTAATTTAAAAAGAGGATGAGATGGAGGAATGAGAGGCTTAAGGAGATGGTGAAGGTATTTAGGGAAATACAGTCCAAAACAAGAAGACAACATGGATGGAGCTGGAAAATGTTCTTCTTAGCAAAGTCTCTCAAGAATGTTATAAAAAGTATCCAATGTACTTGGCCCTATTATGAAACTAGTTTATAGCTTTCATATGAAACCTATTACCTAATTATAGCTTAAGAATATGGGGAGGGGGGAGAGAAAGGGAGGGGAGGAGGAGCGGATGGTGGGGAGGGAGGTAGGGTGATTGGTGGGATCACCTTTATGATTTATCTCACAAGGGTACAAGTGAATCTTTCTAAAAGTAGAACATAAACGTCTTAACACAATAACTAAGAAAATGACATAAAGGCTATGTTAATCAGTTTGATGAAAATATTTCAAATTGTATATGAAAACACCACACTGTACTCCATGATTGCATTAATGCACACAGCTATGATTTAATTAAAAGAAAAAAGAGGACAGCTTTCTCTTCTACACAAGGAAGAGAGTTTTCTAAATCATCTTTTGCTGCAGCCTGCATTAATTTGTTGTTTCATTGACACATTTTCCTATGTCTTCACTTTATTTTTGCAATAGCAAAACATCCCCAGCTAATCAATACATATTAAGAGTTTAGAGTAATAGTTAGAAATTTTTATATCATAGAATCTTACAGTTGTAGAAATGTTAGAGGGTAGAAAATTATGTAGGAATTAATTATGAAAGGTAGTTATAAAGTAAATATAGGTAACTTATTCTAGACATCTTGTGTTATTCATTGGTAATGGATGAATAAAAACATAGTCCTTTAATGATATCGTTTGAGTCAAAGATACTATTTTCCCTCTTCTTCTTCAAGAGAAATATATGAACCCCAAATTTCACCTAACAGAATCTCTCACCTGCACATCAGGTCAGTAATCTTCATTCTTAATTAGTTCTGAAAGTTAACATCTTGTTAAGAGCATAGAGAGTCCACAGTTATTTTCTGAGGACAGCGTGGATTGCAAGGTCTTATGTTGCCAGTTGTATACGCAGGATACTTCTCAGGCTGTAAGAAGGAAAAAAAGTATGACTGACTTTAACATTGGATATATTGGAATGTACACAATTTTGAATTGACACAAAATTGTTAATATAATAAGCAACATATTTTGTTATGGTGCCAGGTTTGGATAGTTTGCATCTCTTCGACTTCATCACATATTTAGTTCCTTGCTGTCTTTTTTGCCCCACCATCCTCACTTGTCTCTGAACTTTGACTCTTTCAGGATGGATGCCACCATCTTCAGGCATCACAGCCTCATCTACAGATGTCTCACAGCTGGAGAAGAGAGAACACCCACCTTCCCCAAGTAGCTTTTTAAGAGACAAGGGAAACTTGCAAAGACTTTTCTCTCTTATCTCCTTGACAAGAATTGTGTCACATGGCCACCCCTAACCTAATCCATAATAAAGATAAAGGTTACCACTGTTGGCTGAAACTAATCTTGATTTATACCCTGAGGGCTGGAGAAAAGCCCAGTCTCTTTTGAAGTTTTTAGTCCACTAATTTATGAACATATCAACAAAGATTAGGAGGGGAACACAAGATGTAGGGCAGACACCCCATGAAGGGGCAGTGTGTTTTGATAGTCAGTGGTATACAGAGAGGGTTTATATTGTCCTCAAAAAAAAAAAAAAAAAAAAACTAATAAGGAAATCCTTATTATTCACAAGTTATTTCAAACATTGAGATAAAAGTTTTTTCATTTCTACTTGGCCTTGTGTATTTTTTTAGATAGAAGTAAAATCAGTCTGATCTCCTTTTCCTGTGCCAATTGTCTGAGCGTAGTATTCAAATATAGCTCTCCTGAGACTCCTAGGTTTTTCCTTCAAGTCCCCTCAGCCTTTCATTCCTTATGATTTCCTAATTCAGTGCTATGTCTTCTCTACGCATATGTCTCATTTCTATTCAACTCCTAACTAATGCTATGAAACTCAACTTTCAAGTCTTAGCTCTGGAGAGCCTCTTCAAATCCCCCATGGCCAGTAAGTACTCTGTGTTCTGGCTCCCCCTTCCTCCATGCCCATATTCATTGAGCTCCATGTTAGTATCAGTCAAAAATGTTATCAAGAGTCTATGGGTACAAGAATCATATGAAATAGGTATTAATTTTATCTCAACTTGAAGTTGAGATAAATGGCACAGTGGCTCATGCCTGTAATCCCAGCATTCCGGGAGGCCAAGGCAGCTCAAGTGTGGATCGCTTGAGCTCAGGAGTTTGAGACCAGCCTGAGCAAGAGCAAGACCCCATCTCTAAAAATAGCTGGGCATTGTGGTGAGTGCCTATAGTCCCAGATACCTGGGAGGCTGCAGCAAGAGGAACTCTTGAGTCCAAAGAGTTGAGGTTGCTGTGAGCTATAGTATCATGGCACTGTACCAAGGGTGACTGAATGAGACTGTCTCAAAAAGAAAAAAATTATCTCAAGTTGATAGATGACAACACTGAGGCAGAGAGAGATGAGCAATTTGCTTAGGTCATGAAGTGTTTAAATGGTGGGGCCGGGATCCCAAACCAGAATAATGACCCTTGTCCTGGCTCTTCACATTCTTACCCACATCTCCAGAGCTCTCCTTGTCCCATGGGTAGTACACAGTGAAAACTTCACAAATGTTCATTAAGTGAATGAAGGAATGAATGAATGATTCATAGTCATTCTCGTCTATATGACATAACTAATCAATTTTATTACTCCAAGTTTTTGGAGCACAACAAAATAAATTGCAGATGTGGAAAATAATGTCTCCCCCAACCCCAAGATATCTATATATCCTAATCTCTAGAACCTTTGAACATGTTATCTTATACAGCAAATTTTGCAGATGTTATTAAATTAAGGCTTTTGAGATGAGATTATTGGAGATTATCTGGGTGGGCCCAATGTAATCACAAAGACCTCAGGAGAAGAGGCAGCAAGGACAGTCAGAGAAGCAGGTGTGATAAGGGAGATGGAGGTTGAAAGAGATTTGAAGACTCTATGCTACTTGCCTTTTCTACGGAAGGAGGGATGATGAGCCAAGGAATGGAAGTGGCCTCTAGAAGATGGAAAAGGCAAGGAGAAAATCGCCACCTCAGGACCTCCAGAAAGAACAAAGCTGTGCTGATACCTTGACTTCAGACTTCTGATCTCCAGAACTTTAAGAACATTAATTTGTGTTGTTTAAAAGTATCCCTAAGTTTGTGATACTTTGTTGCAGCAGTGGAGAATATTATAGTATAGATACTTTAGAGACTTTTTTGAACTGGTTAAAATGTTTCTATTAATGACAGCTTATATCCGTGGTGTAGTCCTCTGGATACTGACTACATTGTGATTTCATGCTGCAGGTAAATTAATCTGAAAACATAAATTGTCTCCATGTTCACTCTGGCTTTCTTCTTTACAGTCTCTTTAGTTGGCATCTGTCCCCTTATGTTGCAAAACACTTCTGGAGTGTCAGCACCACACAGGTTCCTGTCGCTGGCTTTCATTGAAGCTGCTTCGAACGAAGTTTGTCTCTCAAAATTAAGGCCATAGTGGCCTGGAGGCCAATTCATAATAAATAACACATTTCCTGTATTCTCTGCACTGCCTTCTCATCATCAAGTCTACATGATGTTATTTGTTACAGAAATGGACACAACCTTTTAGAATCTAAATTTGTAAAGCATCCATAAGAGAAAAAAGTGATTTCAAGTCAAATCATAAAGCATCTCAATGTCAAAGCATTTTAAATTCTGACAATCAGGCATCAGGCTTCAAGTAACTGGACAATTACACTGAGTGCATAAAATATTTATTATTGTAGTTTTGTCCACCTACTTACAACTTTGTATTTTATAAATAACCTGGTCTTGTTATTCCTCCTGTGAAATAGAGACATTATCCATAGCACAGTCCCATAATATCATTTTAAATAGGTCAATTGGTATCCAATTGACCCCTATTTGGTATCTAATTATGCAAGGACATTTTTTGCTTATCTGTGGTGGTGTACATCACAAAAATTATGCAGGACATTTTTTTTTCTTTCTCCTCAGCTTTCCTTAGGGTGAGTGTTTTTAACATGTGACCCAAGACAACTCTTCTTCCAATACAGTGCGGAGAAGCCAAAAGTTTGGACACCCTGGCTGGCACATGTTTCTTAAAGTATGGCCCTTAAAAAAGCATCAGCAATGTCTGAGAGTCTATTACAAGTTTTTTTAAAAAAACCTCAGGCTACACCCTAAACTTGCAGAATCAGAAACCCTGGGGCAGAAGCCAGCAATTTGTTTTAGGGCTGGGGCTATCTTAGGTGATCTGGGTCAGAGTGTCAGAGCATTAAACTCTCTTTTAGCAAAGTCATTTTCTAATTCAGTGGTTCAAAATCCTTGGGTAGAATTTTCTTCTATAAAAATCTGAGTACATGCATGATTTATTTTAAGCAAAGAAAGACATGACAATACAAGAAAAATCTTTAAGAAAAACAAGAGAAAAGATTATTTTCTGCATAAAGCAAATCATCAATTCCATATTTCCTGATGCTCTTAGGAAGTTATTTCCTCTTGTTTTTACCACATTCTATTTATGTCTAATAGTTACCATACTACAATAAATATATTGCTTTACATGTCTGCTATGGTTTGAATGTCTATATTCCACCCAAAGTTCATATGTTCGTACCCAGTCCCCAATGCAATGCTATTAAGAGGTGAGGCCGTTAGGAGGCAGTTGGGTCATGAGGACAGTACTCTCATAAACTGGATTAGTTCCCTTATAAAAGAGGCCCCAGAGAGCTCCCTCCTGCCGGTGCTGTCTACAAGAAAATGAGCCTTGCCAGACATTAAATGTACTGGCATATTGATCTTGAACTTCTCAATCTCCAGAACTATGAGAAATAAATGTTATTTATAAGCTGCCCAGTTTACTTTACTCTGTTATGGCAACCCAAATAGGCTACGACATTGTCTGCTAGTCTGCCAGCATCATCAAGGTAGGACGTGTCTGTTCACCACTGTATTCTCTGGACCTAGCCCAACACATGACACATGTACAGTCTCAATTAACATTGTAGTCTGAATGCTTATTTCCCCCACACCATCTCTCAAGGCCGCAACTCCAACATCTAGAACTTTTGTTTGTCTAATGCCTAGAATGCCACTATGCTAGACATATACTGGGTTCTCATTAAACATGTAAATGAATAAATGAATTAAATCATGATGTACAAATCAAATTCCATTACCATATTCAGTTTACATTCTGATATAAAGTTTTTCTGAAAATAAGTAGGCATGGGCTGGTGCCAAAGAAATTTCTGTTGCATTAAGACTTTGCAAATATATTTGGTGTTAGATAATTTAGATTGCACAACATACTTCTGTAGAAATGAAGAAAAGCCAGCTGGCAAAACCGTTCAGACATTAACCTGAATTTGGGCCAGAATCTATTTTATCATGTCTGAACTAAAACACAGAGCATAAAATAATGACTAGTCATATTAAGTAGAGTAGTACCTCTGTACATTGACCCCCTAGGGGACTGTAACGACTGGTCAACATATGGAGGTGGCCAACATAAGAAACTAGGTCTACTATTCTGATATGGATATGTGGTGCATGTCCAGTCTATGAAAATTAGGTCAACTTAAGGAGGTGGTCAATGTAAAGCAACTATGGAGGCTATATGTACTTACATTTCCTATAAAACTATAGGAAATGCTGATAATACATGATTCCAAGAACAATACAGTAATGAGTTTATATTAAATCTGTCACTGCAAGTTTGCCATGCAATTTTCTTCTAAATATATTTCTAAATGGGACTTAATTAAACTAAAAAGCTTCTACACAGCTAAGGATACAACAATCAAGGCAGACAGCAACTTTCAGAATGGGAAAAAAGATAATTGCATGTTACAAATCTGACAAAGGACTGACAACCACAATCTACAGAGAACTCAAATTAGTCAGCAAAAAAAGAGCAAACAATTCCATTATCAATAGACAAGAGACATGAACAGAACCTTCTCTAAAAAAGACAGATGAATGGCCAAGAAACACATGAAAAAATGCTCATTGTCCCTATTCATCAGAGAAATGAAAATTAAAGCCACTCTGAGATATCACCTAACCCCAGTGAGAACAGCCCATATCACAAAGTCCCAAAGTTGCAGATGCTGGTGTGGATGTGGAGAGAAGGGAACACATTTATGCTATTGGTGGGATTGCAAACTAATATAGTCTTTCTGGAAAGAAGTATGGAGAATCCTGAAAGAGCTAAAGTAGACCTTGCATTTCATACTCCAATCTCATCACTAGATATCTACTTGGAAGAAAAAAAATCATTTTACCACAAGGATATATGCACCAGAATGCTTATCACAGCTCAATTCACAATCGTCAAGAAGTAGAATCAACCCAAGGCCCATAAACTCATGAGTGGATAAACTATGGTATATGTTTACCATGGAGTACTATTCAGCCATAAAAAGATGAAGACTTTACATCCTTTGTATTAACCTGGATAGAGCTGAAGAACATTCTCCTTAGTAAAGTATCCTAAGAATGGAGAAGCAAGAATCCAATGTATTCAATACTAATATGAAGCCAGTAGATGAACAACTACATGCCCACACGAGAGAAAAACAATTAAATTGGAAGGAGGTGGGGAAAGACGGAAGGGGGTAAGGGGATCCGTGTGCTCCCACCTAATGGGCACAATTGAAGGATATATGGCACACCTCCTGGCTGAATGGCTTAACTACAGCTTGGACTTTGCCTGACAAATGCAAACACTGTAACCTAGTGGTTTGTACCCTCATATTAATCTGAAATTTTAAAAAGTGACATGCATTTCCAATCTTTCATAGTCATAGCAGATTTCTTGAAAGAATCCCAGTCTTCAGTTTTCCAATTGGATATATAGAGAACCAACTCTGTAGGAATTTAGGGTTTTTTGTTGTTGTTGTTCTTGTTCTTAAGTGGCTTTTGTAGATATAGAAGAGTACATTATAATAGAATACTGAATAACAGAGTCCCCACAAAACAAGCTTTCTTCAGATTTGCTTAACCTTTAAACAAAGCTAAACACCTTTCTTGATTGCTGTCTTTATCCGATCTTTTATTATGCTAATATATGTTGTGTATTGCTTGGGGGGAGCAGTTAGAATACAATTTTGTTTGCTTAGAAATCCTTTGTTCTTAGAACTCAGATTAGCATCTACCAATGGGACACAACTGGGGAAGTTTACTTGATTTCAAAGGCAAGCACTGAAATGACATTTACAAAGAGAGGAACTAGTAAAACCCACAGGACACGGCATCAGACCCTGTTTTTCAGTCGATAGTCCATTCCCAGATGGATCTTTATTTTTAAGGATGGAAAGAAGACCACAATTTCTACAAGAAAGAAAGAAGGAGAGAGACAGAGAAAGAAAGAAATGTTAATGTACCTGAAAATTTGAAGGTTAGTCT
The DNA here is from genome assembly GCF_000181295.1 of Otolemur garnettii. NCBI lineage: Eukaryota > Metazoa > Chordata > Mammalia > Primates > Galagidae > Otolemur > Otolemur garnettii. The sequence continues at coordinate 37,099,062 of NW_003852404.1, forward strand.
GAAAAATTTTTCTTAAAATACTAATGACATAAATGTGTCACTTTTTATTAAAATTTCATCAAAATTCGAAACTTTGCAATTAAGTTATAGCTGTTCTTTTCAATTCAAATTTTCTTTTTATGTCAGAGGCAATTGAAGGATTTCCTAACAAAAGCATTAGATTCCTCTTCCTCTGACTCACCAAATGAATGTCTGTGCCAGGCTTCGGGCCAACCCAGACCTAGGTTTGAATTTTACTCTGTCCCTGACTGGTTTTGCTCTCTTTATATTATCTCTATAATATCTAGCTACCCAAGTTTGTTACTGTTAGATGTGATAATGAATGTAAAGCCCTCTTCAGCATTCAAAAGACATTCCTTTTTGCTTTACCTGACCTCTTGTCTGTGGAGCTCTTTCATTTACTTGTGGCTTCCATATTCTGCCTTGTGTTACTAGATGACTGTTAATAAGAATTTGTCTTATATCTCTTTATGGTCCCTCTTATGCCCCAGCTGTAAATATTTATCCCTGTTCCTTTTTAGAAAGATAACTATGCTTTGGTATTCTGTTGGCTCAGTGATTTTTTGGTTACAGAATAAAAACCAAAAGTTACAAGATATCTAGAGAATAATTAACTTTGTGCTGCTTTTGTTATAAAATCCTAGACTGACTGAGTCAGAGAAGGCAGAGTTCACTATTGTGATTAGGTTTTGGAGTGTGAAGGTGGTAGGGGGGGAGAGGCAAGTTTTTTCTAGAAAGAAAGAAAAGAAACCTAAATAGAGAAAGAGTTTGGAGATTAGCCCAAGACTGAGAAATAAAAGTATGCTTGTGGGTCCCTAGGATTTTATCACGCAAAGCACAGCTCTAGGTGATGAGACCTCGGGTGGGGTGACCCAGGGATGGGATAAACAACATGACACGGGGAAGGACAGGTGAAATGGAAAGGAAGGGACCAACACAATGACCACTGAAGACTTTCTGGATACCCTTCATCATCAGATTGTAAGTTCCAGAAGGTCAACAATTTCTTTTGCTTCCCCAATGGCCAACTGTACTTGTAGTACCCATAACAGTGTGTGGCAAAGAAAAAGCATGTAATAAAGAGGTATTTAACAATTCGTTGCACACAGAATGTGTTAATGTCACAAAGGAAGAAAGTTTAAGTAACATGGGGAAAAAGAAGGACATGTCAAGATGACACAAGGTTTCACAAGTGGGGAGATGGGAGAAAAAAGCATTATTGGGAATAAAAATAAGTAAGTTGAAAAGCTGCTTGGTCTAGAAGACTAAAAAGTATGGTTGTGAATGTGTTGACTCTGCTTTCTTACAGTACGGTGCCTACGGTGGGTGCTGATAAATACATGTTGAACTCAATGCTCAGCAAGCAGTTGGCGGTACAAGGCTGAGACTTAAGAAAGTCGTCAGAGCTAGTCTCTCTGTGAAGGGTGGTCAGAACCCCTGAGATCTCAGATACAGACATGTTAGGAGAGAGGGGTACTAAACAGAAAAAAGGACATGCACATTTTCTGAAGTTATGTGCAAATGGACTTACGAATTTTCCCAGGGCTAAGTAAAATTTAGGGACAACTTCCAAATATTTAGCATTGGTATTTTATCACTTTCTAACCTATGGATTAGAATTTTGTCTACTTGAGAGATTCTCAGTGGCAGGCCTGTTAGCTCTAATGGGTCCAGAAGATTCAAAATATTCAATTTCATAGTATATAGCCAATAAAATCTTTTATCATTTATACAAATTTTGTGAATCCAAAGTCTAAGACTATATTTGATTTTGGGTAAAATGCATTAATTTATAAGTGGCATACAGTTGAATTCCACCTGCTTCTATCTCTTTCTTCAAGCAAAACCAAAATTATACATTTCTTTTTAGTCCTGTAGTGGAAAATTAGAAGACTGCCTTTTATGGGATAATAATAAGATGATGATCATGGTTGAAGTTCCCAGTATTTACCACTTTTGAAGCACTGCAGATAGCTGTCTGGGTAGTCAGTATATCACCACGTGGTTAACATACTCATCACTAGTAATAGGCATTGCCATTAATGTATACAATTTGGAAAAACTGCTATCAATATGGGGTTTCAAGTATAGGAAACAAAATGTTTATATGAAGATACAATAAAAACAAACAAAAATTGTAGTAAAACAGTAGTTTACAACTTCTAATTCAGATGTTCACAAGTAGTGTATTGGTCATTCTGGGCTGCTATAACAAAGTATTAAATACTGGAGACTGGGTAGCTTCTAACAATAGATATTTATTTCTTAGTTCCGAAGGCTGGAAGTGGGAGATCAGGGGCCAGCATGGCTGAGCTCTAATGAGGGTTCTCTTCTGTCTTCTTCTTATATCCTCACATGGTAGAAAGAGGGGTGGAGAGAGACCTCTGGGGTCCCTTTTATAAGGAAAATAAGCCTATTCATGAGGGATCTACACCCATGGTCTAATTATCTCCTAAAGTTTCCACTTTCTAATACCATCACATGGCAGGGTTAGGATTTCAACATATGAATTTTAGGCAAACACATTAGGTCCATTGCAATGGTTCTCTTATATTATAATGTCTTATAGTATAATAAAGAGTTCCCAAGAATATGGGGAAAGGGGAGAGAGAGGGGAGGGGAGGGGGAAGGGCAGGTGGGGGGAGGGTGATTGGTGGGATCACGTCTATGGTTCATCCTATAAGGGTACATGTGAATCTCTCTAAATGTAGAATATAAATGTCTTAACACAATAACTAAGAAAAAGACATGAAGGCTATGTTAACCAGTTGGATGAAAGTATTTCAAATTGTATACAGAAACAATACACTGCACTCCATGATTGTATTAATGTACACAGCTATGATTTAATAAAAACAAAATAAAACAAAACAAAAATAAGAGTTCCTAGTAAAGAGTTGAAAGTAAGAACTTAAGTACTGGATTTGCATACTCCTAAGGAGCTACTACACCTGTTTTCCCCTGTGAGGAGCCTGACACCCTTATAGGGGCCACTTCTGCCACTATAGTTACCTTAAAAATAGGATCTTCCCCTTGTGAAGCAGTTTATTGAATAAATCAGAGTAAAGATAATAGTTGCTTTTTCTATTCATACTGTCAGGGCACTACCACCTGTCACCCCTCTTCCCAGCAATAGACCCTGAGGGTCCTATAGATTCTTACTCATCTCTAAAGAGAAGGGGGTTCAGAAGTCAAAAAATGCTGATCAGCTAGGAGGACTTATGACAAGGGTCTTGCAGAAAGGTTTTAGTAATCCACATTCCGCACAACCCTGGAAAAAACATTCTAGTTTTAAGGAACCAGAATTGGAACAGTGGGAACTGGAAACTAGTACAATTTCATTTTAGTTGACAGTTTGATACCCATTCACAAAAGGCTAATTAAGGCTTCACAGGATTTTCATTCAATTTACCATGGTCACGAGTGTTTTCCTTAAATGTCACACTCTATAATAACAGCCATTATTTTTTCTTGTATTATTCATATCTTGAATAGAAAGGCACTAACTATGTCATGGATATCAAAAGAGGGTTTTGGACGTTAATCTGGGCTCAGTCTCAGTTTTGAAACATATTAGCTCTGGAACCTTGGACAAATTATGCAACTTCTCTAAGTCTTTAATTCTGGAAAATGAGGATAGTAATAGCCAACAAAGTTGATTTATAATAAACAATATAATCTGGACAGATACATGGCTCATGCCTATAATCCCAGCACTTCAGAAAGCTGAGGTGGGAGGATTGCTTGAGGCCAGGAGTTTGAGCAAGAGACCAGAATGAACAACAAGATGAGACCCCATTGCTACAACAAACAAACAAACAAACAAAAAAACAGAAAAACTACTTGGGTGCCATGTGGCATGCACCTATAATCCCAGCTACATAGTAGCTGAGGTAGGAGGTCTGCTTAAATCCAGAAGTTTGAGGTTACAGTGAGCTACAATTATGGCACTGTACTCTAGTCCCAGACAACAGAATGAGACTCTATCTCAAACAAAACAAAACAATATAATCTATAAGAAACTACCTAGTGTCTGGAAGTTATGTAGCAAATGTAACTCCCACCTTGGCCTTCTGTTTTCCCCCATCTTCTTTGGTACCACTCTGGTTATCTTCAAAAACAGTGTGTCTAGGCCTCCAGCACCAACTTTGTATCCCATCAGTGTGTTAGCTTGAAAACCTACTGTCTTATAAGTATCCTCATGATGATATGATAATTCCTTGCAATTTTGGGAGTAGATGAGTTCTTCTAATTCTGAGGCTGAGAATAATGAATGTCCCATAACCGTCACTATGAAAGTTCTGACGCAAACAGTGCACATGCACTTTTACAACATCAGCCTTTGTAATGGCTTATTTGAAAAACAATTGACACCCCCACTTCCCCAACAAATAAAACTCAATGTGATACTCTGTAAGCAATTACATGTGAAAATTCCCAAAGTACAGAATGTCTTGAAAAAAAATTTTAGTTACAAAAGTCAATTGGTGCTTACAGTGAAAACCAAACATTCAGAAATGTTTTTATAAACATTCACATGAAGAGAGCCGGACTCTGCACACCACCTATGATGACAGAGAAAAGGTTTAAACTAAGAATATTATGCATAATTAACAGACCAGGCAAACAGCTAAAGTTACCTGTAAACTCTGACAGAATGATCTGTCACAGGACTGAAGTAGAAATAAAAAGAAAGGCTTCACAGACAAGGGGCAGGAGTGTAATACCTCCCTTCTCTGAGTGTGTAGGAAGTTTCTCAGCAACTAGAAGAATTCCTCCTGATGTGACCAGAGTAGCTACGAGCCAGTGAAGTGATCTTACATCCCTTTCCCTCTCCCTTCTCTCCCATAGGTGGCTTGTTGACTTGAGGCCAAAAAATCTTCTGAGTAAGAAAGTTAAGGAACTTTAATTAGGATTTTGAAATTCAAATCCTAAACAGCCTTGTGAAGTTCAACAGCAATCACCAAATTGCCCTCTAAAAAAGAAGTGCCATTTTACACTTCCATAAATAGTTATCTGACATCTTTGGACAAAACTGGAACTCACTGATCTTTTTAGTTTGGGCCAATCTTTTCTCATTATTGCTTACTTTTTCTTAAATGTTGTTATTACATTAAAAAGACTGAAATTTTGCACATGCTTGAGAACTATTTTTATTTTTTCTGTGAATTGCTTGTTTATGGCCTGTTTTCCATTTTAAAACAGATTATTTTTCTTACTGATCCATAGGAGTCTTTTATATATTCTGGATAGACAGCCTTCTTTAAAAAATATCGTATGTTGCCATTGTTTTCTGCCAGTTGTCTTAATTCTGGTTTCCATTACAAAGTCGTTCCTATAGCATACAGATGTTCCACACAAAGGAGGGCTTGGGACGAGCTTGTCCCCAGTCCACCTCCCCTCAGCCCCCAGCCTGTGGAAGGAGAGTAAAAACAGTTCCTGGGACTCAGAGCTACTAAGAAGTCCCAGGCCTTGACAGGACTGGTAGATTATAGCGACACTGTGATTTATGAAGTTGGAAGAAGGCTTCTTCTACAGACATGACTTCCTTTCTTATATAATATCAATAGTTGGGAAGTCAGCACAATGAATATTTACATATGCAAAAAACGTAGCTGAGTCAATGCTCTGAAGTCAGATGTTGGAGAAGCATGGCTCTGCTTAAAGGAACCAAACTGCTTTTTGTTAATGTAATAGATTTTCCATGCTGTGGACAGTCACAGCTCTAAGTCGGGATTTAGACTGCATATGCATTGCGGTGTTTATTTTGAGATGCACATGTTCTTTAAGCAGTTGCTCATAGGAGATGACACCCCAACACAGCCAGAAGACTAATATGGCAAAATCTTTACCTTGAGTTGGAGGAAGGATAGTACAGAAAAAGGATTAGCTTGGTCAAGTTCAGTCTTGAGGCAAATAGTGTTTAAAACTGAACAACTGCAATGAATCCCCACCAATAAAAACAAACAACAACAAAAACTGAACAACTGCACCCTTGAGAAATGTTTTTTAAAAATGAAACTTCTTTTTATTATTAACTTATAAGAGAACATTGTAAGAAAGTGGCCTCTTGGCCCGGCGCCTATAGCTCAACCGGCTAAGGCGCCAGCCACGTACACCTAAGGTGGCGGGTTTGAATCCCCAGCCCGGACCCGCCAAACAACAATGATGGC
>NW_003852404.1:37105393-37157840 GCF_000181295.1 Otolemur garnettii
AAAAAAAAAAAAAAAGAAAGTGGCCTCTTGTCACTCAATGGTTATCTCCAGTGCTGAGTTTCACTAACTGTCTGATATGATTGTCTTGCTGAGAAGCACATCTTTTATTTATTTTGTTGGTGGACATTTGTGATGTTCCTTTTAATTTCAGGTTAATGTGAGGATACAAACAACTAGGTTACAATGTTTGCATTTATTAGGTAGAGTCTCTCTTGTAGTTGTGTTCTATATACACATACATTGTTCCCATTAAGTGGGAGACACCAATCCCCTCTCTCCCCTCTTCTTTTCTTCCCTCCTTCCCCCAAATTGAACTGAGTTTTACTCTTATGTGAGCATATATTAGATTGTCTACTGGCCTCATATTAGTATTTAGTACATGGATACTTGCTTTTCCATTCTTGTGATATTTTACTAGGAGGAACGTGAGAAGCACACCTTTATGAGTAGGTCTGCCCGACAAAGAGTAGACATTCTTACCCTAAATCATCCCGGTAAAGGCTGTACTTGGAACAGGTCTTGAGAATTTAGAAAGCAGGCTCTACACTGAGGATGAGGAAGAACTACTACTTTATTTGGTCTTATTCCAAGTGAGGCTACAAGTGCTGAGTGGCACCCCACAGTGGTGTGGGGAACTTGGCTTCTGTCACTGGCTGTACCAAGGCCATATTCCATGACTTAATACCATTTTATTTCAAAGAGATTGCACTGCCCATAGCTGAAAAGTACACTTAGCAAATGGGGCCAGCCTGGGTGCACACTGTCTGAAGGTCACGACTTCAGGGTCATTTGAAAAGCCTTGCCCACTGCAACAGTCTTCTCTTCCTTCATGGGTCTTCTCCCATCTTATTAGGATAAATCCTCTACCAAAAGGCTGAGTTAAATATACTTACATTGTGAGAACATCTTGCCCCAAACAATTACCAAAAATACTAATCAGAGAGTGCTAAAAACCTTTAATTCCATCACCTTGTTTAATACTTTTATCAGCTTCCACAAGAATTCAAAATATTTATATAGTAGTAATCATATGCCCGTACAATAATATATTCTTAGTTCTTAAAAATTAGTGTTCAATCAGCAGTCCCCAACCTTTTGGCACCAGGGACTGGGTTTCATGAAAGACAATTTCTTCCACAGAAAGGGTGGGATAGGGTTGTAGGGGGTGGGACAGGGACAGGAGACCAAGCTCAGGCAGAGATACTGTGCAGCCCTCCTTCCTCACAGGCCACTGACGGGTACCAGTCTGCAGCCTGAGGGTTGGGGACCACAGCGACAAATAGAGCAGAAGTCCCCACCACAGAGAGTTACTTAGTATCAATACCCTGGAAGGAAAATGGATTTTGGTGCCAGATACTTTCACTTGAATCACTCCTTCAATACCACCAGTATGGTCTTGGGCACTTCCCTTAACCTCTTGACTCTGTTTCTTTGTTTCTATCATGAGATGATTCTGGCTTGCAGGGTGGGTGAGAGGAACAGATATGATACACAGATGGTAGCCGACTCAGCTTGGACAATGACTAAGAGTTATCTACATTTTATTACTTCTTGATTTGAGGATTTTTGTGGCGAGCACTGAGCCAAGTATTCTTTACATCATCATCAGTTTTAATCCTTTTGACATTTTCTTAAAATAGGTTGCACTGTACAACCTTTACAGTAACAAAAAGGAAGCATACTAAGGTGAAGCCATTAACTGTCCCAAGGTCACACTGCAGGCCCAGGGGAAGCAGGTGAAGGGGTAGGTGAACAGCTCTCATAACTGGCCACTACTGAATATGAAGCAAGGTTGTCATCTAAGAACAGCACATGGCCTCTCTCCTTCCCACATTACTTAGCGGATTTAAAACACCTAGAAAGGTCCGAGTGGATGAGGTGAAATACAGGTTGAATTTTTGAAGGTCATGAGCAAGGGAAGGACAATGAGGCGATCAGGAGAAAAACCACAGTAGCAAAGTAAACCTCAAGACAAATTAGCCAGAAGACAAATTCTCTAAACCTTTTTCACTACCCCGATGTCCCAAAAGTCACATTTAAAATTACAAAAAAGTCGGGGTTCTCAAAGGGGAGTTGTAGAGAGGGCAAAGGATAGGAATTATGTCAGCCTTTTCGGTTTTTTGATTAGCAAACAACAGGAGCTACCACCTCGTAGGACTGTTACAATGAAGACATCACAGACGAAGAACTTCGTTCTAGTGTGTGACACATTGCCAGCCTTGAATTACACCCAAGCTAGCCCACAGGTTTTCTCTGTGGAGTCATTTGATCACACGTGATTATGCTGCTCAGTTGGCCAAAGGCTGCAGCTCCCAACTGAATGTTGCTAGACAATGAATTATTTGACAAAACACTGAAATTTAAGCAGTACGCATTCGCAGTCATCCAGGTATGAGGACATTATTATCGTAGGCTTCTCCCTATCGTTACATTAACAATAAAAGAAAAGGAAAACAAAAAAGCACATCCTACCTTCGTTCTTCTTCCTAAGGTAATATCTTCTTCAAAAGATAAAAAACACTAACACGTTTGTCCTTAAAAAGACAGAGAGCCCGGTGGTGATTCAAGAGCTTTCTGAACACTCCTCCCCCTCCGCTAGGGACCAAACCGCCCGCTGCACCTCGTGTCACCCGCAGTCCTCCCTGCTCAGAGCCTGTGTTTACTTCCACCGCCCGCCACTCGGGCGGGAAGGGAGTACCCGGCCGCCCCTTACTTTTCACTCCTGCTGCTTTCCAAACAAACCAGGGCGGGATGGGAGTGTCTTCTTGGCTGTGGAATCGATCCTCCTACCTTGTCCTGAAGCCACCCGCCGCCTTTCCCCGGCTCTCCCTCCGTGGTGATTTTCCTGTCCCGGACGCCCGGCGAGGGCGCGCGGCTGGCGTCCGCCCCGCCCGAAGGTAGGGGATCGGCTGAGCTCCGGCCTCGCCGCCCCGGGTTCCGCAGCATCCCTGCACAATAGCACCTTCCTCCGAGAGTTTGGGGGCGCCCGTGTCCACCGCGCAACTGGCGCCAGTCACCAGGCAGGAGGAGCTTCTGGCGGCTCGGGAGGTGCTGGGCTCAACCGCCGGGGATCCGGACCCGGGCGCAGCGGGCAGCGCGCCGGCTTGGAGGGTGCCTCGGACTCCGGGTGGCGCTACGCCTCCCTCCGATCCCCTGCCGAGGTCCAGGGGGAAGGAATCCGGCCTGACCCGCGCCACCTTCCTCCAGTTTCTACTAGTCGTGGGCTTCGGCGGCCCGATGCGGCAGGCGCCACCGGAGAGGCAGCAGCCAGCTGGAGCGAGCGGCGCGGGCGGGCGGGGAGCAGCGGGCCCCGGCTGCGGAGCCCGGCGCGCCTCTGCGGTCGGCGCGCCTGGGCCTCGGCGGGTAACTCTCTCGGCTGGCTTGGCTGCGGGTCTGCATAGCTCGGGTAGGGGAGAATGGAGTTGCGGGGACGCGTTCCGGACCAGGCTCCCCGGGCCGCCTGAGCTGGGTGCTGCCCAGACCTTCTGTGGCTGAGCGTTGGGGGTTGAGACGCGGTGTCCGGACTGTCCCTCCACATTCCCTGCCAGCACCAAGGTCTGTAGCGGGAGGCGGTGAAATGGGGCCACCCGGCGCTGGGACCCGCGAGCTAGTCGGGGTGCGCCGAGACCCGGGCTGGGAGAGTGCCCCGCGGGCCCTGGAGCTCACGGGGACTGTGGGAGCCCGGGGGACCTGCTCCGGGACTCTTTCTTCTCTAATCGCAGGCGAGGGCGTGCGCTTGGGAAACCCAGGGGCTGACCAGTTCCTGGCTCTCTATTGTTGTCTTGTAAAACGGTCTATACCCGAGGAGGGGCCAGGGGTCTGGAAGGTCCTGTTCCTTTACCTTAGAAAGTTTTTTCGAGAACCCTTTCTTTCCACCACCACCAGAGAGCTAGACCTAACGAAACAAGCACCGAGGCATTTGGGGGCGGGGGTTAGGCGGTGAGAAAATTGCAGCGTTTGGGCTGCCGCTAATTTTCAGGATAAAGGAGAAAAAACTTGTCATTTTGCCGCCGCTAGTTCCGGAGCTACCAGCAATCTCAAGACCCCTTGTCATGTGCTGCTATTTTGGCTTAAAAGCAAATCCGTAAAAAGTGATTTACAAAACCCCCAAACAACCGTCCCGGAATCCTCTTTTAGGCTTTTCAGTGGGGCGGCAAGGGAGGGCGGAGAGAGAGGAAGCTGCTGTTCAAAGGTAAGGTTAGAAAACAGTTTGTGGGGGTGGGGATGGGGAGCACAGTTGAGTGTTAGAGTATCAGAAGCCACCCAGACCACATTGGCCTTAAGGGGACTGCCAGGGCACTGTGATTAGGTAGACGGTCAGGAGCCCTTGTCTTGTGTGGTCGGTCCACGCTGACCTTCCGGTAACCACTCTTCCTTCGAGTTTCCTATGGCCTCTTCTACTACGCTAGCCTGAGGATTGGACCTTCCGGTTTCTAATCTTTCTCACCTAGCTGCAGACCATGAAACTGTATTTTTATTTACGACAAGGTGTTAAATATTTGCAGAGATGTGGTCAGGCTGCCAGGGTATTTTCCGTGCCAAGCACGGTGATTTGACATTGTCAGTTGGTTTGGGTTGCTTCCTTTTCCTCTCACCAAGAACGGCTTTCATAGCAAGATCTGCAAAAGAGACCTCCTTAGACTATTACTTAGTTTTTTGAGTTTGAATGAAGCCAACTGCTTCGGACGCACTTTAGATAATGGCAGTATTGGTTTGTAGAAGAGAACTTTTCCACAAAGTGTTACCCTGGTCTGGCTTCCCCAGCTGTTCCTAATGGTAGAGTCTGAGGAGAGATGCTCATTCCTTGCCGCCTTATAACGTTCTTTTTTACCGTACACTGTGGTCCCTGAATGCTACAATCCCAGATTGTACTGTATCTTATATCTTGTTTTAATGAGGTGATAACATGCGACCACAGTTTTCACTTGATTTTACTAGGATTTGTTGGAGATATTCAATTAGTCCTAATGTGCCAAATCAATAGAAATATTTGAGGCTCAGAAAAGAATAGACAACATTGACAGAAGAATGCCATTAAAAGACATCAGTCTGACTTTCATCAAATTATCCAGAGCTCAGTGGCGGAGAACTGGATTCCACAGCCATTTTGTTCTGTTGGAGACATTTGTGTTGGAACCTTATGGGAAGAGAAGAGAATAATGCCCTATTTCCTACTCTTCCCTGATAAGCATCATCTGCTAACTGTGCAGACTGCCAGATGGCTGCCACAGAAATTATGACTCCATCCAGGGTTTGGGAACCAGAGATCTGTGCAATGTGCTTTCTAGGTGGTGTTTATTGAGGCGGTGAGGGAAGCCTAGAGCTCATTTGTGGTATTCACCCACTCTGATCTATGGTGTGTTTTTGTATGCCATTTTACTTAAACTTCCTAACAACCCTATGAGACAGAAACTAAGACTGCCTCGGCTTTAGTTACAATGGCTTACGTTAAGGTCTAATGCTGCCTCTGCCTTGCTCCACTTGAGGAAGACTCCTTAGGGCATGTTCTTCACAGATCCTTTTATTCCTTGTGTATTTCTTTCTCCTTGGCATTGCACACACTCAATGTGTATAACCTTGTTGTGAATATACGTTTCCAATTACCCCTCAGGCTGGGCTTCTTGAATGTCTACACATTTTATCCCATCTTCCTTCTGCCAACTTCAGACTTCAGGTACTTTCTATCTTCTGCACATCTCTTTTATTAAATTAAAATTGAAAAAAAATTGGAGATAGGGTCTTCACTATGTTCACCAGGCTGGGATGCAATAGTGTAATCATTGCTCCTTATAACCTTGAACTCCTGGGCTCAAGAGATCTTCCTGCCGTGGCTTCCTGAGTAGCTGAAACTACAGATACATGCTGACATACCCCACTAATTTTTAAATTTTTTATAGAGATAGAGACTTGCTACAATGTCCAGACTGGTGTTGAATCCTGGACTCTAGCAATCCTCCTGTCTTAGCCTCCCATAGTGTTGAGATTACAGGTGTGAGCTCCTATACTTGGCAGTTTACATTTTTGATAATGCCATTCAGGTGTGCTGTGTCTCATCACATCCAGGAGGTTATGCTGTCTTCAACAGGCTGTATTCCAAAAGTTAGTTTCTTTCTGAAAATATTTTCTATTCACCCTTCAAGGTTCAGCTATACCTTGCCTGGAAGGAGTCTTCCCAGGGTAACATTCCTACCCTTGTAGTTGAAATGAACCTCTCTCTCTTGCCTGTCCCAGCTTCGGTGAATAATAGTACACATGATAGTTTTCAAGTTAACCTTTTGAGCTAAAAATTGTGTTTTCTTGATGAACAGTGAGCTTGATGCCTGTAATGAAATGTAAGCATTACAGCGTTTGAGTAGGAAACTCATCATGGTTCTAAATCAATGAGTTAGAAACTCAGTTCCCTCACTATTGCGGGGTAGCAGTTCTTTCTCCTGATGGTCAATCAACTGTAGTCTCCCAAATGTGGTGAGGAACTTGACTGCTCTGTGGCTGGGCTAAGAAAGCCTAAGATTTTGGCAGTGAGGTTATGAGGGTGAAGGAGAATAAGGAACTTTGGGGTTAGGCTTTCAAACCCCAAGTCCGTATTTCTTTTTCCTGGAAAACTTTTGGTTATCCAAGGGAATGGGCATCTTACCTTTTATTGCCATAACTTTCTGTATCTGACAGGGGCTTTCCTCTTCCTCGACCAGTGGGAAAGAGGAAAAGAAAAGCACTCAGCTGCTAGTAGATTTTCTTATAAACCCTGAAAAGCTGAGTGAAAAGTTCTCTTGTCCTCCATTCTCTCCCCCCCCCCATATACTTAGTGTAAGATGAAGTGTGAAATGGCATCATTTTTTTCAGTAGCATCTAATGCTGGGCTGTGAAGGAGTCTTTAAACATTTATTCACTTTTTGTCCAATTTGGAATGCAAAGATCTTTAGGTGTTGATAAGAATAAGACCAAGAGGCTGGGACCCTCCCAAAGGTAGTGGGCTGCTCCACAGTTATGAAAGCATGAAAGCAGCCCTGGGGTTCGTCTGGCTGTGGGGCATGGTCACGGCTGGGAGCTGGGGAAAACAAAGGAGCAGAGAGTGGTTTATAGTGGATATTTCTGCATGGCCATCCTTAAGGTGGGACTATCTTCATGGTCAGCCAGTATTTACTAAGCATCCACTGTGTAATAAGAGATGTTCTCAGGAGGCAGGGGTATAGTATTGTACAAGACAGACAAATCCTCTGCTCTTACAGAGCTTATGTTGCTGTGGGAACAGTCAATAAACACAATATAAATAAGTGACAGAGCATATGTCAGATTGAATGAGTGTTCAAAAGACAATACAATATGGGAGTGTGATAGAGACGGGGTAGAGGAAGCAACTTTAGAACAGTTGGGAAGCTTCTCTAAGGAGGTGATATTTGAGCTGAGATGAGAATGATGAGGAGCCCGTCAGGTGAAGAACAGAAGGAGGAGCCTTCCAGGCAGAGGCGACTGTAAAAGTCTTGGACATAAATGAATTTGAGGTGTTTGAGAAACAGAAGAGCAGTGTGAAAAGAGAATGGTTGGGACAACTTGCAGTTCAAGAAAAGTGTGAGCAGGGGAGAGTGGGGGAGATACAGTCACCAAGGTAGATGGAAGGCAGATTTTGTGAAGCCTTCAAACCTTGGAAAGAAGTTTAAGATGTATTCTCACTCTATTGCCCAGGATAGAGTGCCCTGGCCTCAGCCTAGCTCCCAGCAACTTCAAACTCCTGGGCTCAGGGGATCTTTCTGCCTCAGCCTTCTGAGTAGCTGGGACTACAGCTTCTGCTACCATGCCTGGCTAATTTTTTCTATTTTTAGTAGAGACAGGATCTTGCTCATGTTCAGGCTGGTCTGGAACTTCTGAGCTCAAGCAATCTGCCCACCTCAGCCTCCCACAGTGCTAGGATTACAGTGAGCCACCACACCCATCTTTGAATTGTATTTGAATTAGAATGCATGCCTCTGAAGATTTTTGATTAGGGACTAAACCTTCACCCATTAGGCAGTGGGTTTTCCTGTCTTGCACACACATGTGCTCTCTCTCTCACACACACGCATACACGCACAAACATCCACTTTCGACATTGGCTTTACTTCTTCCTGTTAATTGTCCATCACTGATTTCATCTCCTTTTTGTAGGCCAGGGCATAGGTATGCTCATATACACAGGCAGGGCTCAGAGAAACTTGTACAGTCCTCTTATCCTCTGAACTATACCCATATACTCAGGTAGTTTCACCTTCAGGCACAAAGTTCTGTATGACTAGCCCTAATTTCTCAACTGCTCTTCAGACTGAATATCTAGTGTCTCTAAGTAATCTTTGGTATTGACATCTGAAACTAGATACTAAAAATTAAATTAATTATCTAGTCAAATCAAATGAAACTTGTGTCTTTTGCAAGGCAGTCATTGTTGCAAGAGGCAGCATTTTGAATAACCCAAAGGCCTTGCCTTTTCCTGAATTCCTGCTTCTTTTCTCCTGGGCTTCTGCCTACGCAATCTGTCTGGGGAGGTTCATGCTCTCTTTAAAGTACAGTTTCAGTGGAAATGTACAAGGCTATTGTAGTATTTGTCATAAAAATATACTATGCCTGAGAATTTCTTTTCTATTGGTCTTCACATATGATCTTGGCAGTCTTAGAGGTAGCACTAAAATTATCTTAATTTATTATTTCTGTTAAACTAGTAGGGCTGGTTTATTAGAAGTGAACAGAAGATCACAGCATTTTATCAGCTATCCTTCAATTTCAGGATGTCTCATCATGACCAGTATATTACTTTCTGGGAAGGCTTAGCATAATTTTTAGAGAAAATTATTTTTGAGATTCTTATATACTTACCTAACTGATTAATGTAGTGGCAGAAAACCCTGAAACACATTTCTGTTTGAGAAGGCAGTGGTGGTGCCATGTCTTATTCACCTGAATGCCCTCTGCACCTGGCACGGTGTCCAGCATGTTATAAATTCAGCACACATTTGTCAGATGACTGCATCAATTTCCATTGATTGACTTTCGAAATTAATACAGATGTTCCTCCCTTTCAGATTACATCTTGATAAACCCATCATCATAAATTGAAAATATCGTTAAGTCTAAAATGCATTTAATCTGCCTAGCTCATTGAACATTATAGAATAGCTTAGCCCATGTTAAGCATGCTCTAAACTTACATGATACTACAGATGGGTAAAATTAACCCATAGCCTGTTTTATAATAAAATGTTCAATATCTTCTATAATTTGTTGACTGTTGTACTGAAAGTGAAAAACAGTGGTCGTTGTAAGTTGAACTATCCTACTTTGGGGTTTGTCTGTATTTTAGCTCAGTTGTAACATCTTTACAATGATCATGATTTATCTTAATATTTATTACCAATTTGTCATCTCAAAAGACTTCATCCATTAGAGAAAACAGGCAAAAAATGAATTCATTCCTGTGGATATGTGTATCCAATATGAATGAAAACGCTTTTGGTTCAGAAAAGTTTTTTTTATTCCTGAAAATACTATTGTAGTATACTTATGCTGACAAAAAAAGAGATTGGTATATAAATGTCACCAGATGGATATTCTCACCTTTTCTTCCTGTGCAGTAAACTTTTAGTAACATTTCCTAATTCCTAATTTATGATAATTTAGGTTGGGCCAGTGAGGTTATTTGTTACATTACTGAAAAGAATAAGTGTGGCAAGAATGTGAATACAAAAATTATTTCCCTGTTAAATGATACAACATCTTTACGTTGGTGATTTCATGAATTTATTTTTAAGCACATCAGTGGGCCAAAATTTCATTGTTTAAGTTCCTACTGCTTGTTATGACATTTCTTAGATTTCTATTAGGTATCACTTAACCTAGTTTAAAACACAAACAAATGCCATGGGGAATAAAAATACTCTCTCATCAAGATTGCCAGAATTGGGAGGAGTCAGGAGAAGCTCCGCAGATGGGGGAGAGGCAAGCAGTGGCCCAAGAGAGGGGCTCCCCTGGAGGCTCCACCTCAGACTCAGGGTGAAAAATGTCTTCAGAAGGCATCCTCTTGGTTCACAGAGATATTCTTTATTCACACTTAAAAAATGCGGAGGAAAGGCCCTACCTTTTAGATTCGTTGCCTCCCCTTCGACAAGAACATGACGCTTTATAAACACAGCCTTTTCTCTGGGCTGGTTCTGTGGAGGCCCCTTCCTGTCTCATCAGATTTTACTTCTCAGATGTATCAGCTTCTGACCTCTTAGTGGAATTTTCATTTTGGGAAATATTCTATTGCTAAAATTTAGGCCAGATCCATAGAAGTCTCAAATGCTTCTGTTAAAATGTTGTGTAATTCTTTAATATGTAAGAGTTCTTAATGTATTAAGGGGTAGAAAAAGCAGATATCAGGAATGTGTTCATTTTCCATGGTCAGCATCAAGCCAGAGAATAAAAAGACAGTACAGATTTTATTTTTGTTTTAATTCCCTGACTCCTCATGGATAATTGACTGTATTTAAAAATTAGCAAATGAGTTTTCCAGTTACATTTAGATGAGAGCAGTGAGATGATAATGCAGGCCTTCACGTCGGGCATGAATGCATTTTAGTGGCTTTTCAGCAACAGAAATTAATTTAATTTTATTTAATTGATAGAGCTTGATAGTTAAAGGAGCTTTCCTCAATAAATGATTTTGTGAGATAAAAAAAGACACTGCTGTCAAAATACTTCTGATACTTGTAGCCAGTGTTTCAGATAAATAAAAAGGTGATTTAGCTAATTTTTCCCTGCTTTACAACAAGTAAATAATAAATAATTATATTTTTGGCTGGGCATGGGTGGCTCACACCTGTATTCCTAGCACCCTGGGAGGCCGAGGATGGTGGATTGCTTGAGCTCAGGAGTTCAGGACCAGCCAAAGCAAGAATGAGACCTCATCTCTACTAAAAACTAGCCTGGTGATGTGGCAGGCACCTGTAGTCCCAGCTACTTGAGGCTGAGGCAAGAGGATTGCCTGAGCCCAAGAACTGGAGGTTGCTGTGATCTATGACACCATGGCACTCTACCCAGAGTGAAAGAATGAGACTCTGTCTCAAAAAAAAAATTAAGGACAGTGCCTGTGGTTCAAAGGAGTAGGACACTGGCCACATATGCCAGAGGTGGTGGGTTCAAACCAAGCCCTGGCCAAAACCCGCAAAAAAAAAAAAAAATTAAAGTAAATAAAAAAATTAGATTTTTGATAAACAAGATGTTAGGAGATATGTATATGCTTTCTGAACTTTTTTGCAGACAAATCTGGCCTACTTATTGCCAAAAATTGTTTTTACAATTTTAGTAGATAGGGCTCTTCTTTTTGAATCATAAAATAAAATAATCACATTCTTAAAAAAAGATCCTATACCTGAGCTTTGTACCTACAGCCACCAATATTATACCTGGATGTATACCTTTCATAATAACATTCCTGAGGCATGTTTTTTGTTATGGAAAATTTTTTTTCAGCTCAGAAATACAGAGGATTTCTCCTCATGGTCTTTGGAGTTTTCTGCCCTTGCCTGTTTTTACTTTTGTTTACTCTCCCATTTGACCCCTGGCCGTGCAGGCATCCCACGGCTTGAGTCTGGGCTGTGCTGACACTCAGTACCTTTTTTCTTCCCCTCCACCTCTCCCACCTCAGCCAGGTTACCTGTTCTGTTTCCAACTTCATGGCTTATCACTTATCATGGCATGACTTTCGTCAAGTTGCCTAACTTCTCTGAACCTCACTTTCCTTATCTTTAAATTTGAAATAATGTCCACATCATAGTTATTATGATAATTAAAAAGTAAACACATATGAATAGTTCAGCATAGTGTTCTGATAAAACACTTAATCGATGTTATTAATGTTATGACACTATTGCTATAGCCATTATGACAATTTTATTTTTCCTCAGATAGTTAAAAATTAACTTTCCCTAGGAGGGCTTTCTGATTGGTTTGATAAAGCTCTGATTTTTTTTTCTTAAGTTTGTTTCCTCTTAGCACCTGACTTTCATTTGGAATATATGAATCTCTCGATGTTGTTATATTTCTTCAATCATTTTTTGATGAACAGCAACAAATACTTAGGTATCTATCATGTTCCAGGCACTGTGCTATTAAAAAGAGATCCGTGGGCACATAGCAAGGGATGTAATGTGTGTGTGTGTGTGTGTGTGTGTGTACACATGCTTTTACTGGAGTTGGGAAGGAGTATCTGTTGGTTGAATAGAGCTGTGAAATGTTCAGATTAGCTAGGGATAGGGAACAAAAGCTGTTCTTTCTAAGTGTTCATTTAAAAGTTTAACATTGTTTAGTCTGAGTTTTTTTATGGTTTAAAACGTAGGATAGTTGTAGGTTATCCTTATTCTTGAAACATCTCTTCCAATTACTGTTTTCATAAGAAAATGATGAAAACATTAGTTAAGGTAACACATAATTGATAATTAGAACACTTGTTTTTAATAACATGAGCATTTAAAGGGCAGACATGTGAAGTGTCAGTTTGTGACTTCTGTATAAATAGAGATAGACTTTTGCCAGGATGGAGACATCCAGTGTCCTTGAAACTTTCAGTATCTCCCTTGTACATTTCATGCAAGTGCTTCTCATTTTCCACAATTACGTTTTTATAATTTATATGTAATTTTTAGATATTCTATTTGTATTTCTTTGTTGACACTGCTTCTTTCCCCTCTCCTTTGATTTGATATATCAATATGTTATTCACAGCTTATGTAATGTCTGATGTTAATATTTAATTCTAAAAAATATTACATGTTTTTACTTCAGAAGTATGTTTTCTACTAAGGCTGAGTGTTGCTCAGGAGCTTTTAATGCTGCCTTTTGGTGGTGTTTTCTCCTCCTTGGAAATTAAGCATTAAGACCCCAAACACCCTAACCCCAACAGCTTAAATTCCCAGAGAAGAATTAGATGTGAAAGAAAAAACACTGTAACTTACTTGAACTGTCATTAGCCTTAAAGTGGAATGTGGAGGAGAGATCTGCAAGGAGGCTAGAAAAACAGAGGGCAGAGCAGAATGTCTCAGCGTATCCCCAGCACTGCGAGGGGAGAACGGAGCCTTGCTATGGCTCTGTGCTTACCAAACAACTTTTTAATTATCACTTGTGGATTTGCCTGTAGAAGTTACTGATCTGTTGGTTCAGATATACAGACTCCTTGGCACTTACATTTTTCTTTTTATAAATGAATTACTTTGGTATTCCATCTATACACTAGCTTCCTAGGAGTTGCACTTTACAGGTGAACTCACAGCTCAAGTGTCTGAGCCAGCGCGGCTTAGCTGCCAGCTCCAGGCTGTGCCATTTCTCCCAGAGAATACCCATCTCTGAGGTTCTACCTGGGCTGCCAGGACCCCTATTTCTTGGACAGCTTCATCTTCTCTAATGTTTTTTAAAGTCAAGTTTTTACGGAACTACGTCAGACAGAGAGAGGAGTACCCACAGTGAACACAACCAGGTAAGCTGCCTCCAGATGAAGAAATCAGACTTTACTGGCTCTCCAGGAGGGCACCATGTGCCTCCCACCTAGGCACTAGTCCTGACTTTTGCCACCATAGATTAATTTTTTTCTATTTCACTTTAACATTAATTGGCCCCCACGTATTCTGGTGGCTCTAGAACATCAGGGTCCCTCTGATTGAGGTGGAGCACTGGCTGCCTGAAGGAGGCTTTCGAGGTTCATTTGTACATTGAAGTCGTCATCCACAACACTTCAGATTGTGATCTGATTTGGAAATAGGGTCATGGCTGGTGTGGTAAGTTAAATGAGGTCACCTCACTGGCGTACTTGTGAGGACAGAATTAGAATGATGCATCCACAAGCCACAATTCCTGGCAAACCCTCACCGCTGGGAAGAGGCAAAGAAGGTTCTTCCCTACAGTTCTGAGAGGAAGCATGGCCCTGCCAACACCTTCACTTCTGACTTCTGGCCACCGGAACTGCGGGACAATACATTCCTGTTGTTTTAAGCCACCTACTTTTTGGTGCTTTGTTCTGACAGCCCTAGGACCCTAGTACAGAAGGTCTGGGATAGGACCGGTGCTCGCTTCTCTGCAGTCTCCGATCCTACTTGGCCCCTGCTCCTAGAATTGCTGAGTTTAGTGATGGGTGTAGCCTGGCCAGGCTGTTCCTCTTTAAACTTGACTCTTGCCCGAGTTACTCCCTGTCTGTGATGTGCCCCAGAGGAAGACAGAGGACGCATTACTGTAATATGTAAATGTGGCTTTTCTTCTTTTCACTCTTCTTTTCACTAGCACTTTCCGACTGCCTTGGTTTGGTTTTCAGACACCCCAGGCTGAGCCTGGCAGATCTGGGTCCCTGCTGGTATCTACACACCCTTCCAGCCCCAGCCTGGAAACATAACTCTAATGCAGTTTTCCCTAGCTCCTCTGATCCAGAGTCATCTTTGATTAAAAAATAATAATGATAAATCAGTATATTTTTTATAGGAATTCTCTATTTTTCAAATAATGTAGCATATTATAAATAAAGGCTTCATTTTGCTGTATTTAGGCATATCAATGATCCATTATTATCTGAGAAAATAAAAAGTTTTCAGATCAAAAAGGTGCCCAACAATTAGTGTTTAGTTAGTAACAGGAACTACACAGAACAAATTAAACCACAGGATATACCTTCTTTAGCAAACAATTTGCTTTAGACTGCCTAAGGCAGTGTGAGTTTCAGGAGTCGGGGAATCACAGGACAGCCCAGTTAGGAAACTCCCAGGGTAACTCCACATGCCCAGGGCAGTTCCTAGGTTGTACCTTTGCACCCTTGCTCTGGGACCTAGGGACTTCACTGGTGGCATTTATTTTAAATCTTAGCACAGACTGTCCTTTGGTTTGAATGTCCCCAGCCTGCACTGCTCACATTCCTCAACTGCCCCTTCCTTTTTGTTTAGAAGCCACAGATTCCTGCTCATAACCATAGGAAAGTCTTGAGGACATTTTAAAAAAGTCACAAACAGAAGAAACTTTTAGAAGTTTTAAGTAATCTTAGTTTTGGTTTCTGGTCTAGTTGGCATTTCTTATTCTGCTTAAATTTCTTTCAACTTGTCCTTTCTGCTGTTTATACTTGGAAGCATTTTGCCCTTTGGGGAGAGAGTTTTAGGCTAATTATACATTCTGTATAATACACACTTTATATAATTGAAAAATTATAAGATAGTTCACTTCAAACCTATAGTTAAGAGGTCAGGGGTGGGGCAAGAGGTTATGTTTGTTATGTTTAATTGCCTGTGTTTAAAGTGTAGCTTCAGAGGTTTAGCTTTAGGATGTATGTGCTCTCTCAGCTCACACAGTCCTGGTACCCTGAGATTCCATGGCACACAATAGATGGGCGATAAAAATCTGTGATGGGTGGATGTTGGGATGGATGGATGGACAGACGTCTGATGGAGCTGCTCCATCTGCTTAGCCAGTTTCCTCACTCCACTACTGGTGGGATGAATTCAGGGCTGCCTCTGAAAGCCTTGGGATGGTTTTCCTAAGCCAAGGGGATTTTTTTATTTTTCCAGGGTGATTTGTTAAGCTGCGTCAGGGATGTAGAAGAAATATCATCTTGACTTGTTGTGGAATATACTAAAATATTTTCTAATTTGTGAATGTAGGGCCAAATCATCAGACTTCATTGTGACCCCAGTTTCCTTTGAATGACTCCTTTCACTGGGAACTCAGATTTGTTTTTTTTTATTTATCTTCTTAGGAATGCTGTACACTTCTGCTAAAGAGGCTTTTCTTCTTCCTTCTCCCGCTGAAAGAAACGCCCGACTTCGACTTTCCTTTTGTATTTTCTAGACTGTATTGTTTTATACTGTGAAGAATGTAATTGTAAATTAATTATGCATATTTTGAAGATCTATCTTTTAAGGTTTTCTCAGATAGCTCTTTCTAGAAAATAATGTTAGAGATCTAGGAATCCCATAGATGAATTATTTGTAAAGTTGACTTTAGCTTACATTTGGTAATGAACCTTGTTATAGTGTCCTTGAGCTAAAAATAGTCATTAATTTAAAGAGAACATTGTTTATGGTCATACCATTTACTGGTCTAACCACTTCAAGATCAAGTACTAAATATTTTATTGCTGTGTAACTGTCCACTTTATCAAATGTTGTCTTTGGCATAGTAGGCACTTCACAATTCTTTTATTCTAAAAAAAGAAAAATTAGTAACCTTTCTGTCAGACTGTCCTTTAGATTATTTTCTGGCCAGACTGAGAATAAAGCATTCCCCAGGGCCTTTGGTTTGTTTATCTACTTTCTCCAGAACCCTTATTTTTCTGCCCGGGCAGTGTGTGGTAATGAGGAAGAGAAAGCGGTTGTGAGACTATTTTCTGCATCTACTTTCTTTTCAATATGTTTATTTTATTCACATACGTAGAAGTTTATTTTCAGGCACAGTGGCTCACAACTGTAACCTTAGCACTCTGGGAGGCCAAGGTGGGTGGATTGCTTGAGCTCAAGGGTTCAAGACCACCCTGAGCAAGAGCAGGACCCCCATTTCTAGTAAAAATAGAAAAAATAGCCAGGTGTTGTGGCAGGGGGCCTGTGGTCCCAGCTGCTTAGGAGGCTGAGGCAGGAGGCTTGAGCCCAAGTTTGAGGTTGCTGTGAGCTAGGTTGATGATACGGCACTCTAGGCCAACAGAGTGAGAGTCTGTCTCAAAAAATAAGTAAATAAAGTAAGATATTATTTAGTTTCCATTTTCAGAGATTAATCGTATTGTAAATATGTAAGTATTTTTGTATGACTTGAACTACCACAGGTTTATGCTTTAGGGGAAAAAGAACTATTTAAATGTGAAATTATAATTTTAAAGTATTTCTAGCAATTTGTAGGGTTGGCAGAAGATATTTGGCTTGAAAATGACATTTAGATAAACTCTTCTCTGAGAAACAGTCATAATGTCTACTCCAGAAAATGGATAACTTTGTGATATATTTTGTTGATGGAATACTCTACAGTATTCAAAAAGAATGAACTAGACCTTTATGAATCAAATGGAGACACGTCAAAACCAAAAGTAATAGAGTGAAAAACATGAATTTCAAAGCATTATGTATTTGTTATATGAATGTTAAACATCACTTAAAACAACATTGCATAATATTTATGCCTGTATGTGTTTGTATATGTGTATGAATGAAAAGTAGACTGGCTATCCATCAGATACTGGTTGTCACTGGGAGAAGGAAAGGATAGGATAGGGATAGGAAAGAGATCAGAAATCTAGTTTAAAATGATCCTGAGAAGATATGGTTATTGTGGTTAATGGGCTATGGGCATATACTATATTAATATTTGCACTTATGTTAACACTTTTTTATAAAATTTTCTAATGAAATAGATTCCATCTAGGAACCATACCCACTGAGATTCTGGGAATGAGACTGAAGGTATTGTTTAATACATCTACTATTTCACCAGGTCATTCTGTGAAAAAATGAAAATTAAGAGAATAAATTTTGAGCATAAGGAAAGCTCAAAGTTGCTTCTGCTCCTGGGAAGCTGTGGTAGCCTAGAGATGAGGAAGGAAGATCCCAACAGCAAACTGCCTACGCCCAAACCAGTCTTGATACTCTTTTCTTTTTGCAGTTTTTGGCCGGCACTGGATTTGAACGTACCACCTCGGGCATATGGGGCCGGCGCCTACTCCTTTGAGCCACAGGCGCCGCCCCAGTCTTGAGACTCTTTATCTTGAGACCTTGGGGAGTCATTTAACTTCTCTAGACCTCAGTGTCCCTATCTAGAGAATGAGAATAATAGTGCCCTTCTCAGTGCTGTCATGGGGGTTATACCAGTTTGTGGACGTGAAGCTGGAATGTAGGGATCAGCTTTTATTTTCATCACCACCCCTACCTAACTATCAGCAGCCTTAGATCTTTCAGTATACCATTTCATTCTCCTCTCAGAATCTTTCCAAATGCTGCTGTCTCCTGTGCCTGGAATGGTCTTTCATCTGGTTAACTACAGTTTATCTTTCAGAGATTCTTCCAGGCCTCCCCTACCTGAATCAATTCCTCACTCCCTATTGTAATCAGATAATCACTTATGAACTGCTTGTTGATGTCTACCTCTTTCAGTAGGTTGTAAACTGTTTTTCTTTTTCATTGCTGGATCCCCAGTTCCTGGAACAATCTGGCATAGAGTAGGCATTGGGAAATTCTTCACTGAATAAATCAACACTTTCTCTGGAAAGTGAAAACATTGAGTTAATTTTACCAAGAAATGAATTTGAAATGCTCTGTGGTTGAAGGATTAACCTGCTGGTTTTAGGAAGTTTGGATTGTATGATTTTACACATACACAATATATATATTTGTATACACCATATACACTGGCGTATTTGTACTAGTGAATTATAAGGTCTCTAAGTTAAGATTCACCTGGTATTTGTATTCACATTTGGCTTTAGGAGATCATCTGATGGATAGTGGTATAAGAATAGTCATATATTTTCATTTGCTGTGGAAACAAGGACAGTTCCAACATGAGAATGTTAAAAGTTGATGTATGCTCTCACCCTGGGTAGAGTACAGTGATGTCATCATAGGTCACCACAACCTCAGGCTCCTGGGCTCAAGCAATCCTCCTGTCTCAACCTCCAGGATAGTGGGACTACAGGCACATGCCACTGCACCCAGCTAATTTTTTCTGGTTTTCATAGCAACCAGGTCTCACACTTGCTCAGGCTGGTCTTGAACTTCTGACTTCTAAACAGTCATCTTGCCTTGGCCTCTTAGGATTACAGGCTAAACCACCATACCTTCCTATCAGGAGATTAGAATGAAAAGGAGGACTTTTAGCGTCAGAGGGGAGGGAGGAAATGTTTCCCTGTTAGTTTTAAGTTTATTTATTCTGGGAGAGAAACAAAAGAAATGCTTTCAATTTTGAGAAAGGGCTTTGGATTCAGATATCAACACATTTTTCTAGGAAAGGCACCACATGAATTTATACCATTTGAAAGCCTGAATTTGTTAGATAAGCTGGGAAGCAGAGAAAAATATGACCAAGCAAGGTATAAGGGTTTTCCAAGCATTGAAGGAATGCTTATGATTTGTGTAAGTATTTGGGAAGTGAGAGCTCTTAGGAGACTTTCCCCACCCCCTTTAGAAGCATGATTTTTTAAGCGAATCTCTGGGAAAAATTACTCAGAGCCATGTTTTCCTGAATCCTACATTTCCATTAATTATAGAATACTAAAATAATAAATTTACTCATTTATCAGAGAGTGTTTATTTGGTTTTACTTACTTTCTAAGCTCAGAATAAGAGCACCTTTTTTTTTAAAAATGAAAATGAAACATCTCTTTCTTCAGAATTGTGGACAATTAATTATTGCTGTGACCTTGGGGGTAGAGGATATATATTTGAATGTGTGGAGTCACAAAACTCTGAAAATAACAACTTAACCTATTTATGAATCATCTGCCCCAAAATCAGGGCTGGAGAAGACTTTTGAAATCATCTAGTTGGAAGACTTTGTGCATTGACCACCCTTTGGGAAACTGGATTAAGTAATCCTACATTCTTGCTACTGAAAGCATGGGCCACAGACTAGCTACACTGGTATCACTGGGGAGCTTGCTGGAAATGTGGATAATCAGGCCTTGCCCCAGACCTGCTGAATCAGAATCAGCATCTTTTTCTTTTTTTGCAGTGTTTGGCCGGGGCTGGGTTTGAACCCGCCACTTCCGGCATATGGGGATAGCGCCCTACTCCTTTGAGCCACAGGTGTTGCCCAGAATCGGCAGCTTAACAAGATGTTCAGGTGATACCAATGGATATACTAAAATGTGTTAAGCTCTACTCTGCACTCCCTAACAAGTGATCCTTAGAAGAAAATATCTTTGGTAATGAGTGAACCACTACCCAGCAATGCAACCAGTGTTATTTTTAGACATTCTAAATATTAACATGTTCTTCTTAGTACTTAGCTCAAACCTAACTTCTTGAATTTTGCATTCACTGGCCTTGCCTTAACTGTCCAGTAGCCTTCAGAAACAGGGTAATTCCTCTTCTTCATGAAGACTCTTCAAACATGAGACTGGGCTATCTTGTTTCCTCCCTTGATTTAAACTCCTCCTGGTTGTAACTAAATCCCCATTCCCCCAGCTGTTCCTGGTATGGCATTGCTTGCTATTCAGACTCAATTGTCTTAAAGGACTTTTCTAAATTTAATATTGTGATTGATCCTTTAGTTGGTAGCAAGTAATACTGGTGATAGAAACCAAAGAACTGTTCTTTCTATGTATTGTGGGAAAATAATTCTATGGTACAAATTTGTCATGATCCATAATTTCTTTTGGTTCAAACTTCCATCTCTTGGTGAAGACTTCTCTGTTAGACTAGTAGCCTTTGAACAGCTCTGCTGACTTATTTTTTAATTTCTAAATGAGTCAACTACTTAGCTGGTACATCAAAATGAAATTTATAAAGAAATATGTGAAAATAAGCATTTCCTGTTTCTTTGCAAATTTTAAAATGTATGTACTTTAAGGAAAAAAATGCCCTGACATCTACAACTCAGAACATCAACTGATTTTTTTTCTCTAATGCTTTTCAGTTTTGGGAACTGTGATTTTAAACAAAATGACATATAACAGGTCCTCAAATAATGTCATTTTTTAAGTATCATTTTGTTACCATGTTGATGAGAAAAAAAATTAGTTTTCTTGTACATCATTTTGCTTAAAGTTGTAGTTTCCAAGAATGATAACACACATTGAGAACTTAATGTCACATATTGCAGACTTGCTCATATACATAAAACACACAGAGACAATGTTGGTGTACTCAACTTTTATTTGATAAAATCGATTTTTTAAGTTACTGTATGATTTTCATAACAATCAAATTACTTCCCTACTGAAGGAATTATAGTTTATAAGTAGCTTCTAAAATGAAAGATTCATCATTTAAAAAAATTTTTTTTCTAAGAATATTTTAAAATAACAAATAGTTTCTACTAATACCACAAAATGTAAGGGTAGAAAAAAACTCCACTCCATTCTCTTTTGGTCCCAGGATGGGTCTAAGAATTACATTTATATAAGATAGATTGACACGGGAAAGGCCAGGCATGGTGGCTCACACCTGTAAATCCTGGCATTTTGGGAGGTCAAGGCAGGAGGATTACTAGAGGCTAGGAGTTTGAGACTAGCAGAACAAGAGTGAGACCCTGTCTCCACAAAAAGTAGAAAACTTTGTTGGGCGTGTAGACCCACCCATGTGTCTGTCGACCTAGCTGTTTGGGAGGCTGAGGCAGGAGGATTCTTGAGCCCAGAAACTTGAAGTTACAGTGAGCTATGATGTTGCCACCACACCATGCATTCTAGCCTGGGGGACAGAGTGAGATCCTGTCTCTCAAAAATACACAAACAAAAAAACAGAGGAAAGGTATACAAATTTAATTATAAGTTTGATATGCCACAGGAGCCCACATCAGAAGATAAAGACCCAAAAAAGCATTAGAGCTAGTTACAGGCATACCCCGTTTTATTGTGCTTAGCTTTGTTGCACTTCACATTTTGTTTTCTACATACTGAAGGTCTGTGGCAACCCTGTGTCCAGTGAGGCCTATCAGCGCCATTTTTCCAACAGCACATGCTCACTTCATGTCTCTTTGTAACATTTTGGCAATTCTCATAACATTTCAAATTTTTCATTATTACTGTATCTGTAGTAGTGATCTGTGATCAGTGATCTTTGATTTTGCTATTGTAATTGTTTTGTGAACCACACCCAGATAGGACAGCAAACTTAATTGATAAATGTGTGTTTCAGCTGCTCCACTGGCCAGCCATTCTCCCATCTTTCCCCCTCTCCTTGGGCCTCTGTATTACCTGAGAAACAACATTATTGAAATTGGGCCCGTGGGTAACTTTACAATGTCATCAAAGTGTTCAAGGAAAAGGAAGCGTTTCACATCTCTCACTTTAAATCAAACGCTAGAAATGAGTAAGAGTAACGAGAAAGTCATGCCAAAAGCTGAGGTAGGACAAAAACCAGGCCTTTTGCTCCAAACATTTTAACCAAGTTGTACAGGCAAAAGAAGTTCTTAAAAGAAGTTAAAAGTGCTGACTTTTGTAAATCTCTGGGGAAAACCTATTCACTGCCCTGTTTTCTTGAGTCCTATATCGTAGTACACTGAAATAAGAAATTCATTCATTCATTGGAGCACATTTGTTTCTGAAAGTTCAGCACTTGTCCTCAAGTCCACATCAGGAGAATGAGGACAAATGGTTTGAGGAAAAGGAAGAGAAGTTTATTAATTGGCCCGTAATGAGAAGGTTGGCAGACCTTATTCCCCCTTAGGTAGGTTTCCTTCATCAATTCGAGGATGCATGCAATTTCCATTCTAGATGGAGGGCTTTGCTCACTTGCTAAGTTGTCTCTGATATGTAAAGAGTCCATTATCACTCTGTATGGGAGAAAGGAGCCTGTGTACGTCTTGATGACCTGAAGAATCACTGAGTTCACCATGTCTGGCCTTGGAGAAATAGTTCACCTAGTCCCACTGGAGGGGTCCACTTGAAAAGCTCATGGATGACCACGGGACATTGTGCAGATACAGATGCAGATGGCAGAAAGCAAAGATGCCCCTGATGAATGCCACTATGAAGAAGCCAAACACGGCCATGTCTCGACCTGTGGAGCTGTTTCCACAGCTGTCTGCCAGTCGTGTTCATCCCCAGCATACCATTCTCCATCGGCTTATTTTTTTCCCCTGGCCTGAAGTCCATCATCCCAGTGTCCTCTGAATTCTGTTCCTATTCCATGCTGACATATGTATGCAGGAACTCAGTGAAGACCCTCTCCTGTGCCAGCAGCTCCTGGGAAGAGCCCATCTCTAAACAAGTCCCATCAGAAGGATGCTGGTAACTTCAGACACTCTCTCCCTTTGGGTAGGACAAGCCTCTACCCAGCCCTTTTTCCTGAAAAGTTCTAGTTAATGCAATCAATCCAGCTTTCTGGGCTGAAGTCCCAGGTAACAGTGCAACTGCCATTATCTCTGTATATCCACCCAGCCCTTCATTGTCTGTAAGACTGCTCCCACCCATGAAAAGATCTCAGTTTGAAACAGCATTGGCTGATAGGACACATTCATCCTGCAGAACCCAGTCTAAACAGTCAAGTTGCAAAAGTTCATTTTCTTTCAGCTGGTAAAAGGATAGCGAGGTTAAGACTAACAACTCACAAGAGGCTGCTGCAGCCCCGGGGCTAGGAGGCCATCTTCTCAAAATATTGTTCACTGGGTTTGACAAGTATGCCACTTACAGTGATGTATCCTCCCTTATCTTTATTAAGGCAAACACTAAGTAGGGTAGTCATATGACTCTGCTTATTTTTGCAAAGGCATTTTGACTTCTAGGGTCCAAAGCAGGGGCTCCACGTCTGTCTGTTCAGGGGCCCCCTACGAAGTCTTTGCTGTTAGTCCAAACTTTGGGATCCAGATGGGATTGAACCCTGCCATTTTTAGAACCCATGCAGTTGCCTTTTATTTCTGGGCACCTTAGGATTCAAGATGACTTGCTGTCAGTCTAAAATTAGGCTGCTGGTTCCTTTGCTAATTTGAAATCCCAAGTAAGTAACCTGCTATTTCCAAATCTGTCCAGTTGCAGGTTCCATAAGCCACTAGTTAAACTGCCATCAAATAGGGCTGGAGAGCCCTTTTAAACCCCTAAGGCAACATAGTTCAGAAGTACCAAGAGGGCACCCTAGTCCCAGGATCCTGCCATTCAAATATGACTACTATTCATAGTCATTTGTACTATGTCATTAATGACATGTAAATCCTACATGAATCTGTAGACACTGTTATGGGGACTTTAAGTTCTTTCTGCACATCCTGGGGACCTGTTGGCCTTACTCACTTTTGGTAGGTTTTTTTCTTGCAAATGCAGCAACAATGTGTGGGTCTCATGAGGCCTGAACTTTAAAGTGAACCGCTCCACGACATCAGTCCCTCGCTTGTTTCACTAGGCCCAGGCACCCATCCAGCAGGAGCTTAGCAGCGACCTCAGAGGTGAGCTTCTGCTGCTATTAGAATAGCTCCCAGTGCTCCCCACCACTTGGCCAGGTCCTACCCCTGGGCCCACTGCTGGGAGTTATCAGCTGCCACCTACAAAGCTGCCTATGGGTAGTTGGTCCCAGGCTCTGGGCCACAACAGGAAGGTAGGTAGCCCTGCTTTCTCCAAACTGCTTTTGGCACTGATTGAATCCCCACTGCCAATTTGCATCTGGGGTTTCAGTGGGGAGACATGGAGCCCCAGGACCCTCTCATTCACAAAGGTCCACTAATCATGTCCCCACTGACTCTCTGCACTTGGGGCATCTAAGGGAGTATTTGGGTTGGAGCTACTAGTGAGGTGGGTGTAGGGGCCCTGGGCCCCTTCCTTCTCATCTGAGTCTTGGATGTGAGGGAACCATTTGCTTTCCTGAGGGTGTCTTGTTACCCAGAGCCTTTTGTAATTTGGGGCAGAGTTTTTTCTAACGTCCTTTTTCTAAAAAGCACAGTGATTATACCCCACAGGTACAATGGTCTTTCCTTCTGACTATACTAAAAGATCTTCAGCTAGCATAGCTAGTTTAGTCTACTTTAAAGGCCATTGTAATCAACTACAAGGCTCATGCTGATTGCCTTACCCCGGTTATGGGTGCCTTCTGGCCAAATTTAGCTCCCTGCAGGGAAGGAGAGACTATTGCCAATTCCAAGTCATAACCTAGTGAGCATGAGATTGAAGAATTAATTCAGGCAATGCTCTCCTTGGCCCCTCCCATGGTGCCAAGATGCCAGTGGTGGTAGGCATTCCTTCCCCCTTGCTGTACCCTGCTCTGTGGTGAGCCACATGTGCTAGGCCACAAATCATTTTGTATGCCATAAACAATGAGTTTATCTTAAGTCCAGAACTTCAGACTCAACATTTTAACTCTGTAGTGGCAGGTCAACCATTTGAGCGCTGAATTTTTCTTAATGTAATTTGACCTTCAATAAAATCTTGTGCACAAGAACTGGCCATCTTAGAAAACTTGGCATGCCTTTGAGGCTTCCTGTTTATATAAATACTTGCAAGTAGAGGCTCCACAAACCAAATGCAGTGCCCAAAAGGGGTTGGTCTCCTTGTGTTTCCTTAATTTTAAAGGGTTTTCTCCCATTCTTCTTTAAAAGAAACAGGCAGGCTATGGTCTAGGTTGTATTGTCCTGGATCAGAGTGTGCGATTGTGGGGTGGAGGGACTCCACATGTTTCATCACTGAGTTGTTCCCACCCTCTTACATCTAACTCAGGCTCTCATTTATCTACAAACGAGAGTTTGCTTTCCTCTCTTACAAAAGCACATAAGTCTGATTGACATTAATTTTAGGAGGAAGAGACAATGGAAAAGACCCTTTAGAAAGTGCCTTCAAATCAAAATTATGACCCAAACAACAAATTCCTGAGAAAAGAACCACCAGCTCAGTCCAACACCAATTACCACTGTTCTTCATACTTCAGACAATTGCTATCATAATAATGTATAGATGTAGTAGGTATGAAAACTCACACATAATCAAACACAAGCAATATAGAGAATTCCCAACACAATCTAAAATGCCATGGGCTATCAATCAAATGGGAATCCAAAGGGGACAAACACCAACCCAAATGGCACCTCAAACAGTGCCTCAAATGCTTTGCCACAAGGCTGCAAGGCTCAAAACCCTCCCTAAATCATGGTCTAGGCCCCCCATTCCCTGGGAACTACAAATGAGTGCTGAATTCAAACCAGGTTCCCTAATTCCACTTAACCTTGCGACTTCTGCCGCACATGACGCCTCCAAACAAATGCTCTACCACAGGGCTAGAAGATTCAAAACCTCAGCATGCATGCTGGGGAACTCACTCATAGAAATGGCTGAGGCTTTCCAAACACTTCCATATCCATTTCCTTCTCAACAAAATTAAAGCTGTTCAGAGCCATGTCTAATTCAGCTAAGAGAGGCAGGAGCTAAACAGACTCCAGCAGCTGCTGGGATGACCTCTCACTCTCTTACCTGAAAAGGTGATGCTCCTTCTAATGGCTTCACCTAGGACTGCTTCCAAAGTCTACCAGCAGTTGCAGGGTCACTCTGTTGGAATGTGTTGGGTCCCCTCAGGGACACCAAATTCTGTTACTGAAAGTTCAGCACTTTTCTGCTGAGGGTCTACAACAGAGGAATGAGGACAAGTGATTTGAGGACAAGGAAAGAGGAATTTATTACTTAGCCAGCAAATGAGAAGGTAGACAGACTCTGATCTTAAAGTACCAATGTCCTCCTTCTGAGCAGAAATACAGAGTTTTTATAGGGGATAATTTTGAATAATCCTATCTTTGACCAAGGCAATAACATGACCTCTGGTTAATCTCATTTTAGGCTAAGGAAATCTTGTATTCTCCACTGGGCAGTTTCCTTGGGGTATCTCCTGTGGCACAAAGAACAAAGGACACTCCCCTGCCCTTCTTGACCAATGCCCAGGGGCAGGGATACAGGTTTTAATTCCCAAAAAGAGTGGGAGGGGTTTTAAACAGAGAGAAAACATTTTTACACCTTTCCAGGCCATTTCTCCTATTACACAGTTATTTAATTTCAGTTAATTTCTAAGCTCAGAGTAATAGCACTGTTTCTTTTTTTTATGGAAATGAAACAGCTCTTTAGGGTTCAAATTACTTGTTGCTGTGTTCTTGGGGGTATAGGATACAATATATTTTTTGGAAATTTGGACATGTGGACTCAAAAACCTCTGCTAATAGCCACTTAAAGTCTCAATCATTGGCCCCCAAATCATGGTTGGAGAAGACCTTTTAAATTATCCCAAATGATTAGAAAGTAAAATAGCACTTATTGCTGATATGGAGAATGTTTTAGTGTTCTGGATGGAAGATCAAACCAGCCACGATACTCTCTTAAACCAAAACCTGATAGAGAGCAAGACCCTAACTCTCTTCAATTCTATGAAGGCTGAGAGAAGCTATAGAAGAAAAGTTGGAAGCTAGCAGAAGTTTATTCCTGATGTTTGAGAAATGAAGCCATCTCTGTAACGGTGCAAAGTGAAGCAGCACTACTTACTGATGGAGAAGCTGCAGCAAGAAGAAGATGGAGCTGAGATAACTGGTGAAGGGGGTTATGCTAAACAACATAATTTCAATGTGGACAAAATAGCCTTCTATTGTAGAAAAAGTCCATCCAGGACTTTAATGGTGAGGATAAGTCAATGCTTAGCTTCAAAGCATTAAAGACACATTAACTCTCTTCTTAGGGACTTGCTGACTTTAAGTTAAAGTCAATGCTCATTTATCATTACAAAAATCTTAAAAGCCCTTAAGAATCATCCTAAATTTACTCTGCCTGTGCTCTATAAACAGAACACAGCCTGGATGATAACACCTATGTTTATAACATGGTTTACTGAATATTTTATGCCCATTGTTGAGACATACTTCTTACAGGAAATAAAAAAAAAAAACAAAACTCTCAAAATAGTGCTGGCCACTGACAAAGTACCTAGTCCCTCATAAGCTCCTATGGTGATGTTTTCAAGCCTGCTAACATAATATTCATTCTGCAGCCCATGAATCAAAGTCTAATTTCAACTTTCAAGTCGTCTTATTTAAGAAATACATTTCATATGGCTATAGCTGCCATAGTTAATGATTCTTCTGATGGATCTGGGCACAGTAAACTGAAAACCTGGAAAAGATTTGTTTTGCCATTCTACATGCCATTAAGAACATTTGTGATTTGTAGAAGGAGGTTAAAATATCCATGTTAGAAAGAGGAGTTTGGGAGAAGTTGATTCCAGACTTCATGGATGACACTGAAGTGTTCAAGACTTCAGTGGAAGAAGGAACTATGGGTGTGGTAGAAACAGCAAGAGAACTAGAGTTAGAAGTGGAGCCCAAAGATGGGACTGAATTGTTACCATCTCATGATAAAGCTTTAATGAATGAGGATTTGCCTCTTCTGGATGAGCAAAGAGAGTGGTTTCTTGGAATGGAATCTACTCTTGGTGAAGATGCTGTGAACATTGTGGAAATGACAGCAAAGGATTTATTTTCATTTTTTATTTTATTTATTTTCTTTTTTTGAGTCTCACTCGTTCACTCTAGGTAGAGTGCCATGGCATCATAGCTCATAGTAACCTCAAACTCTTGGGCTTGAACAATCAATCCTCTTGCCTCAGGCTCCTGAGGAGCTGGAACTACAGACACAGCCACAACGCCCAGCTACTTTTTCTATTCTTTTTAGCAGAGACAGGGTCTCCCTCTTGCTCAGGCTGGTCTTGAACTCCTGAGATCAAGCAATTCCACCCTCCTCACCCCTGAGACTGCTAGGATTACCGGCGTGAGCCACAATACCTGGCCACAATGAGGGATTTATAATATTACATAAACGTAGTTGGTAAAGCAACAGCAGGATTTAAAAGGTTTGGCTCTAATTTTGTGAAAAGGTCTACTGTGGGTAAACTGCTATCAAATAGCATCACATGCTGCAGAGAAATCTTTCATGAAAGGGAGAATCAATTGATGTGGCAGACTTCATTATTGTCTTATTTTAAGAAATTGCCCTGGCCACTGCAATCTTTAGGAACCTAATGAATAAGTGGTCATCAATATTGAGGCAAAAAGTTTGCAACTTGCTGAAAGCTCAAAGATTGTTAGCATTTTTTAGCAACATAGTTTTATTTAACTAAGGTATGTCTGTTATTTAGACAAAGCCATTGCACACTTAACAGCATAACTTTTACTTGCACTGGAAAACTAAAAAGTTTGCATGCTTGCTTTATTATGATATTTGATTTGTTGTGGTCTGGAACTGAACCCAGGCTATCTCTTAGGTATGTCTGCACTTGTACAAGGTACAAGTTTGTGTGCAATTTACTACTATTTTAAATTGTACATGAACTTTATGTCCACCTTGTGGGTTGAACAAAGAAGAGTGAACTATGATAATGTGACTAAATTATATGGGGACCCTTAAAAGTTATCCTAACAAGGTCTGTCTCAAATTCTTGTCCTTGAAGCTAATGATATTGCCTTTTTTCTAGGATAAGGAGATTATCTTTCATATGGGAATTTCATTTTTGCTTTTAAGAAACAGAATAACACGTGTACAATGTGTGGGTATATGACACTTCCTGAGTGAAGGGCTCAAATACAACTTGGACTTTACTTAGCAAA
Organism: Otolemur garnettii; assembly: GCF_000181295.1. Taxonomy (NCBI): domain Eukaryota; kingdom Metazoa; phylum Chordata; class Mammalia; order Primates; family Galagidae; genus Otolemur; species Otolemur garnettii. The sequence continues at coordinate 37,134,611 of NW_003852404.1, forward strand.
TGTAAACAATGCAACCTAGTCATTTACACCCATATGTTAATCTGAAGTTTATAAAAAGATTCTATGGCAAACTGAGAGATTAATTAATAATTAGAACTCAAGAATTGGAAGTTATTATAAGAAAAAATTTAAATATTTCAGCCAGGGCTTATGCAATTAAAAATATGCATAATTATTGTAAAATAAGCATTTCTTAAAAATGTCTGAAGTTATTTTCGAAGGACGATACACAAAATGGAAACACTACAGGTGAATAAAAAGAAATATCTAAGTATAGAATTCTATTTTTGAAATCAAAAACTGTGAATCGAAAAGTTATATTTATTCTTGCCATTGGAATATGCAAAAATAAAAAGAATTGTTTTCAAAAAAGAAAAAAAAGCACAATAGTCAAAGTAATCTTCTTGCACCTGCTGTTTTTCAAGTGTCTTTAATTTAAGTAGTCAAAATACCAGAATAGCATATTTGAGCCTCTTCAAGCTCATGCAGTGTTTGGGGGTGTGTGTGCATGTGTCAGGGGTAGTCTTGTGTAAGAAAAGCTGTAGCAGGCGCAGTTTGAGAGTTTTTTTCAATCTTTTTTGCGGAAGTAGTCCACAGCATATTCTTAACTTAGTTGCTCTTCTCAATAATTCACCCACGCTTCCTTTTTCCTCACTTTCTTATAGATATTTTTATTCTTGTCAACCTCCTCTGCATTCTTCTTTCTCCCTCTACTCCCTTCTTTTGATGGTTTTCAGAGCGGTAGGTCCTGCTCTCACCTCTCACACACCATAAAGCCGTGTGTGTTGTGGAGATAAGCTGAAAAATAAGACAGATCATTCTTTTTTTTTTTTTTTTTTTACCAGTTTGCTTCGATTAATTGAGCTGGATATGTTATTATGTTCTTTGCAAAACCAGTCATGAATGACAGTAATATAATATGGGCGACTGGGTTTGCTGTTGGAGTTTTTGTCTTGCTTTGTTTTTGTGTTTGTTAATTCCATCATCCAGTAAAGCATTTTTTTAAAAAGTGAGGTTTTAGGAGATCAGAATACTAAAATAGCATTTTCATTAAATACTATTTTTTAAATGGCTTTAAATTTTTCTTGGGTAGCTGAGCCATTCTCAGAAGTACGCTATCTTTATATTTTATTTCAGTACTTGCCAGTGAAGAAGCTGTACAACCCTTGGACTTGGATAATTTCTGGCAGAGAAGCCCCACAAATTTAGCAGACAGCTTCCTGAGCCTTTGGCTTCCTACTCCCTGCTCACCACGCTCTCCACCTTCAGGAACAGAGGGCCTTTGGGAAACAGATTCCTAAAAGTGCAGGTAAGCCAAGGAAAACATTGTCCCATATTCCTTAAATGTAAGCTTGAACACTTGAAATGTTCTTATACAATGTTTGATCTCCAGTAGGTGATGTTACAATTCCCTCTCCTTCTGTGAATACAGCTTCTTGTTGTTTTCTCTCTTACTAGTTTTTCAGGTGGCCAGAGCATCTGTGAGGCTGTTAATATAACCAGTGACTCTTCAGCATATCCCAAAGTTGACTATGGAAGTTTTAAATATTATTTTTATTCTCAATCTAAATGGGCCTTTATTAGGACCATACTAAGTCAAAATATAAAAGGAAAGTAAGAAAAATCTTGACTTAAAAGCAGAAAATTGCATTCATCACAAATACTGTAGAAGTTCTGCTACCGTAAGAACAAGTTGTGTAATCTTGGGTAAAGGGCTCACCCTCTTTCGACCTTGTTTTCTCATTAAAGTTAATTCTAATTCCTTCTCTGTCTTTAAATGCAACAATTAATAATAATTTCATTAAAGTACCTTGTCATTTTTTCTGCTTATTCTACTTACTATTCATGGAACCCCATGCAGAAATTTCTGACATCAATGTAAAACTTTGTTTTGAGAAATCTCTGGAGCTCATCTGTCCACCCAGAATTAGCTACATGTTTTATCCACAAAGTTATGTGGTCTTTCTGATTCATTACAGTTCATCAGAGAATAATTATTCCATTAGCAAATTTTTTACATTACAGTCTTGTTTGGGGATCTTTTTGTGAAAGACAGTTACTGACTGAGAATATTATGCTTTAGTGGTACTGGCAAATAAGTACATTCACAATGGTTTTGTGATTTAGTCGTAGGGAATTTTATGAACTCTTGCTTGTTCATACAAATGTGATTCAGGACTGTGCCCTTGCTCAGCATGGTCCTGAATGACTGCACTGACAGAACTCTGAAGTAGCATGAACCTAGGTTAGATCCTTATGTTTCTTACTGCCAGCACCATCTTAATTTAATGTAATCTGGGCTATAATTACCTTGGTGATTTGTAGAGCTACCTTTCCTGTCAATCTTTACACTTTCTGGCATCAAGAAGATAGAAGCATTTTGAGTGTTATATACTGATGAACATGGATTCTGGTGTGTGCCTGGGTTTGAGGCCCAGCTCTGCCACTTACAAGTTATAACTTCTGTGCACTTTAGTATCTTTGTTTCTACATAGGGATGACAATAACACCTTTATTAAGGGGTAGTTTTGAGGATTAATAGAATTGTATGTCTAGACTATTTAGACCAGTGCTATCACAGACATGCTTAGTAAATTTTAACCCACATTATTGCCAATCTGTTACACATGTTTATTCTTCTGCCTTCATTTTCTTGCTTAGGGCTAACACAAATTCCAGTTTTTCAACTTTACCATTTTAGACACTGTTGAGTCACTACTTTGTTTGCTGTCAAGCCTAGGGCACAATATCTGAATCCTTCTCAATATTATAATTGGTTCATATGATAGTGTAAGGTGACACCTATTTGTCAGCTCTGATTTTTTATAGAGTTCTTAATGTTTTTTCCTTTAAGACATACATCTGATGACTTGTAGAGCTACCTTTCCTGTCAATCTTTACACTTTCTGGCATCAAGAAGATGGAAGATTACAAATGTGGATTTTCTGTTTGTTGTTTATTTATACTAAGAGCAATTTTATCATGAGAAGCATAAAAAGGTGTGGTTTATATAACCAGAATAGTGTCTAATTCCAAGATGAGTTCTGCCAGGGAATTACTACTATATTGAAAGCCTTTCATTTTATATTCAGAAGCAGATGAGTAAGGCTTCCTGTTACAGATACTTTAAAATGTTAAAATGAATGTGCAGCAAAAATAGCTAGCACAGTAATATAAACTTAATTTTTTGAGGCTATGATTAGCACACGATGTCATGAGTTCTTTATCTTGGATCTCTACCAGGATATTATGAAGCTATTTTTTTAGCTTGGTATATGGCCAGATAATGCTATGTTAATTTTATTGTTTTTTAATTTTTATTTTTATAAAATGTAGTATTTAATAAGTCAAGCAGAGATTGATTTTTTTTTTTTTTTTTTTTTTGGACACAGTCTCTCTTGGTCGCCCTGGGAAGAGTGTTGTGGCACCACAGCTCATGGCAACCTCAACTTGGACTCAAGCCATCCTCTTACCTCAGCCTCCGAGGTTGTACCACTATGCCCAGCTAGTTTTTCTATTTTTAGTAGAGACAGGGTCTCACTCTTGCTCTGGCTGGTCTTGAGCTTCTAGAGTGCTAGGATTCCAGGTGTGAGCCACCGAGCCCAGCTGCTTTATTAGTTTTAAAGGAAGAACTAAAACAAGATTACCTAACTGTATGTCAGATACTTATCTAAGTGCTTTAGATAATAGTAGCTCCATTAGGTAGTAGTATTATAATATTTCCCATTTTATAGCTGAGGAATCTGAAGTATAAAGAGGTTAAGCAAATTCACCTGGTAATATAATTAGAGGAAGAGCTGAAGCTCAAACTCAAGGGGGTCTGGTTGCAAAGGAAGCAATCTTAATACCTAATTGTGCTGTTACCTACAAAGACGATATTGCATGAAGAAGATGATGGAAAGTAAGGTTGGGAGAACCAAACTATAGAAGTCTTAAAGGCTACGCTCAGTGACAAGATGAAAGCTACACTTTGAAGATTTTATACCGTGTAAAGCACGTGGGCTGGTTTAAGAAAGAAAGATTATAGATCATTGCCAATAGTTAAGGTGGAAAAGTAATGAGAACAGGGATTTAGGAAACAGGATTAAGATAAACAGCTTAAGAACACCCATATTTAGGTGGGCAGAGCACGAAGGGGAAGTCCAGAAGCACAGGCAGAGAAGTTAGCAGTGTGAGGCCCAGACCAGTTCAATGCCCTCCAAGGGGAGGTGGTTCAGGAATTGAAAACCATACATATCAGAAAGCATTAGAACAGAACAAAGACGTGTGTGTGTGTGTGTGTGTGTGTGTGTGTGTGTGTGTGTATGCGCGCGCGCCCTCGGGGCGTGGAGGGGAGATGTTAATTAATTCATTTCCTTATTGACTCGTTTGCTTACTCATTGAGTAAGTAAATATAACTCTGCACCCACAATGAGATAGCAGTTTTGCTGGAGGGGAACCAAGGGAAAAATGTTCTCCTGTGCCACAAACTCTGTTTATTGGCAAGATCACTTTTGACAAATGTTTTAACTTTTCTAAATCCAGGCTGCCTCCTCTGTAATATGGCACCTAAGACCTTCCTCTGTCTGAATGTCCTCAACTCTTGTGGTCTTTCCAGCTCTCAGGGCTGCAGTTCTTGGGCCCATGTTGTGAATTGCTATAATTGGAAATACTGTAAACAGTTGACTGGTGATTTGCTTGGCACTTGTAGGTGAATCTGAAAGAGATGCAGAATGAAGTATGGGCCATATAGGTGTAATGTGAGCAGAGTAGTCCTGCATATTTTCTCTCACAAATAGCAGTAATATCATAGTGATGCCGAAAATAGATGGAAGAATATGAATGAAAATAATACAGGAAGGACAGGTCCAGGGAATTTACAGAGAACCACAAATGTTCTCTAGGATGGTAAAGGAAATTGTTCTTATTTTCAAAGTGTTTCTGACTAGATTTTTCAGAGAAAATTCTGTTGATTGAAAAATTCAAAAGGTCAAACTCCAAAGACTTCTAAAAGATGGAGCCCTGAACTTAGAGTGAGTTTCCAATTACCTGAAGAGCTACGTTTTCTGTGAAGCCCTGATCCTGTCAGTTGGATGCACTTCTTCTTTTCTCTAACCTTGTCCAGCAGCAGTTCTCAAACATACAGGTCACCTGGGAGGTCTTGCTAATGTGCAGGTCCTGACTCAGCGGATCAAAGAGTGGGGATGAGATTCTGCATTTCTTCTGACTTCCCAAGCAATGCCGATACTGTTGATCCAGACACCAGACTTGGAGTAGCAAGGGTCTAAAATATTCGGCTTTACTTTTCACAACAGATAATTGAAATAATTTAGGAATAGTATAATTTAGTTCCCTCACCACACTGTAAGCAATAGTCCCCATATCCTTAAGTAAAATACATCTGCGTTATGAAATGCTTGATTAAGAGACTCTTACCCTGTCAGCATCAATAATTTGAATTGCTATAGGTAGGGACTTTTTCCTTTTATACTGAGAGATTGAAGTAAATGTGTTATTCAAAACTAGTAGAAGTGCATTAATGTACATAGTTACCATTCAATAAAAAAAAAAAAAAAAAAACTAGTAGGCAGGCTCTGCACCTGTGGCTCAAGTGGCTAAGGCACCAGCCACATACACCTAAGGTGGCGGGTTCAAATCTAGCCCGGCCCGCCAAACAATAATGATGGTTGCAACCAGAAAATAGCCAGGTGTTGTGGCGGGTGCCTGTGGTCCCAGATACTTGGGAGGCTGAGGCAGGAGTTGGAGGTTGCTGTGAGCTGTGATGCCACGGCACTCTACCCAGGGGGACAGCTTGAGGCTCTGTCTCAAAAAAAAGAAAAAAAAGCAAAACTAGTAGGCATCAGTATGCACTATAAAGTTTTCACACTAGGTTAATATATATGTTTACTATGTGACCCCTTAAAATGTATATCCATTCAAAGAGTTGTACTTGAATGTTCAACACAGCTTTATTTATAATAACCAAAATTTGCAAAGAAATGTGTATTACTTGGTGAATTGATAAATAAGCGGTGTTATAGCCATACAATATAATAACTACTTAGCAATAAGAAGGAACGAATTCCTAGTAGAAACAACAGTTGGGACAGTTTTTTTCTAAAAGCAATTATGTTCATTGAAGTTACCAGAAATAAGATATATACCTTATGATTCCATTTATACAAAACTTTAGAGAAAGCAAAACTATAGTGATAGATTAGTATGCTAGGTGCCAAGAAATAGGCCAAAGGAATTTCTTGTAAAGAGGAATTAAGCAGCTTTTGGGCTTGATGGAAATGTTTAGTATCATGCCTCTGGTGGTTGTTACCTGATTTTATACATTTTCCAAAATTCATCAAATAGTAGATTTAAACGTGGTGAATTCTATTGCACAAAAATATCTCAATAAAGGTAATTGTAAAAATTAGCCACAGTCACCACCTGGTAACAATATGTAAGTCTTCTTGGAGATTGATATCAGTAGGATGTTGATATAAAGAAAGAGAGAAAATTTTCATTGTGAGAGAAGAAATAGGGCCCGGAAGAAAATATGAAAAAATAGTAGGAACATAAGAAATTCCCATAAAAGCCTCCTTGTGTATTTGCAATGGAGCTTAGTCTAAAGGGAGAGATCTTGAAAACAGGAACTCCAGTTCATTTATTTTTAGTATGCAGTTCGGTTGCTATTAGCTGAATGATTTTAGTGTGTCCGGCTGTGCTATTAAAAAGCGGAATTCTGCTGAATAGTCATTTCTGTCCTTTTTATATGCTTTGCAATGAGCACATCCCATTTTCAGGGGAGGATTTGGTAATCTGCTTTGATAGTGAGGGCTTAGATTTTACTAAGTGAAAAGATCTTAGCAAAAGCGCTGGCTTTTTCAAAAAACTGAGAAGTGTGTTGTGTATATGTAGGAACCAGCTTCATATCATTGTGTTAGTAGAAGAATTGGGGGAGTAAGGGAAAGAAAGTTACTTATGTTCTCTTTCTGCCATGCAAAAAGAAATAGTTATATCCTTATAAATCAGTCAGAATTTGTACAGTTGATCTAATTTACTGAAACTGTACAAATCTGGGGCTTTTTTGTGAAGGGAGAATAAATCAAATTATAATTTTCTATTTACTCAGTTATATCAGGGTTTTTTTTTCTTAATTTGTACTAAATAGCTGTAGTTCATAACTTCAGATTTAAATTTGGCCTCTTCAGGTGTAATATTGTATAATAATGTTTAAATCTGGATGTGTTAGCCTTTTTATCTTTAATTATGGCCTATTGAGAATTTTTCAGTATTTCTAGCAGAAAATCCCATCAACCAGACTACTGATTCCTCAACATTTATCTCTTTAATTGTGAGATGAATAGTTTTTAATGTTACAATGTTCTAAGTAAATGTACTTTTAAATGCATACATTTAATGGGTCTCACTCTCTTGTTTCATTTTATAAAGGTATTGTTAAGTGACTGTATTAATTCACACTGTTATAGTTAAAAATACAGTAATTTCAGTTGTTCATTTAGCACAATTAGAAGTGTGGACTTTGAAATCAGGCAGATCTCAGTTTGAATTCTGGCTACTGCTCTGGGTATTAAACATTTCTAGCATGGGGGAGATAATATCCCTGATTACATCATTATGTGGAAAAGGGCTTAGTGCTATGCTGGGCATTTGGCAAGTGCCTAATAACCTCAGTCTGTAAATGAAGCTGCCCCCACATACCTGGACTATCTAATTAGATTAAGGACTAAACTTAAAAGAGGGATAGGTGGAGTGAAGAGGACTGTGGCCTTTGCATCTGTTGTGTGTGTCCTGTGTGTCTCCATTAAGGCTTGGCATGTATGGAAATGGGCTAGGTATGGGAGGCTTAGGCTTAGGGTACCTTTGACACCAGACTAGAAGACCTACACATTCATGGGTGGCTAGAGCTGGCAGGTCTGCTGTTCTAAGTTTGTTCACATGGGCATATGCTTGCAGATAATAATTGCAAATGGAGCAATAAGCACAAAGAGGAAGGAAGGAGGATGTGAGATCTCTTGACTGTGTTCCACAGTCTTGAGTGTTTGTCTGTGTGAGCTGGGGGCTGGCAGAGACATGGGTGGATCAAGGCCTGGCCAAGGGCTGAATGGACACAGGCACCAGGAGGACCACCTGGGAAGGGTATGTAGGTGAGCTATGCACAAAGCCACCTGGCTAAGGGGGAAGTCATGTTGAAGTCTAGCTGCTGCTAAGATGTTAGACATTAGGCACCTATAGGCTGTGTGGACCCAGAGCAGGTGTTCTCTAATTTGCATAAAGGTACAAGTTATTAGGTATTAGTACTAGACAGCAGCATGCTGAGTGTGAGAGGAGATATAGTTGCTGAAAGAGTAGGACATTTGTCACTGTGGAAGCAGGGAGCAAAAGGCCTCTCCACAGAGTCAGTGGGGAATATTTTTAGTGACTAAAAAAGGTAAACGTTTAGCTACAGAGTTGCTGGGGTGGCTAGGAGAGAGAAGACAGCAGACATTAGAAAGCTAGGTTATAATTTAAGGGCCCAGCAGCAAGGACTCAGGTCCAGTGCATGAAATGTCCGAGGTAACCATGGGATACATAGGGGCTGATCAAATGGGTGAGCTGCTCCTGGAGAACCCCTGAGGCTCCCTTTCCTTGGGGCAGGATCAGTCCTAGTGTTTGGGTAGCTGAGCCTGCAGCCAAGACAGCCTGCAACTCAAGACAACGGGGACAGAGAAGCCAGACATGTGGTGTTTCTGTGTGTTCAGCATCTGGAAAAGAGAACACCACAGGGGTTTCTTCACTGGTGTTGTACAGTATTGGCTGAGATGCCCATAGGGTTTTTGTGTCTCATGAGTAGAATAGTATTTCCAGAATTATTGCTGAACATGTTTTCTTCCTAGCTGATTGGAAAAGCAAGCTCCCTTTGGTTTGAGAAAGCATTAGGAGAGTCTAAAAAAATAATCTGGAGATCTAAAGTTTGTAATAAAAGGTTATATGTCCATCAATTCATTTAAGGTCTAAAGTAAGCTTGCTAAATGGATGTACATGTTTCTATAGGGTTTGTTTTTATAAATAATACTAGTATGGCTGGAACAGCATTGGGAAGAACAGGGTTGGGAGTAATAGGCTTTTACCTCAACAGAGTTTGAATCAAAAAGACGATAAACTTGGTCTTCATTTCAACAGTTCTTAGAATTGACCCTGCATAAGGAGCTGATGGGATTGACAAATTGGAGAAATGCTTTGTAATGTTTCATGTGTATCGAAAGCGTGGGCCTGTGCTCATTTGTGAAACCTCACATCTGGAGGAGGTCATATTGTGCATGAGCTCTGGCCCGATAGATTCAGGTTTGAGACCTGGTTCTGCTATTTGTCAGGTCAGGAAAGTTACTACTTCTCTGAGTTTGTTTCCTCATCAGGGAACTGGAAATTGTGAGTTTACTCTGTCCTTCAAGAGTGGTTGTCAGGATGACATATACCATACACCAAAAGCATTTGTTACGTGACTTGGCCTATGAGCAGAGCACTCAGACATCTTAATGATTCTTATCAGCCATTATCCCCTGAGCATGTGTCATGTGCTAGGCATTTAGGGTCAAAAAATTAATACAGAGCATCTAGTTGTGAGATCTGAAACTGTACTCAACAGCTGTTGATTTAGCATCTCCTATGTGCCAGGGGTTGTTAGAAGTATTAGAAATAAGATAGAGAAGACAGACAGGACCTGTTCTCACTGGGATAATTGCTGTCACATTTGTTATAGTATTTGTATTTCAGCAAATCCACTAATTGTTTTTTTCCCTCCTGGCTCTGTTGCACACCCTAGAGTAGTGATTATCAAAATTTAGTATGCATAGGAATCGAATAAATTTGTGCACACTTACATTCTTGAGCCCCAGAGACTCAGATCAAGTAGAGGCTCTGAAATGTGCATGTTAACAAGTCCCAACTGGTGTTGAACCTGCCCTAGAGGCCCCCTGCCCTTCACCAAAGTCTGAATTTACCCTTCCAGGACTCAAGACAGCAAAAGACACTGTGAAGAAGTTTTAGATTAGAATTCTCTCTTTTGGGTTCCCCTCATGCCTTTTATCTTGAAAGACAGGATGACACCAGAAAAAGAACTCTGAGAAGGAAGTGGTGAGACCCATCATCTATTTCTGTTTCCCTTGAACTGTGTGGCCTGAGAAAACTCAACCTTAGAAAAACCTTCAGTTTCCTCACTCATCAAGAGAACAATACTTGTACATTCATTTAACAAGCTTATTTTGCACCTTGAATGAATTGATGGACATATAAACTTGTTTTACAAACTTTAGATCTCCACCCCAATAAAATATACTTTTATTATTAAAGAGAAGGAAATGCTGTTACCAAGACTGAGCTTAGTTTGGCATGTGTAGAGTATTTGTACGTAGTATGAGAAGAAACGAACATTTGTTCTCGGCTGTTGGTCCTTCTCTCCCTCACTGACCTTTCTGTACTTGAGATAGTTTTGTGACTTGAACTTTGTAAAGGATTCTTATTTTAGAGGCATCTTCCATCAGTCATGTTTGATGTCAAGAACTTGAAACATGTTTGTATTGGTAAATTGAAGCTATATTGAAGGACCTCATGTCTTTTTTCTTTTCTTTGCTTTCTTTTTTTCTTTTCTTTTCTTTTTTTTTTTTTTTTTTGAGACAGAGTCTTACTGTGTTGCCCTCAGTAGAGTGCATGGCGTCACAGCTCACAGCAACCTCAAACTCATGGGCTTAGGCGATTCTCTGCCTCAGCCTCCCAAGTAGCTGGGACTATAGGTGCCCATCACAATGCCCCACTATTTTTAGAGACAAGGTCTTGCTCTGGCTCAGGCTAGTCTCAAACTCATGAGCTCAGATAATCCAACCATCTCAGCCTCACAGAGGGCTAGGATTACAGGCATGAGCTACCACACCCAGTCAGACCTTATGTCTTTTTAAAAACAGGTACCCTACATGTAATTTTAACTGATGTTTCTTTGAATGCATTTGCTTGAAGCAAAATGATCCTTCCGTTTATAGAATTATAATTAGAAAATTCGGTTATTTGTGATGGAAGCTTCTTCCTGCAAGCAAGGAGAGGAACCATACATGTTTATCACAGTGATACACTGTCTGGCCTCAGTCTGCTTTGCAACTTGCATATTGGATCTTTGAACTGCCTGTGCAATTGAAGAGAGTTGATAAGCTTCGTTTTTCAGTGGTATATGCAATGGCGTTCCAAGAGTGGGTTTGGTTTACTTTCTGAAGGGAAAACCCTTCTTTGTTTTCAGCTACATCACATATTAAGTGAAAAAGAACAAAACAATAACAAAAATTTTGTTAACTCACACCTCCATAGTCTGCGAAACAATATGTATGCAGCTCAAAGAGTATATTTTGGGGGATAGATAAGTACATAGAATGGTAAATAGTGAATTTTTTTCTATAGACCTTCATATACTGTCTTATCTTAGATGTAAATATACTATGTATGTTTTTAAATTTGCTGATATTGGTAAGTGGTATCCTTGTTGGATACTTGCATAAATGATGTTATTCTTAGTGAAGTCTTAAGTGTTTAATTTGACCATTTAAGCAAGATGTTTGGTGATTATTTTGGCCTGTGGTAAATTGCCTTTTAGGACAGTCTAACAACCCCAAAAGGGATCTTGATCTCACTTGTAAACATGTGAGGACATTCAGGTCAGAAGAGCTAAACTGATTTACCTAAGGCTCCCAAAGCCTTATGTGGACTTGGGCTGTGAATCATGTCTTCTGATTTCTAACCAGGGTTGACTCTTCACAGGGATTAGAAATATATGTAAATGAAAAGTTGTTCATTTAACTTGTTTATTTGCTTTCTCCTGACATAGTCTTCATTTCTAAATCATTTACAGTAGTTGCATGTGGGGATGGTGACTGTCTTAATAGCAGTGAGAAGCAACAGCTGACAGCAGTCTAAAAGCAAACTTAACCAGATAATCACTACAGTTTAGGTCTTTACCAAATAGCCCAGAGATTCCTGAGCTGCAAATGGTCTCAACTCTAAGAAAGTCTAGCCCAGTTAGGATATATGTTAAAATTCCCCCATGCTATCAAGAAAAGCTTAAATTATGTTTAGTATATTCCACTTATGAAGGCGAGAGAGTGGTTTAAGATTTCCATTTGGACTTATTTACCATTAAAAGGGAGGCAGTGTTAGATTACTTGGAATTGTATCCAACCAGATGAGCATGTTCTATACTTATCCCCCCGACTAAGGTTAATAGGTATGGACAGGAGTGAGAGGAGTGGTGCTTGCAGTTGTTTAGATGAACCAGAAAATAATATACCTGTTTAAAGTCACATGCTTTGAAATAGAAGATGTATATATTAAATTCGTCTTTTGCATTTAATTACATATGAAAGTGGGAACTTTCCATTTTTGCCTTTGAAGCAAAGGAAAACTAAACAAACATGTTTTAGAGGTTTAAAAATATATGTTCCATACAGACTTTTTTTTTTTTGCATTTGCATTCTAGAGAGGATCGGGTTCAGGTTTTTGTCTGTCTACAAATGCACAATAAACAATACTATCAGGTTAATACAAGAAGTAATTATCCGATCGTACCTGTGCTGTGATGTTGACAAATCAGAATTGAGAATGTGGGAAATATTTTTCAGCACACTTTTTCTCAGTTTTTCCAAAGTCGAAAAAGGATGTGTAAAAATTATAACGTATAACATTTAGAAGTCATTTCAAGCACCAAGATATGAAATTCTTTAATTACATTTTAAGGAATATATTTACTTTCCATTGAGAGGAAGAAAGATACTTCTTAATGTTTCTGAACCAAGTTTGGGATATGGAATAGATGTATAAAATTTGGTTCTGAAGGAACTGTTTTCTTTCTTACCTACTATGAGAAAGTGGTAGGGAAGCCCCCAGCTTTGAAACCATGAAACTGTTTTTTGGTTTAAAATGCATCATGTTGTGCTGATTGATAAGAAGAGAGACAGAAAATAAAATTCTCTTTTTAGCACAGTTAGTATTTTTTAAACTAAAGGCTTATATGTTTTTTTCCCTGTTTTTCCTTTTCCATAGGTTTATTCACTAATGCTTACATTTGAGTTGTGAAAATCCATCCGCATAATGATTTTGCCTTTGCTCTGAACTTGCCTCCTTGTTTTTCAGGTGGGCCAGCCATGAGAGGGTACCTTGTGGCCATATTCCTGAGTGCTGTCTTCCTCTATTATGTGCTGCACTGTATATTATGGGGAGCAAATGTCTATTGGTAGGTTTTGTTTGATATTTAAAACTAACTCTCAAACTAATGTTTTACACAAACCCACAAATGATATTAGAAGGCCATATTAAACAAAAAAAAAGATAGAAACCTGTAACATTTTCTAGCTTTCCTTTATAAATTGGGTTTTTGCTATCCCAATATCCTACAGTACAAAGTTGTATCTCTAATAATTTAAAAACAGATAAGCAAAACCTACTTTTTATTGACTCTGCAGTACAGCAGTGGTGTTGACAATCTTTGGGACATAATGTTCTTTATAGAATAGTTCTTATGCTTAGCTTAATGGAGGGCTTCTCGGATTTAGTGGTACTTGACTTTTAGAACTTAAAGTACATGGACAAGAGATTGTTGATAAAATATATAGACACTACACCTGGTTTCTTTTGTTGAAAAATACCTGATGAATGATGATATGTAGTATATGTATCTTTTGAAATAGTATTGACTTAAAATGTCACATAAAATTTAGAAGAAGCAAAGATAATTTTGCTGCAAAGATAGTTTTGCTGCAAAGAAAGCCTCTATAATAAACTTTTTTAACCTTCTCCCCATTGCCAGTCCTTGGACTAAGAAAAAAACATTTTGATGACCTTTAAATTCTGAATGGATAGTTTCACATGACAATTTCCTGTCCTACACAAAGAATCAGTATTTTGCCAGTGTTTCAGCAGTAGATCTTAGATCATGTTTCCAGCTTGTGCTTATTAGATTTTAAAAGGTGATGATTCTGCTTTTAATTTCATTACTTGTTGATTGTAAAGGAAAGTTAGCCAAATGGTCACTGGAAAAATGCCCAGTGCCAGCAGGCTGGATTTGGTTCTCAAGCTTTAGGCCTTGGATCTAAGTATTAGGCTAGAGAATTTTGAAGTCTGATTATGCACTAAATGAGGACAATACTGCGGGGATCTGTTCCTCCACTTTGCCACGTTCTCTGTCCCACAGTAGGTGAAGACAAAAACCAAAGAGAAAGCGGAAAGCAGGACACTTAGCAGATTGCTACTTTCCTACAGATCCTATCATGTGTCACAGGGAAAATAATAAAACTGATCATGCAGAGGGTCCACATTCAGCCAGTCTTTTGTCATCTGGCTTTAAGCAGTGACCTAAGCTATCACATTACTCCTGTCATAGCAGGTATCATAGGGAATGACCTCAGATGAATGTTTGTGCAATGAATTTGCTTTCATAAAAATTGTTTGACTACTAATTATAATTTTAAAAAGCTGCCCTGGCTTGGTACCTGCAGCGCAAATGGCTAAGGCGCCAGCCACACACACCAGAGCTGGTGGGTTTGAATCCAGCCCGGGCCTGCCAAACAACAATGACAACTACAACCAAAAATAGCTGGGCGTTGTGGCAGGCACCTCTAGTTCCAGCTACTTGGGAGGCTGAGGCAAGAGAATCGCTTAAACCCAGGAATCGGAGGTTGCTATGAGCTGTGATGCTATGGCACTCTACCCAGGGTGACAGCTTGAGGTTCTGTCTCCAAAAAAAAAAAAAAAAAAGCCACCCAAAGTTTGTCTTTATAATGTCCTAAAATAGTTTGTTTTCTATGTTTATGACCTTAGATATCAAACAATCTTATACTTCATGTTGTTCTCCAAATATAATTCAGGTTTTATGGTCTGACATGCTAGTCTACCTACCATTTTTATGGGTATTCCTTAGCTATAAAGCAAAGGATCATTGCCATTAATGGTATTCACAAAAGAGGTTTTCCCACATGAGGTCTTTACTAGCCTCAAGGTTGAGAAACCTAGCAGCTCTAACTATGGGGTTTTTGTACCCCTCAAATTGAAAATTGTGTCTGTCTCTGAAGGGTTTAGGTTGTTTCTTTCCGTGTGAGTTCTGCTATTTATAGAAGAACAGTGATGAGTTTCCTTTTTATACAAATCTTTACAGAATTGATGATCAGTAGTAAGTTCTTTAGTATTACCCAGTTTTCCTCTTTTCTGGCTAAGTCTGGAGCCTGTCCCCACCCCTCATTTGTTTGCCCCGCTGTGCTCTGTCATGTTTCACAATACCCTTTTAAATTGTGGAGACAAGTACTCCATTCAGGAAACACACAAGGGCCTAACCTGTGCCAAGAATGGAGGAGAGCTAGATACAGCTCTAAATAGTGTCATTTGTGGAGCCCCTGAGCTCACGAATCAAGAGTCTATGGAACCTGCTCTGGTCAGGTGTGTCTATGGTGCTTACTACTGGTGTATGTTCCCAGGGGTGGCATGGAGGACCTCCATGGCCATGTGCACTTGGGATGAATTTGGTTTCTCAGGTTTTCTGGGGCTTCTGAAAGCGAGCCTGGTTGTGGCTTCTGCCCTTCTCTGAGGTCCTTGGAATCACTGCTCTTGAGTTACTTCTGGTTGCTAATCATCACAGCCTTTTCGACTCTCTCTTACCTCATGTCTACACACCCTCAAGTGTGTGCAGGACTTGGAGAAGGTACTGTCAAACCTGGGGGGCCTTGGGGAGGACTTTTATTTGCTGCCTGAGAAGCCGCTCAGTGGTGGCACTAGCGGGTTCCCAGGCAGTTGCTTCCCTTTGGGCAGGCTGCCCGGCTCCGTTTCTAACTGACACTATTTTTGTCTCATAGGGTACCACCTGTGGAAATGAAACGGAGAAACAAGATCCAGCCTTGTTTATCAAAGCCAGCTTTTGTCTCTTTGCTGAGGTAAAAATATACAAAAAGAAAAAAAAAAAACCATGGCGTACAAAATGTTCAATATGTGTTTGTAATCATTTGTCATACTTGTTTATACAAATCTTAGCAGTATAAAGTGGACACCCGTATTTAAGGATGAGCTTGAATATCCTGTCTCTTTTTGTGCTTTTAGTCAGAGCTCTGCATATATTTTAAGAAAAGGCTTTGAAGAACTCAATCAAACCAGTATTCTTTTCACACAGGTGAGGCTAGAGAGGTCTATTTGTATTTGATCATAAAAGAGTGAACTGGAGTGAACTGTTCAGGGTTTTGTTCTTCCCACTTATTGTTGCCATGTTACTTTTCACCCTTATTATTTTGTGGTTAAACTTGATGATTAGAAATCTTCCCTGACTTTACTAACTTTTAATGAACTACATAGAATACCATAGGATGAATCTATATAGAATAAAAATGCTGATTGTTGGCAGTGCCTGTGTCTCAAAGGAGTAGGGCACGAGCCCCATATACCGGAGGTGCGGGTTCAAACCCAGCCCTGGCCAAAAACTGCGAAAAAAAAAAAATGCTGATCGTTCACTGTGGCGGTCTGGACTTGCAGAGAAGTTACTCTTCCACCCACAAATGTTCTTTTCCTCTGTCACCTCAACTTTGGACAGATTGCTGGCCAAAACACTTCTAACTTATGGGAAATAAATGACAGACTGTTCTAGGCATCTTTAATGGTATAGAAATAGGCACCCTGGTCAGCATTTTGTCTATTAAGCATTACTTACATTTTCTTTTTTATTTTATCATAGTACTGTAGCTTTCCATTACTGGTCCCTAACCCAGTGGAGTCTCTTTAGCATCAATCAGCTCTCTGGAAAACTGTAAATAGATAATTTTTTTTTTTTAGAGACAAAGTCTCACTTTATGGCCCTCAGTAGAGTGCTGTGGCGTCACAGCTCACAGCAATCTCCAACTATTGGGCTTAGGTGATTCTCTTGTCTCAGCCTCCTGAGTGGTGGACTACAGGTACCTGACACAATACCTGGCTATTTTTTTGTTGCAGTTTGACCTGGGCCAGGTTCAAACCCATCACCCTTGGTATATGGGGCCAGCGCCTTACTCACTAAGCCACAGGCGCCACCCAATATATAAACTTTTTAATGTAGATTATAAGTGTGTTATGCTGATTATAGTCTGTCAATGGGTGTGTGTTCCGTTAGGAGCACTGCAAAGCCAGAAGAGCAATTGTGAACTTTTTTTGACCATGACTCATAGTGAAAAGCACATTTAACTTGGGGACCTAGTGTAAACAAGTATTTACAATCTGAAAAAAAGGAAAGAGTTTTTACCTTTATTGCTATTCACTTTTTAACAATATGCTGATCATGACTCACAAGATTGACTTTATAAACCACATGTAGATTGTAGGTTGCAGGTTAAAATGCTACTGTATAATCAAAGTGCTCTATAAGTTTAGTAAAAAAAAAATCTTTTCATTTCTGGAAAAACTCAAAAGGGCTAAAATATTTACGTAAGATTGCTCAGTGGGTATATGAGTCTGTAGTTGAAGTGACAAGTAGGTTTGCATTTGTCATTTAACAATATTCTCTGAGGGGAGTACCCTAAAATATGCTTGAGGATATTTTCTCAGAAATACAGAAAAACCAGTAGCAATTTGGAGAAGCTTTGCTCTGGAAGCTAGAGCTATTACAAAGAGGACATCCGTTTCTTAGAATTAGGCTTGCGTGTGGATTTCAGCTTTTGCATTTATGAACCAGTGACCCCAGACAAATTCTTCACCATAGCTGATACAACTGCATACATGGGGTACTTTTAAATTTAGAAATGGCTTAGCATCAGTACTTTTATTGCTTTCTTTGTTTCTTCCTTTATGTGGCCATCATTTTATCACTTGGTGTTGGTTGGGTTTTAAATTTTGTCTTCATCCCTTGAGCTCTAGCATAATTTTTGTTCCAGTGCTTGGAAAGTGTTTCCAGTCCAGTTGTATAAGTCCATCCTATATCCCATGTTATATAACATTCAAATACTGTTTAAAATTATTCTTAATGTAAAAATAATACATTTTCATATAGTCAGTATAACAATATAAATGATATATTATGGCTATTTTCAGTGGTGATTTTTAAAGTCTACAAATATAATAAGAATTTGACAAAATTATTCTCTATCCTTTCCATCCAGGTTTCATCAGTTCCACCCTTTTTTGTGTGCTTCTGACTTTAAAAAGATTGCTTCCTTGTATGGTAGCGATAAGTATGATTTGCCCTATGGGACAAGAACATCAGGTCAGTAGTATTATTTTTACCCTGCCCTGTTAAATTTGAGTGGTATTTGAGGAGAACAGCATGTTTATATGATTTTTAGGCCTGTTAATATTTCTGCTTCCTAATGATCCTTAAGGGATATAGTTTTGGGATGGGATAAAAGGGAACTGACTTTTAACATACAAATCTCCAACCCGTTTGAGGCAGTGTAGAAGCAAAGGATAAAAAAAGCAGATTTGCTTTAGTTGTTGAGAAACTGCTTTTTACGTTCATTCTGACACCGTGTGGTTCATGTGATTTCTGGTGCCTTACCTCATTCCTATTTATAATTAGCTTTGGACAACCCTGAGCATTAACTTACTTCCTGTCTCCGCATTTTACTTTCTTACCTGTGAGTTTTATTTCATTTCATCCCCAAGTTTTAGCTCCTTAAGCAATCTTTTAATTGAATCAGTGTTTTATTTTTGTTAAATTTTAGAGAAATTCGTCCATTTTCTGAGGATGAAACACTTTCCCTTCTTATAGATAACTGATTGGCCTTATATAGCTTTAAGTTCTAGATTTTTGAGAGACCTTAAAAACCCAAGAGGTGACAGGCCTACAATTGGCTGGAATTTACTATTAATTTTCTCTTCTAATGTCAGTTTTAGAATCATCCAATATTGCTAATTTTTGGATTTTTTTTAATGATGGTTTTTAGATTAAGCATCTTATTTTTGTTGTAGGGTTTTAGAAAATGTCCTTAGAGCATTTGTCATTTTAAATTGCTTATTGAGTAGTGCTGGCTGATTGCTTCTTTGGGATAGGATGAAAGGAATTGAATTTTAAAACACAAATTTCCAACTCTTTGAGGCAGTATAGAAGTATCATTACTTTTTCACAGACTATCATTACTTTTTCAAGAATAAATCACATGTGGCCATATCAGCTGGAAATGGGTTTGTGGGGGCGGAGGGAGCAAGGTGGCTCACTATGTACCCCAAAAGCCATGATTATCCTTTATTCATAATATTCCATTTGTTTTCTAGCGGAATATTTTCGACTTGCTCTTTCAAAACTGCAGAGTTGTGATCTCTTTGATGAGTTTGACAAGTGAGTTTATTTCCTTGTTTACATTTGACATTTAGCTTTAGCTAAGGGGGCTCAAAATATATATCCCAAGAAATGTAAAATGTTTTTACAGGAAAATTTCATAATATTTGCATGTAACTAAAACTTTTACTTGTTCTTTCTTTGATGCTTGAAGTAAACAAACTCCAAAATTTAGAAGCCGCATAACTGGTTAACTCAAAAGTTTGTAGTCTTGAAGATGACCAGTGCTGGTCCCAAGACAGGACATTTTTAACCCACAGTCACCTTTTCTAAGTTGTCCTACTTAAGAATTGATTTGTACACACCCTGTTAATCAACTCACAGCCTTCTTTCCTGGACTGTCCCAACTTTTCTCAGACATCCTCTCAACTGCTCCTGAAGATGCTTTTCTGTTTCATTTTAAGGAGGTTGAATATTAGATGTTGGAAGCAGCTCTCTTCCTTTCTAAAATCAGGATTATGTTTTGAAGGAAGCCAACAACTTTCTAAGATAGATATTTTCTGACTCTAAAGGTAATTTAGTTCTCCGAAAATTTTGTTGGCAAGATAACCCCAGAGAAGTTAAATTGCCAAAGATATACCTCTTGGCAGTTAGGCTTATTTTACAGAGGTAGACTTCACAAAATTTTAAACTACACTTTAGAAGTGGGCCAGTGGGCCAGTGTGATGATATGGGTGGTCCACAGATGTCAGGCCTCTATTTAAAAGGAAAATTGCAGAATTTCCTCGCTTGCTCCTTGTGGGGTCCGGAAGTTGGGGGAAGTGAACAGAGGTGTGAAAGTGGAAACAGAGTTTGCAGAATTGAGCTGTAGAAGCAGTGTTACATTTTGTCTGAGTTTATCTTATTTTTTTCTGTTGGAGACCTAGATTGGTGAAGTGTGGATTTTGTAATATGTGTTGGTTCATTTCAGTTTGTTATAATTTGAGACTATGCTGTCAACCAAACTGATTTTCAGTTTCGTGCATCTCAACAGCAATCGTATTTGTTTCCAACCGAAAATTCTATATAGCTCTCATTTGTAGAATGTATTTCTGGGCAGACTTCTGGCATACATGCTTTGTGTCAGTGTTATCTGATTTTGTAAGTAGGGAGAGTGAGGTTGGGGACGTGTATACAATTTGTGACAGCTGGCAAACCCAGAGCTACAACATGGACCCAGATAGTTCTAACTCTAGTGCCTGGATACCTAGGTAAAGAGTGATAATGGCCATTCCTTAAGTATTTGCAGCCAGGATCTGCAAATATTTATAAAGATTTTTGGCCCTCTGAATGCGAGCTACTGTGAGGATTCTTGAGGTTATGTGACTAGAAGTTTTATCTTGCCTAGTTTTACTGAAGAGCCAGGCTGTGCTTAATTTAGCTGCTTTCATAACCCCTTCTCCACAGGTGTTCATTTGTGTGTGCCTCAGCCAGCCTGCTTCCCCTTCTTGCTACTTTCATCTTGCTGTCCCCTGCCTCTTGCCTCCTCTGTCATCAAGAGCACCCCCACCATCAACCTATGTCTATTTCTTGGCATTATCTGTATCGGGAGAGAAGCGAGGTGTGGTTGGTGAGGATGGATTGAAAATCATGCTGACTACACGAGAGTTCCTTGTTCTGAAGTTGCCAAGAGTCAGAGGAGTGTGATGGGAGGGAACGTATAGCCAGAGACTCTTCAGATACAGAGTGAATGGCAGCTGTTCCTGCAAAAGCCCACAGCCACTGCAGTGGTGCGTGCTTTGTGGCATTGCAGATGTTCTGTCAATATTGCTAAATTGCTTGTTTCACTTGAGCAAACCTGTTCCCTGGAGATTTCAGAAAGAGTATTTTAAAGCTAGATAAGAATATATTTATTATACTATTATCTTCTATTTGCATAGCACTTAACTTTTGGGAGGGGTCCATGTGTGAATTTAACCTATATTTTAAATAAATCATTCTACGTTTGTCTAGTGCCTGTTATACAGCACAAAGAAAAAAACATGCCTAAGGCCAGGCGTGGTGACTCACACCTGTAATTCCAGAGTTTTGGGAGGCTGAGACAGGAGGATACTTGAGGCCAAGAGTTTGAGACAAACTTGGGCAACAGAACAAGATCCCCATCTGTACAAAATATAGAAACATTAGCTGGGCTTGGTGGCACAAACCTGTAGTCCCAGTTACTTGGTGGCTGAGGCAGGAGGATTACTTGAGGTTACTATGAGCTATGGTGGTGCCACAGCACTCTAGCCTAGGCAACATACTCAGACCCTGTCTCCAACAAACAAAAAAGAAAGAAAGGAAATCTCTTTAGTGGGAGAGCCTCCCTAAACCTGTGGAGTTGAAGCCGGCTCCACATGTCCCAGGAGGGAGGCCTGCTGGAGTAGGCTGGCTTCCTCTCCGTCTATTGGTCAGAGAGGGAGGGTGGAGGTGGAGGGGGTGAGACCAGCCTCTTGCAAGTTCCTTTGCCCCCTTTTCTGTCTTTGTCACTGATACTGATATAGCTGCTGGTCTTGCTCTTTGCTTATTCTTTTGGAAGATGCCTGACATATTTTGGAGTGTAACAGCCAAACACAGATCTTTTCCTTACTTTTTGTTTTCCTTTTATCCTCTTGAACCTTCCAGAAGTTTTCAGACATTTTATTGCTGTTGATACTGCTGTTTTGAGGGAGACACCTGTGAGAAATAGCTTGGCAATAAGGGATTGGGGAAGGGATTTAATACCTTTAACATCATTGGTCTCTTGTTAAAGAGCACGAGAGCGCGTGACGAGAACACTGATATTATTGCATAGTATCTCCATACCTGTGGTGTATCACTTCTATAAATAACCTCAGGAGCAGCTGCTGCTCAAATCTAAGACTGACAGACTGTTGCTCAGATTGCTGCCGAGATGCTCACTCCTACTAATATTGACTGTGCCTTCTAAGGTGCTTCAGCACTGGAGGCCACAATGAGACCTACCTTCGAGTAAGGTGGCACAGTGGCCCATGTCCAGACAGTTGAATGGGCTAGGGCCAGAGACCTAGCATCCCAGCTCCGACAAGGCCCTGGGTTGGGGCTGGAGACATGGTGTCCATGGGCCTTGACAAGTGGTACTCCAGATGGGACCCGACACTGTTTAAATCTGAATCCTTAAGATTCTACTAGATGTAAGTCCTAATTTTTTTCAGATATCTTATATAGCATGCATGAGGCCCTCAGTTAGTATAGATTTCACTGTGAAGGGGAAAACTCAAAATATCTGATGAAAGTTTTCCTTTTCCTCACATCTGTTTCTGCCATTCCTCAAAACATAACTCCCTCCTCATAGTCCAGTAGGACAGATTGGAGTTCCACCAATCACATCTGCATTCCTGAAGGCAGTGAGGAGAAACAGCCAAAGGGCACACCCCAACCCTTTAGGACACGCCTCTTCCTGTGAAGACATGTCCCAGAAATCACATAGAACACTTCATTACATCCAATGATGTGCTAGACCCAGTTAGTAGCAACTTGTGAGAGCTGCAACTCTTCATATTCACTTCCATATTCAGTGCCATCAAAGTAGAAGCTTGAAATTAGCCACGGCAAAAGTATTTATACCATAAGAACTGGCAACACTATAAATCAGGGCTTCCCTCCTTCACACTCTCCCCCTTTTCCCCCAGGACTGGTTGTTAGACATTTGCTAACAACCTCTGAGTATATCCCACTGGACAGGACTCAGTGACAAGGGCACCATAGCTGGAAGGTAGTGTGGAAAATGTAGTCTGTATTCCGGGCAACTGTGTGCTCAAAGGAAGGGACAAAGGAAACACGATTATTGAAAGACAACTATGGGCCAGCGTGGTGGCTCACCCTATAATCCTAGCATTCTGGGAGGCCAAGGCAGGTGGATCTCCTGAGCTTAGGAGTTCAAGAGGAGCCTGAGCAAAGTGAGACCAGTCTCTACTAAAAATAAGAGAGCTAGCTGGGCATTGTGGCAGGCACTGTAGTCTCAGCTATTTG
>NW_003852404.1:37158036-37161970 GCF_000181295.1 Otolemur garnettii
GGCCCTGGCCAAACTGCAAACAAAAAATAGTTGGGCATTGTGGTGAGTGCCTGTAGTCCCTGCTACTCGGGAGGCTGAGGCAAGAGAATCACCTAAGCTCAAGAGAGGTTGCTGTGAGCTGTGACACTATGGCACTCTACTGAGGGTGACAAAGTGAGGCTCTGTCTCTAAATAAAAAAAAAAGTGCTCGCTTTGGCAGCACATATACTAAAATTGGAACGATACAGAGAAGATTAGCATGGCCCCTGTGCAAGGATGACATGCAGATTTGTGAAGCATTCCATATTTTTCGAGCTCCATTATTTAAAAAAATAAATAAACAAAGGAAGAGAGGGAGGGAGGAGGATAGAGGAGGTAAGGAAGGAAGGAAAGGAGGGAGGGAGAGAAAAGGAAGAGAGACAACTAGCTGTTTTTATCAGTATTCTCCATCACTTCTCTAGTCTACATCTGTTTTTGTGCCTGGTCACTTTCAGAGCTCAGCGGTCAGTAACGTAATTCTGCACTGTAACAGCTGAGCTTGGGGCAACTCTTCTGTATGCTCTGTCATGGATTTCTCATGGACTTGGGGTCCTCTCTTCCTTCTCCTAAGCACAGCCAATGCAAGGTGACCATGCTTCACAAACTTCACAAAAGATTGAGGATATTTTAAGAGAGTGCATCACAGAATAGGAAAATTTAACATGTGCCCCTATTCCAAGGCCCTAATTCTTCCTCGTTGTTCACGTAGCTCCTTAGCACCAGCCTACCCCCTGGTCCTGAGATTGCTGGTTTTTCCTCAGTGCGTCTGTATCCTCCCACAGCCAGAAGTAGCAGAAACCTTAGACCACAAAGCCTTAGCTTGCACTTTAAGTGCACGAACAATCCCGCCATTCCCAACCACCACCACTGCATGCTGAAAACATGCCAGGTGCTATGAAGAGGGCTTTAGCCCCGCAGCTTAGGTGGTTATACAATAACTACACATGAATGTCTTACCTAACCAGAGCACCTGTGTTCAGGCAGTTGCCTGCTAAATGGATGGGGATTTGTAAAAGCTGCCTGGTTGCTCTCTCAAGCAGAATCCATTATGTCAGCATCAGTAGAGCTGGGTTAGATTAACCACCAGCCAGGGTGGGAGCATGTCCTTAAAAAACTTGAAGAAAGAGGACTTAGACATTAGTGGTGTGTTTATTATAAAGAGTGTCGTAACTCATTAAGATATATCAATATCTGCATCTGCATTCTAACCATACTGTTTTGCATGGCTTCTTTACACTTCAGCTTTCTTTTTCTTGTTTTGAAACAAGGTCTCTCTCTGTTGCCTGGGCTGGAGGGTGGTGGTGCAGTTGCAGTTCACTGCAGCTTTGCATTCCTGCACATGCCCCTATGCCCAGCTAATTTTTTAATTTTTTTTTTTTTTTTAACAGAGACAGGTTCTTGCTCTATTGCCCAGGCTGGTTTCAAACTCCTGGCCTCCGGTGAGCCTCTCACCTCAGGCTTCCTAAGTGCTGGGATTATAGGTGTGAGTCACTGTACTCAGCCATTGCAGCATTTTCAACCAGGAGGAACACTTGAGGGTGAGGGGAAGTTGTGATTCTGTATCAACAGAGTAAACTCTGGATGGTGAAGAAATAGGGGCAGCTTCTACTACCTGTTTTCTAGCATCTTCTGTGGTTAGATGTTGGGTAAAGATATAGAAATGCTGATACCTGTGCCAGAGAAAATAGTCACATCTAAAAGAAAATAAAAATATTCATGAACCTCGTGATTCCCTTATTTCACAAAAAAGGCAAATTAAGATCAGAGGGATCAGGTTGTTAAAGCAAGGTCAGAGAAATGACATGTGGGCAGCCAGAACTAGCAGTCAGGTTTCTCTACTCACAGTCCCTTGCATGATGATTTAGGATCTTCTTGCTTCAAGTAATAGTCTCCTGATTAAGAGTGATTTAAACTAAGTGGACATTTATTATCTCCCATATTGTATAGATATGTGATTTTGGGTGTGCAGACCTGTGGTTCCAGTTTGCAGGGAACCATTTACGGCTGCATAGACCACTGACTGCACACCCACAGGGAGTGCCAGTTCATACACGCCGTTATCTGAGTGGTGCTCCCTGACTCTGGCCACTGTACAACTTGCACATCTATTTAGAGTGGCTCAGTGATGGCAGGGCTCTGGGGCAGTTTTTCTATAGCTCTCTTTCCCTCTGAGTTACAGCTGCACTAACTTTTTGTCACCACATGTCAAAGCAGAAAGGAAGAGGTGGGTAAAAAGAAGTGTTCTGTTCACACCATTGTTTTGCTAGGAGCAATGTCTTCTCCAAAAGCATCTAACAGACTTGCCTCAGATCTTATTGGCCAGAGATGGGTCCCATGACTATCTCTAGACCAAACATTGGCAGAGGAAATGAACTCATTTATAGAATTACAAAGGCAGGGCCCTGCTCGCAAGGCACATGGGGTCATGGTTGTGAGGATATGACCAACAGCATCTGCCATAGACTGTTACACTGAAGGTGGAGTGATGTGTTTTCATGTACATGATGCTGTGGAAGGGAAAAGATGTCAAAAATCACTAAGGAAACGGCTTGGTGCCTATAGCTCAGTGGCTAGACAATCGCTTAAGGCCAAAAGTTTGAGGTTGCTGTGAGCTGTGGCACCACTGCACTCTACCCAGGGTGACATAGTGACACTCTGTTTCAAAAAAAAAAAAAAAAACCACTCAGGAAATAAGCACACACCACAAATTATGAGAAAGG
The DNA here is from genome assembly GCF_000181295.1 of Otolemur garnettii. Taxonomy (NCBI): domain Eukaryota; kingdom Metazoa; phylum Chordata; class Mammalia; order Primates; family Galagidae; genus Otolemur; species Otolemur garnettii. The sequence goes on from NW_003852404.1 coordinate 37,160,775, forward strand.
GGCAACTCAGGTTTACTGTCTCTATATTGGTTGTGTTGACATTTCTCTCCATACACGGTAATAACTCTTCTGACTTTGCCTGACTATAAGAAACATGCCTGTCACCTGGGGGAAGTGTAATCTCTTACCACTACGGTTTCAGCAGGTTTCCAGATTTTTCATTAACAGATTCGGGCATTATGGAAGTATTTCATTTTCTGGGTGAGCAGTTTAAGGCATGTGCATTTCCCTACCTGTTTCCAAGGTGGGAGAAGGAGTAACAGGTATCTGCTTCTCCAAACGCGAAGTAGGAAAATGACCTCCACACACTTAATGTAACAACCAAACTGATTTCTAAAATGCAAAGCCTGTGGATAAGGAAGTGTTTGAGACAGGAAGATACAGAGATATAAATGATACTATCCTTTCCTTTAGAAACTCACAACTCACTGCAGCTATTTGTGCATGAAAGTTGTGGTAATTAAACATGATGAAATCATGCACTCGCCCCAAAGACACTGAAAGTCATTATTTCAAACCTAAGAAGGCAGAGGAAGCCAGGAGCCTAGGCCAAGAGGATGAAGCCAAGGAGAGAATGAATCACTCCTTTCATGGTATGGGGTGCCTGCTGGGGAGAGAGGGAAGCAATGTGTTCTGAGGAATGTGGTTCAGGTGGATTATCTGTACCATTCCATATTTCCCAGAGCCATGCTGGAACTATGAATATGAGTTGTAGATAAGATGTTATTGCCAGAGTAGTCCTAGGGACACCCTCAAAAGAGCTTTTAGAGTTATATGTTATTCTCAGAAAGTGTGTGATCTTTGCAATATCCTTCACAAGGAGGAAAACTGGAATTACATTAACAAGGTTTCTTTTCAAAGGCATTGTCAAGCTTTTCCTATAGTAAGGGCCCTTCCCCACTTCTGTCTGTTCCCTGTAAAGCTTATAGAAAAGAAAATAGAAGTGAAATTCTTTTTTTGGGGGGGGGGTTTATTTGTTATTGGTGTGTGTATATATATATATATATATATATATTACTTTCTTCTAAAAAAATTATTTCAGAACATCATAGGGGCACAAGCATTTTGGTTAATGAATTGCTTTTGTGCTGTTTGAGTCGAAATTATGAATGTGCCCATCACCCAGATAGTGTGCATTGTACCTGCTAGATGTGAGTTTACCCAGCCCCTCCTCCCCATTCTGCCTCAAGCTATCC
>NW_003852404.1:37162231-37186529 GCF_000181295.1 Otolemur garnettii
ATTTACTTGAGTTCTTTATAGATTCTGGTTATCAGATTTATAGCATGCAAATATTTTCTCCCATTCTGTCGGTTGTCCATTTGCTCTCCTGATGGTTTCCTTGGCTGTGTGGAAGCTTTTTAATTTGATCAAGCCCCATTTCTTTATTTCTGTTGTTGTGATTGCTTTTGGGGATCTTCTCCATAAGTTCTTTGCCTATGCTGATGTCTATAAGAGTTTTTTGTTCTGCAATTATTATAGTTTCATGTCTTAGGTTTAGGTTGGTTACCCATTATGAGTTAATTTTTGTGACTAGTGAGAGATGTGTATCCTAATTCAGTCCTCTACATGTGGCTATCCATTTTTCTCAGCATCATTTATTGAACAGGGATTTTGATTCCCTGTGTATATTTTTTGTCACCTTTGTCAAAAATCAGATAACAATGTGAGGATGGTTTTATATCTGGGCTCTCTGTTCTGATTCATTGGTATATATCTCTGTTCTTGTGCCAGTACCATGCTGTTTTGATTACTACAGCCTTGTAGTATAGCTTGAAGTCTAGTAAGTGATGGCTTCCAATTTATCCTTTCTAAGTTTTCTTTTGCTACATGGAGTCATTTCTGGCTCCATATGGAGTGTAGAATTATCTTTCCTAGATCTACAAAAAATGACATTAGTGTTTTAATGGGGATTGCATTGAATCTGTAGATTGCTTTGTATAGAAATTTTAACAATGTTGATTCTGTCAATCTATGAGAATGACATATTTTTCTATTTGTGTACATCTCTGCAATTTACTTCCTCAGAGACTCATTTTTCTTTTTGTAAAGGTCTTTTATCTCCTTGGTTAAATATATTTCTAGGAATTTTCTTTTTCTTTTTTTGTTGCTGTTGTGCAGGGTCTTGAGTCTTTGATTTGGTGTGCAGCTTACCTGTTCTTGGTATATATGAAAGCCACTGATTTGTGTATATTAATTTTGTAACCTGAGACTTTGCTGAACTTATTTATCAATTCCAAGAGTCTCTTGGTTAAATCTTTGGCATTTTATAGATATAAAATCATATTTTCAGCAAAGAGTGATAGTTTGACTTCTTATTTCCCCATTTATATTCCTTTGATTTCCATCCTTTGTCTGATTGCTCCAGCTAGGACTTCCAGCACTATGTTCAATAGAAGTGGTGATGGTGGACAACCTTGTCTTGCTCCAGTTCTAAGTGGGAATGCTTTCAGTTTTTCACTGTTCAGTATGATGTTGGCTGTGGGTTTGCTGTGTATGGCTTTTAATAATTTTGAGGTAAGTCCTATCTAAGCCAATTTTGTTAAGTGTTGTTATTATAAGTATTCTGAATTTTGTTAAATGCTTTTTCTTCATCTATTGAGAGGATCATATAGTCTTTGTTTTTACTTCTATTTTGTGGAGAATTACATTTATAGACTTGCATGTGTTGAACAATCTTTGCATCTCTGGTATGAAGCCCACTTGGTCATGGTGAATTTTTTTGATGTGTAGCTGAATTTGGTTTTCTAGGATTTTACCGATAATTTTTATGGCTATTTCATAAGGGATATTGGTTTGTAGATATTTTTTTGTTAAGTCCTTTCCTGGCTTTGGTATCAAGGTGATATTGGCGTCATAAAACATGGTGAGGAGGATTTCTTCCTTCTCAATATTATGGAATAATTTCTTCAGGATAGGTACTAGATTTTGTAGGTCTGGTAAAATGCAGATGTAAAATCATCTGGTCTGCAACTTTTTTTGTTGGAAGATTTTTTTATTGCTGCTTGGATTTCAGTATTTGATATTGTTCTGTTCAGGAAATCTATTTCTTCTTGACTGAGCCTAGGGAAGCTGTGTGTTTCTAGGAATTTGTCCATTTCCTCTAAGTTCCAAGTTTATGTGCATAGAGGCTTTTTTGGGTTTTTTTTAAGAGACGAAGTCTTACTTTGTTACCCTCGGTAGAGTGCCATGGTGTCCCAGCTCACAGCAACCTCCAGCTCTTGGGCTTAGGTGCTTCTCTTGCCTCAGCCTTCTGAGTAGCTGGGACTACAGGCACCTACCACAGTGCCTGGATATTTTTTGTTGCAGTTTGGCCAGGGCCAGTTTCGAACCCGCCACCCTCAGTATATGGGGCCAGCACCATACTCACTGAGCCACAGGCGCCATCCACTCTGCATAGAGTTTTTATAGTATTCAGAGATGATATTTTGTATTTCCATGGTGTTGGCTAGGATTTTTTTTTTAATTTTTGATTGAGCTAATATTATTAGAGCTCTTGCTCTTCTGCTTCTGGTTAATCTAGCAAGTAGTCTGCCAATTTTGTTTATCTTTTCAAAAAACTAATTTTTCATTCCATTAATCTTTTATATAATTCTTGTGTTATCATTTTCATTTAGTTATGCTCTGATCTTTGTTATTTCTCTTCCTCTGCTTTGTTTAGGATTGGTTTGTTCTTACTTTTCCACTTCCTTGAGATGATTCATTAGATTGTTGATTTGCGATCTGTCTTTTGGGTATGGGCATTTATGGCTATGAACTTTCCTATCAGGACAGCTTTAGCTGAATCTCACAGATTTTGATAATTTGTGTTCCTTTTATCATTTAGTTCCAAGAATCTTTTGTTTTCCTCCTTAACCTAAGTGTCATTCAGCAGTAGATTATTTAGTTTCCATGACTTTGTGTAGATGAGTGTTTCCATTGGAATTGATTTCTAATTTTACTCTATTGTGTTTTAGAAGATTCATGGTATAATTTCTATTTTTTTAAAATTTGTTGAGATGTTTTGTGGCCTAGGATGTGATCAGACTTAGAGAATATTCCATGAGCTTATGAGAAGAACATATATTTGGTGGTTTTGAGGTAGAATGTTCAATAAATGTCTGTTAGGCCCATTTGTTCTAGAGTTCATAGTTTATTTTCTGTTTGGAGGATCTGTCCTGTTATGTTAGAGGGGTGTTGAAATCCCCAGTAATTAAGATGCTGTTGTTTATTATTTTGTTTAGATCAAGTAGGATTTGTTTTATGAATCTCTGTGCACCTGTGTTAGGTGTATAAACAAAGTTGTTATATCTTCTTGTTAAATTGTTCCAGTTTGTTTTCCTTTACTTTTATTGATTTGAAGTCTGTGTTAGCTTATATAAGACTATTATAGCAGCTTTCTTTTGGCTTCCATTTGCATGAAATTTTATTTTCTATTCCTCAACTTGTGGGTTAGATTTATTTTCTGGAGACAGCAGTTTGTTGGCTTGCACTTTTTTATCCATTCAGCCATCCTGTATCTCTTGAGAGGAGAGTTCAAGCCATTCACGTTTATTGAAAGAACTGATAAGGGGGGTAAATTTCTGTTCTTCCTATTGAATAGGACGTTATTGCTTTGTTTTACTTCTAGTGGTGACTGTGGTCTGACTTTTAGCTTTGGCATTTTTTGCACAGGTGGGTATCTACTGTGCTAGTCTATGTACAGTGCAGGTCTGAGTCCTATTGCAGGGCTGGTGTGGACTTGGTGAATTCCTTTAGCATTTGTGTGCCTGACAAGACTTAATTTCTCCATCAAATGTGAAACTTAGTTTTATAGGACATATTATAGATTGGTAGTGTTTTTTTTTTGTTTGTTTGTTTAAGAAAGATGAAGATAGGGGCCCACTCCCTCCTGCCTGTAAGGTTTCCACTGATAAGTCTTCTGTTACCCTGATGAGTTGCTTATGTCTAACTGCTTGTAGAATTTTCTCTTTCACTTTGACTTTGCCCAGGTTGAATATTGTGTATTTTGGACATGTCCCATTTGCTGTGAATCTTCCCAGTGTTCAATAACCATCTTGTATCTGGATAACTGGCTCTCTGGCAATACTTGGGAAGTTTTCTACAGTAATTCTCTCAAATAGATTTTTTTAAAAAGGAAAAATGGAGGGAGAAAGGGAGGGAAGGAGAGAGAAAAGAAAAGAAAGAAAGGGAAAATGAAAGTATGGTGACCTGAACCATAATGAGTTTTTGGGTTGGGAGTTCTCTTGAGTGAGGCAGTGTCTATATGATTTCTTTCCAAGTCCTTGAACCTTCTGGGACCATAAATAGGAGAGACTGAGCACAAGGAATGACCCTCTCTTGGTAGCTAATTCTTGAGGATCCTGCAGAAGAGATCTGCCTGTAATTTCCCCTTTTCTTTTAGCCAAAAGGGCCAGTTAGGCCTGTGGGAAGAGGCTACGACCTTGAACCTGAGTGGGGATTGGTGATGTAGCCTCTGTGGTATGACAGATGGCTAATGCTCTTCCATAATTCTTTTTGAGGTATACAACATCTGGGCTTGATGACTATCTGTAATCCAGTCTGGGAGAGAGGAAATAATAAGGTGCAACTTGACAGTTTATTGTTGTGTAACATCATAGACCTGGCTATGTCTAGGACTGAACTGAGTTACCTCTTTCAGGTGTCAGCATCAGAAGTTTGGCTTGTGGATCAGAAGTCTTTTGTTGAGGATAAGAATCTGGGGGTGGGAGGAGGATATGCTGGTGGCCTGTGCTTATGGCCCTTGCCCCTGCATGTTTGGTGTAATTGGAGTCAGGCAGTCTGGGGAACCCAGGCCAGGATGGATACTGGAGCCACTGGGGCACCTGGAATCAGGAAAAGTTAGCCTTTCCCTGGATAAGGAAGTAGACATCAGTTTTCATCGGAAGGGGATGATTAGGCACCATATATAGATATTCTTTGTCCACTCACATGCAGGTCATCTCATGGCAGCAGCTGTTACTTCAGTCCTATCTGTTCTTATCCTTGCTTTCCAGTGCCCAGCCTTGCCTAGTATTCCCAGTGGGGAGATGAACCCAGCTTCAGAAGATTTACCTCAGATCTGAATTAAATTGGTGCAGTTAGTTGTGAAGGCCAGATAAGCTGTGAGGGCTGTAGAGCACTTCCGAGCTGGGTCTCATGAAGATAATGGCAATACCTTGAGAGGAAAGGTTTTAAATATTCACTGGGGCTCCCATTTTAGCCATGCTACATGGCCACTGAGTAAAGGGACTTTGATAAAATTGGCTCCCTAGAATACGGATTGAAGTCAAATTTGTTTAAAGAATCTAGGGATAATGTTATTTTCTTAGTTTAGTACAAATAGATTTAAACAAACACCCATAGAACACATTGTGACATGCAACATGTCCATTAAGGAGCATCTCTTGAACAATCTCATCCCCATGTCTCCAACCCCACCAGCCTGTGCAACTGTTCTTGTCTGGTATCACAGACACTGATCTAGACATGACTCTTTAATATTTGGAGGGCTAAAATCCCCCAGTTAAAATGTTAAGATGTATTTTGAAAATGTTGAAGAGTTAAAACTTATAACATAATTAAATAAGCTATACAAATTCTACTAAGAAAAGGTGATAAATTACATACATATGAATGTTTACATTGTCTCTCCTTAACCCGAAAGGCCAATATATGGCTCTTTTAAAATAGTTCCTATATTCCTGCATTCTCTATGTTTAAATATTCTATAGCATTTATACATTTTTTCTACTCACTAATTTCCTAAAAGCCTAGAGATATTGAGTTCTAGGGGTCTGCTGATTTCCCAGTTCTTTAAGAAACAGTTTTCTCTTTAGAATTTTGATGTCCTGAGGGTCCTGGAAGGACAGCAGAAACAGCCTTCTGTTCTGTAGTTTTGTTCCCCAGAGGGGAAGGACCAGGTCTGTTTTGTCACTTCTTTAGGCTTGACTGGGTGGTGGTAAGAGTTGGGAGACAAAAAGCCAGAGCCATGTTTGTCTATAGCCAATAGTGTACAATCTATGGTTCTAGGCTGATCCCAGCTGGCAACAGAATTCTCCCTTTGTGTCCTCCTTTTACAGTCTTTGCCAGGAACACGGAGTGAACTTTTAGTTTGTATTGGTTAAGCTCCAAAGACCAGTTCAAGTTTAGGAGATTGAAGTGCATATGGATAGGGTACAGAACGCTCTTCCTGCCAGATTCCCAACTGTCTATCTCCACATTTAGGCAACAGAATGCCAGAGGTAGAATCTCAGAGGAATGGTTAATGCTGGCAAAAGATGTATATAGTTGTAATGTAAAACACTCATGCAGAATCGTCTATGGAGGGGTGTTTTGTAGTCTAAAGGTCTGGATCAAAATACTAGTTTGGAGTATGACTTTGAAATGTTATATAATACTTTTCTGAACCCATTTCCTCATTTGTGTAATGGGATACCAGTCTCACTTATCTTAAGGGGTGGTCAGGAGAACCAAATGCGAGAATGTGTATAGGCTTGTGAGAGTTAATAGTTGCTGACAACTGTGATACATTCTTCTTATAGGATGTTATTTATTGAATCTTGTAACTCTTAAAACATCTTTAGACCTATAAGTCACAATTGGTTCTTTTTCTATTTGTGCTATAAGTGAAATTTGGCATTGGGTTTCTGAACATATAAATGGGTCTTGAAATCACCCAGCTTTATAAAAGATGGCTCAATTTCTCACTTATCTATCTGTCCCACAGTGTGCCATGTAAGAAGTGTGTGGTGGTTGGTAATGGAGGAGTTTTGAAGAATAAGACATTAGGAGAAAAAATCGACTCCTATGATGTAATAATAAGGTAAATGTTTTCTATTTGCCAATCTAGAATTGTTTCAGAATAATATGATTTTCTACTTTACTGCAACCAGGGGAGTTGCGTCAAAGTGTTTATGTACTTGATTACACAACCTTCTCTTTCAGTTGTTCGCTAAAGGTAAGCCTAAATTTCACTCACTTAGCAAATATTTATTGAGGCTCCTTCATATGCCAGGTACATTTCTAGCCACAGGGCAATAGTAGTGGGTAAAAACACCATTCTTACATGATATGGAGCTTATATTCTAATGAAGGGAGGAAGACAGTAATTTTTAAAATGCCTTATAGACAAAAAATGATATGACAGGATCTGATTGAGCGGCTCCTTTAGAATAGCTGACCACTCTGAAGAGACATTAAAGCTAGGCCTAAGTGACCATACAGTAGCAGCCATATGAAGATTATGGAGGAGCAGAGAGAATGTTTCTTGGAGGTCCTCAGAAGGATATGATCCTGAGTTTTAGCAGCATAAAAACTAAACCAAAACAAAATGATCCCATGAGGCTGGAGGGTGGCAGGCTGGGGAGAGTGGTACAATTGGAAGCTGAAGAGATGAGCAAAGAGCAGCCTGTATAGGGCTTCTTCATAAGCTAGGATTAGAAGCTTGGATTTGAAGCACAAGAGGAAAACTTTGAAGGTTTTTAACCAAGAGAAACATGTGGATAGAATGTCAGGGACAAGAGTGGAAAGAAGGTGGCCAGTTAGGTTGCTGTATTCAAGTAGGAGATGATCATGGTTTGGAACACAATTGTTATGGTAGAGAAAAGAGATAAGCAGACAGACTGGAGATATGCTTTAGATGCAGACTCATCAGGATTCGTTATTATGTTAGATATGGGGAGAAATGTGAATACAAGAACCAAAGATACCTCTTACTCTGTTTTCAGCATGAGGGACTGGCTGGAGAGTGGTATCATTTATTGATTTGGGAAAGACTGAGGTAGGAGCAGATTAGAGAAAAACAAGATTTCTGTATGAACATGATAGATTTGAGATACATACTAGGTTTACACTGACAGTTGGACAGACAGGTTAAAATCTTCACAGTGAGCGGCCGATAAGCTGTGTTTAATCCACAGGCTGGTTAAGATTTGCCAGGGAGACACTAAAAGAGAGAAGTGGGCCCAGGATTGAGCCTTGGAGCACTCAACACTTAGAAGTTGAGCACAGAAAAAGGAGTGTGTAGAAGGGATGGAGAAGATCCACCAGTGAGGTAGGAAGAAAATCAAGAGAAAGTGATCCCAGAAGTCAAGAGTGCAAAGAAGTTCATGACAGAGGCAGGGATCAGCCATGTCCGTGCTGGTGATAGGTCATGCACAATAACAACCAAGAGGTGCCCATTGGACTGGCAACCCGAGAAAAGCAGGCTTAATGGCATGATGTGGCAAGAAGCCATCTGGAGTGGGTTAAAGAGGAGATGACAGATGAGGAAGTGGAGAAACCCGTGCAGTGCAGGGCACTCCTTTGACAATTTTGCTTTGAAGGGGAATAGAGAAATGACTGGTACCTGGAGATGATTATGCAATCAAGGGAGACTGTTTTCTTTTCTTTTGTACAGATAAGAGATGCTAGAGCATACCAGTAAACCAATAGAAATGAATAGAAAAAGAGAGCTGGGTGGTAAAAGAGCTGGGTAGGGGTCCAGGGCTCCAGAGCAGAGTGTGATTAATCTTTTGTAATGGAAAAGGGGTCAGGATTATGATTACACCTACCAAGAGTTCCCAATGTACTCAGTATTATTAAGAAATCAATATATAATCGCCCACACTTTTCATATGAAAGATAAAACACAATTATAGCCCAGGATGAAGGAGGGAAAAGAAGGGTGAGGAGAGGGGAGGGGGAGGACAGGTGGAGGGAGGATAATCAGCAGGACTTCACCTATGGTGCATATGGCAAGGGTACATGTCAAGTCTATTAAGAGTAGAGTATAAATGTCTTAACACAATAATTAAGTGAGGTGAAAGCTATGTTAACCAGTTTGATGTAAGCATTCTAAATTGTATATAAAATCAGCACATTGTACCCATAAATGCATTAATGTACACAGTTATGATTTAATGAAAAATTGTTAAGGGGAAAAAAAAAAGAGTTCCTTAGCTGTAGAAATGGGAAACCAAGGACCTTTCTATCTATTTTCTCAGAGAAAGGTTTTGGTAAGGTCATTATCTGGGGTAAGAGTGTGTGTTGGGAGTAGCTGTGATTAGTCTCTTGAAGAACAGGAAAGCTAGCACACTGGGGCAAGGCATTGGGATGACCTGGCAGTGTTGGGTGTTTTGCTGGGTTAAAAGCTGCTTAGGGTTTCAACATAGAAAGATCATCTTGTTTTCTGTTTATTATCTATTTTAAGGAAGCTGTCATAATGTACCCACAAAACAATTTTTAAGCAATCACAGTTTGTCTAAATTTGGTCATTTAGAACCACAGGAAGACCGTGTGAGAAAATACCACTAGTACATTTTGAAAGTCATTTTACGTGTTACTAAGACCGTCTTATATTACACAGAGTTAGTGGCAAAGGGTAAAAGTGTTCTCCTAGGGAACACTGTTTTGGAAACAAAGCATTCCTTTTTCTATTGCATGCTTTCATACTGTGTGCATAAATAGTGCATGTCTAACCTTGGCTTTGAGCAGACACAAAACCAATAGTAGATCCTTTGTGGTTCTTTAGTTCACTCCAGCCGTAGATATTTATTTGGTCGTGCTTGACTGTAAAACAACAATTTTATATTATTGCTTTATTACAAAGCAGAACGATTTTGATGAGTCTTCAAACGAACTTAAATGTGATTCTGCTTGCCTGATACACATCCACCTCCTACATGACTGTGTGACCTTGGGCAAGTAACTCTAGCTCTACGGACCTCAGAGCCCTTATCTGTAAATCCAAGGGGGGTTGTATAGTTGTCTTCCAAGATCTCTATTAAGTCTGGTATTTTGTGGTTCTATGTTCCCATTTCTTCAGTTTTTTTGGTAGTGAGATTAAATTATGATTGACTCTGCAATTAATTTTCAAATACAAATGAATGCTTCTGCCTTTGATCAAGTAGCTATTTCCTGAAAAAGAATTATCTCCTTGGCCATTAGGTATAAAAAAAATCTATAAATTGTCTTGTGGCTTTAGAGCACAGGATAAATGGCTAATGTTTGTCTAACTCTGAAACCTCTGAGAGTTGTAATAGAAATCTTATGTGTTTTATTACCCACAGAATGAATAATGGTCCTGTTTTAGGACATGAAGAGGAAGTTGGAAGAAGGACAACCTTCCGACTTTTTTATCCAGAATCTGTTTTTTCAGATCCCATTCACAATGATCCTAATACGACGGCTATTCTTACTGCTTTTAAAACACATGATTTAAGGTGGCTGCTGGAATTGTTGGTCGGTGACAAAATAGTAAGTAGGCAAAATTGAACTCTCAGATTACCTTATTTTTTCCCTTAAAAATAAAGACAACAGTAACGTTCTATGTTACTTTATTTCAGAACACTAATGGTTTTTGGAAGAAACCAGCCTTAAACCTGATCTATAAACCTTATCAAATCAGAATACTAGATCCTTTCATTATTAGGACAGCAGCTTATCAACTGCTTCATTTTCCAAAAGTGTTTCCCAAAAATCAGGTATGTGTATATGTTGGCAATGTTTCAAACTAAAGCTCTGGCTGAAGTGGGATGGAGGGTCATGGGAACTCTTCAAAACTACATGAGAACCATGGCTCATGGCCACCTCTGAGTTAGTGAAATTAATTATCTGTGGGTATTTACTGTTAAACGTTTTTCAGGTTGCAAGGAAAAGAATCTTACATGGAGTGGGTTTTCCTGCCTTTTCAGGGCCTTCCTGGGGTTTCTTTGTGATATCCAAATAGGTGACCTCTCCTAACTTCATCTTCAGTGTCCGGCAGCAAGGAGTCTTACTGGGTGGGCTGAAGGGTAGGCTTGTGCTCCCAGGAGCAGGACTGGCTTCAGGACAAGTGCATGACTTTTCAGTATAAAGAACTGTCCAAAGCATTTAGGACAGTCCAAAAAAACAACATAAGCAAGCCAGAGGAAAGGTGTGGAAGCACAATAAGGTAGTCCAGAAATATCTCTGCCGACAGAGGGAAACGTTCTCAAGTAACGAGGCACTAAATTCTCAAATAATGGTAGTTACATTGATACTGAAAGCTCTTGAAACTCCAAATTATTTAATTGAATGAAATCTTACTGACTTTGACTCTAGTAGCCCTATTTGTCTACATTCCCTAGAAGACAATCCTTTCTAGACCCCATAGAGTGACATAGAGCTATTTTTCATTTGAAGCTTGAGTAACTGTTTAATGTAGTAATACCTCAGCTGAAATGAGGTGTTTCCCTGCCAAAAAATATATACATTGTGCATCTGTTCTTTACCATGATAAAAAACATGATTAAGAAATTCTAGAGTGTTACATTCTTAAAATCAAATAGCTTACAAAATAAAAACAAAAAAGGAAATTACACGCCTCTTCTCTCTTTAGTAACCCATGTCATCGCCCAATCTTTTCCAACTTTTGTGTCCTTCTAGGCTATTTCCTATGCATTAATGAACATAAATGCATACCCTTTTTGTTTGTTCAATATAATTATAATTACACCATAGGTATTGTTCTGTTTTCTTTTTCCCCTCTATTTATTCCCATATTTACAGACATTTGGATGTACACAATCGTTTTTCCTTTATAAATAATGTAATAGTATACGAACGTATAGGAGTGTTCTGCACACTTGGTGATTACTGTAGGATAGATTCCTGGAAGTAGAATTTTCAAGTCAAAAAGCATACATATTTGAAGTTTAAACTTGATGTTAGTAATTTTGACAGTAAAAGACAGCTTCTCATTGTGTGCTTTGTGACTTTTTAACTCCTATTTTCCTAAATAAGGTATGATGAGATGTATCCCTTTAAAAAAAAATCTTTTTAATTCCAAAAGCATGGGAAAACTCTGATCATATTTAGAGATAGTAGAAATAGTTGTAACTAGATTATACTAGTCCCACTAGGACATAGTGTCCTAGAAGCCAGATGAGGATTCTGCTGTATTTCAAGAAAGGTCAGCCATGTCAGATGCTATGCAGAGGTTAAGCCCAAATACGAAACCCTGGTTTGAGGTCATGGAGGTCACATTGGCAACACTGACAAGGAAGAGGAAGAAAGCCTGCCGAAAGGCGTTAAAGAGAACTTGGGACAGGAAGAAACGAAGACAAATCTTTAATGGAGCTTTGCTAGAACAGGGATCAGAGAAATGGAGCAATTATTGGGAGACGACATAGGATCAAGCGAAGTTTGTTTCATTCATTTTTTTAGATGATATGTTTGTATGAAGAGAATGACTTAATAGAGGGAAATATAGATGATGAGAAAAGAAAGTAGGTAAACATGGAAGCAGAATTGTTGAAAAGAGAGATGGGGTGAAATATTGTACGTTAGTGAGGGGCTGGCCATTTATATTCTTTCCAGAGGTGGGGTATATATATGTGTAGCGTTTTGGGCTTGAGCCTCGGAACATGGTGGTTTAATTAAATATTTCTCGCCTGATGAAGTTTTCAGAAATCTCTATTTTATAAAAGTAGGCCAAGCAAATGTGCTTTGGAAACAAGTAGCCCCTTTGGATTTTTAAAAAACTTTCATCTCCCCCCACCAGAAACCCAAACACCCAACAACAGGAATTATTGCCATCACACTGGCATTTCACATATGTCACGAAGTTCACCTAGCTGGGTTTAAGTACAACTTTTCTGACCTCAAGAGTCCTTTGCACTACTATGGGAACACCACCATGTCTTCGATGAATAAGGTAATGTACTTGGATATAATCTTTGATCTTGAACATTGGACAACTCATTTTCTCTTCTCACCTTCTCATTTTCCTGAGAGAACAGGTTTTGAGAGGGTGAGGGATTGACCAAGGGCTGAAAATAGGACTCAAATCAAGATTATTTTACCTGTAGCAGAATTCCCAGTTTGTGGGCATCAGACCCCTGGGAGAACTTCATTATTGCCAAGGGTCATCAAACCCACATAGGCTGAGGCAGGAGGATCCCTTAAAACCAGGAGTTTGAGGTAACTGTGAGCTAGGCTGATGCCACAGCACTCTAGCCTGGGCAGCAGAGACTCTGTCTCAAGAAAAGAGAAAAAAAAAAAAAAAACTAAATTAAAAGCAAAACAAAACAAAACCCACAAAGGGACCAACCCTTACTTTAGATGTTCTATAAGAGTATGTGCACAACTATGATTTAATAAAAAAAAAAAAGAGTATAGACAACTTGCTGTTTGAGATATTACAAATTCATCTACAAGCATTGCTATGGTCACAGTAATTTTTTTTGTCCGATTAAGTAGATGAAATAGTCTCAGAATATTTTAAGCCCATAAAAGTATCTTCATGGTCAAAGAGGTTGTATTAGAACATGCTTCTCTTGAAAGGGGAGGGATCAATAGTGGTAGATTTGATTCTGAGGATTTTTATTTTAATTGGGAGGGCGTTTTCTATTTTTCTTAGAGTAATAGTGTATCACATGTGATGGATTAAATGTTATCATCTGTACAGTTTTTTTTTTTTTTTTTTTTGAGATGAGTCTCACTGTATTCCCCTGGGTAGAGTGCTATGGCATCATAGCTCACAGCAACCTCAAACTCTTAGGCTCAAGTGATTCTCTTGCTTCCTTTGTAGCTGAGACTACAGGCACCTGCCACTTCACTTCACAGGGTCTGGCTCTTGCTCAGGCTGTCCTTGAACTCCTGAGTTCAAGCAATCCACCTGCCTCACTCTCCCAGAGTGTTAGGATTACAGATGTGGCCACCATGCCTGACCTTAACACCTTTAATCTTAAAATATGAATTATTTGATGTAAAGTGTATGCTGTATCTCATGAAATCAGTCCCTTTAAGTCATCCCCAAATACTGTCCCCCACCCCTACTCCCTGCATCCTTAATCTGAGACAAGACAAACACTTGAATAGTTCAAGAATTAGGTGCCTGGAACATTTAGATTAGGGATGAGGAGAAACGAGCTTAATCTTCTCTGTAGCATTAATGCTATTTCAGAGTAACCTAAAGAACAGAATATTGAAGTAACTTCCCAATGAAAATCAGGATATCTATCTACAGAACAGAATAATTTTTTAAAAACACATCTTAAACTGAACCATGCATCATAGTTTATCTCCAGGTGGATTTTAAAAAAATGAGCTCCAGGTGCTGCTTTCATAAAAAAGAGAACAACGTATTTGGACTTAAAATTTTGGTCTCTAGATTTACACTATGATTCAGTATGCCAGGGGTTGTGATCTGAAGGCACCTCCTATTTGAGAGTTTAAGTGGAGAAAATGGGCTTTAGGGAAAGTTCTTATACAATGACGAGCAAGGAAAAAAGTAGAAAGGTAACGAAAGTTAAAAGTGCACGTGTCTTAATTGAGATTCCTGTTTTTCATTTAGAACTTTGTATATACAGAATTTTCTCTGGCTGCTGTTCCTATTTTGAGAGTGGGACAGATAACCTCCTTTTTCTTTTTTTTAGAACGCATACCACAATGTGACCGCAGAGCAGCTCTTTTTGAAGGACATTATAGACAAAAACTTTGTCATCAACTTGACTCAAGATTGACCCCACACACTCAGAAGATGATGCTTACAGTATTAGTTTTATTTTTATACTGTAATTTTTAGTTTATTTTTAAATATGTTGGAGGCACACGTCATGTAATTATGTATATTAAGTCTTTTGCTGCCTGGTGATTTATAATCACCAGCTTAATTTCTGTGAATACTATATATTTAACTTATAAAAACCAAGAAATGTTTAGTTATCAGGGAAATAAGTTTTCATTGCATTGTGTTTTTAAAATAAGCTAGTTTTCTGGGTGTTCTTAAACACCTTTTTTATAGTTCATTCATCCTAGACTTTTGAAGGAATGTGACTTCTTAATGAGTAAGGGAATTTAGTTTACCACAATTTCATGATTTCTCAACTACAAAATGACATTTTGAGAAGTATATTGGCTACTGTAAACCCAGCTGGTGGGAATGGCACGTGATTGTACCTTCATGCGGCAAACAGGGACCATTTTGCTAGGGACATCTAAGTTCATACTGGTTGATTAAGCTTTGTTCCCCTTGCAATAAGCTAAATCATGATCATACTGAGTAATTTAGTTGAATGAAGAGGGTATTTTTTGTTATTTTTTGTAAGGTAAAAGAAATAGGCTAGCCATAAAATTCTGGATGAGTAAATAACTAAAAAAATTACTCAAGTCTGGTGGTTTTGCATTATTTTAAATTAAAAGTTTATATCCAAAGAAGCTGAGCTGGGGAAGCTCAAGGACAAAATTCTTCCCTATTTTTTATCTGGCTTAATTTATTCATTAATTTTAAAGTCTTTCTATTTGAAGTAAATTAAGTGAAGGCAAAGATGACAACCGAGCAAGTAAACCTTTCAAAAGAATCAAACTGTTTTTTGGATTTAAGTGGTATTTTCATGAAAAATCTCCATGTTTACATGATTAAAGCTGATCTTCAAGTGGAAAGCTTTGCTGGCTACCTAGAGTACACCACATGGGATGAAGCAAGCCAGTCCCACGAATGTGAGCTAGTGTCCCTTCCCAAATTTTAATGAGTACAATCAAAGGCAATTTGTAGGTGTGAGGGAAGAGATGAAGGACTAAAAGGAAGAGAAGAGTCACCCTAAGAAGGATGGAGGTAAAAGATGTCAGAAGAGGTTAAGTTGAAGTCATCACAAGTAATCACTGGGAAACACTGGCGTTCCTGAAGTCATCACAAGTAATCACTGGGAAACACTGGCGTTCCTGACAACCAACCTACCTCTCTAAGAGAGTGTGTAAAGGGAGAAATACTAGATCAGGCCGAGAAACAGGAATAAAAAAATACTTGGAAGCAGTGTAAGAGGAGAATACTAGTAGGCGACTTAACCCAGATCAGACATTAATTATGGACTGTGTTTTGCTAATGCTAGCGTAGGTTTGCACAGTGCTACAGGTTTGCACAGTGCTACAGTTTCACTGGATTCTTCTAATAACTTTGATGCGGAAAAGGCAGGTACCAGGCTAGAATCCACATATGTTCACACCACCCACAGCCACACACTGCACCGTGGCCGCTGATGTTCAGTTTGATGCCTATCAGGCTTCAAAAAGAAGGGTACTGGCCACAGAAAAAGTGAAAAGTCAATAGTGGCATTTTTGAATGTTGCTGGAAATACCATAATGTTATAGCAATAAAATTTGTGTGATGTTAAAATTGAGGAATCTGGCATTTTGTGTAGTGTGAGAAAAAGCTACAAACCTTAGGTTTGTTTTATTTAAGCCAAATAATCTGAGCAAGACATATATACAATTTATTAAAAACACATGAACACATTAAAATCTCACTATTTATACAATCTAAACTCTAGCAACATATACAAATACTGGGTGACTACAGTACATGACGAGGTAAGAAAAGTACATTCTGGAAGAGTATCAGTGACGTTGAAGCCGTTTTTATTTCCAATATGTATTTCAATACATGTTTTGTTTCCACTTTTCCCAGTGCCAAACAAATAAAAAGGAAGAGGAACTAGTCACAAGTTGGAATAAATGAGAACTGATGCCACAGTTGACCTAAGAAGTACTTTAATAACCATCTAACTCTCGTATTTAGATCTTGCAGCTTAGGGACCTCAAGTTCAGAACCAAAAGCCAGAGCTAATTAAGGAATAATTGTATTTGTAGACAGAGCTTTACTGAGTTCGCTTAAGAGGGTATGAAAAGCTTTCAACGTCCCACAGTCTTCTGGCTTCTTCTAACTGTCCCATCTGACATGATGTTTCTATAGCCCTTTTGTTCTCCAGGTAACATGTAAAGCCAAGTCAAAGAAGTTCAAGCTTTGTCACCTTCCACAGTTTTGTGGCCATATTCTTATTTAGATGAGCTCATATTCTGCTCTCCACTCCCGAGGTGGTAGGGGAAGAGGGGAGAGGCAAGGTTATGCGTAACATCATTTTAATTTCTGTATAAATTCTCTACTCAAACCATTTTCATCAGCAAATAAACCCATTGTTCAATGCAAAGTGCAAATAATGAAATGTGAACTTAAATAACCGGACTAGCCCCGGCACATACAACAGGATCTATCTAGATTTACAGCGTCTAATAAAATATAAATCAGAATTCACAATATCTTATCTTTAACTACATTGGTTCCTAAGATCAAGTAACAGCCAAGTCAGTGTACTTTTATGAACCGTATAATGTCCATACTTGCCTCTTCTGGTTCTATTTCTGTAACTGCAATAACAGAAAAAAAATTAATCCAATAAACCAGTGACTTTATGTTTTAAATGTTTCAAGCAAAGAATAAAAATTCAAGGGAATTTTGTGAAAATGGTTACTTTCACATTTTCAGTTGTTACTTGATTGTCTCCAAAGCTGTATATATATCAGACATAGAATTATAGTAAAAAACAAGAACAAATTAAAAAACCTCTAATATGAAAAAAAACTTAAAAAAGTACAAACCAGAAAAACCATTTGAATCAGGCTCAGCTCTTCATCTGGAAAGAAAAATATACAACGTTTACTACTAGATTTTTATAAAACTCATTGGTAGTTTAAGGACAGCACAGTGTAGCAATATGATTTCAGAAAATACCTGCCTCTCAACAAACAAACAAACAAAAAACATGACTCCAGAGAAAACAATCTGGTACACACAATTACACAAAAACAGCAAACTTCTTTGAGAAAAAGAAACAGTTATTGAAAACATCTCTCTTAAAGCTTCAAACAGGCATGTGACTTGAAGAAAAGTATATCCTCTGTGTACTAAGAATGAATAAAAAAAATAAAGCAACTGGTTTACTCTCTTCCCACCTGAAAGGGGATGACTGCACTAGTACATGTGCTTTACACATTCATATACGTTTTAATAAAAGTCTAATTAGTATCTGTGCTTTTTGTTTCAACATCTTGAAACATTTGTATTGGCTTTTCAGTGAATGATACTGTGCCTCAAAGTTTGTCTGGAAAAGGAAAAGCAAATGAAAATAAAACCACCAAAATCATATAAGGAGAGGGCAGGAAGACTGCACAAATAAGTGATTCTCTTCTTGAAGCAATGTTTTAGAATACTGATATGTTTGTGGAAGTAAGCAACATGAATACTGTTCATAATTGTTCAAATTTAGTGAATTCTGCCAACGTCATAATCTGGCAGCGAAGGCCAACAGAAATGACTAGAACTGGATGGACAAGCACGTTTGTTTCTATCATAACATATATCAAAATGTGAACTTCTCATGTCACTTGACAGTCTAAAGACTCTTACAAATGCTTTTTACACTATATGCTAATAAATTACAGATGATTTCTATTTGTACGCTATCTAAAACTAGTTCAGGACAGGTCATGAACAAGTGATGACAAGGAAGTTGTCAGAAGTATCAAAAACAAGGCATTGATATTCATTTGCAAGAAAGCTATAATGTCTATTCCCTGACATAAAGGACTACGCATGTTGCTTACCACTCACAGGGCACACTGACACAGTCCTGAAGAATATATGTCAGGTTTATATTCTGTGTAGCAGTTTACTGTGGGAAACTAAAAATTTATTTGTCTAGAAAGTAATAAAATTCCTTGAAACTAAAGAAAAATTTAGACGTGTTTGTGTGTGTGTATAAAACAAAAAAGGATAAATTCTGGTTACTTTTTTTGATTTTCAAGGTCATTTACATTACTTCTGAAGGAATGATTTTGCTTAAACTATGATAAATACAGGTGAGTCATTTTTACAGCATTCACTTAGAACCCTTCACTTTTCACAACTCTCCTAGGAAAAATCCCACTGCCAATAAAGTTGGGGTAGGAGAAATCTCCTTTAAAGCTTTTTAAGTTGTAAAGTTGTTCCTGTTTCTACATAGAGGAGTACAGGCATTAAAGGATTTGGATTCATGACACTGAAACTTAGCATTTTATAAACACAAGAATGGGGCAAGCCACCAAGGGTCCAGGGCAAAACAAGCAGAAATGAGACCAGGTCATGTACCCTGAAATGTAAAAGTTCTTAAAAGTGTCAAAAAGTGAACAATCACTCTGTTCATTATAACGCAGAGTTTTCTCAGCTATAAATCTTCCTAAGGAAAGATGGATAAGTGTATAAGGCTGTAATCTAAACTTGCTTCATAATTAGTGCTTATAACACTTCTTATTTAAAAAAATCAGAAAGGAATATAGGAATAGAAGAGGAAGCAATCATGATAGTACCCACCTTTCACAAAGACAGTAAAATTTCAAGCCATTAGATATTTCAAGAACAGTACCGTGCGTTATTGCCAGTCAGGCTTAGAGAGCCATCTCTTGAGTTCATTAATGTACCTGCAGCATTGGTAATAAATACTCAGTGATTTTTAATTTCTTTGAAGTGCATTATAGGGAATTTTTTTTTGTATTAAAAATAGTGTTTTTTTACAGTAGTAACAAATAGGATGTTTGAAATTTAACAGGCAAGTAACTGGGCCACAGTAACTAATACCTTTAAAGCAAGATTAGTAGTTTCCTGTACCTTGGTCACCACATTTTCCCCAACCACTTCAGTGACAGATATGTAATACATTCTATATATTAACTACCACTAATAATCAAAAAAAGGCCATGTGCTTTAAAACGATGCTTTGTGAAAAGCAGCATCACCTTCCCCATCCCTTCCTGCTCCTAGTGCTTCCTGCGTGCTTTGTGGCACCTGGTACACCAACTCATCTGGGGCAGGTGGACCTGGCTTCCCACCTTTCGGGGTATCATACTGGGCCCGGGCTGAGGAGCAGCTGTCAGTCCTGGAGAGGAGTGTGTTGTAAGTTCCCATCAAAGGGGGAGGTTGGTTCCCTGTAGCTTTGAAAGTGGATGTGGAGGGCAGACCAACTGAAGCTGTGGGGTGCCCTGACATGTCCATGACAATTGGGGTTGCATACTCGGGCCCAGAAATGGGGAGTGGTTCAGCGTAGGCATGATAAACTTCCTGCACCGGTGAGTTGTAAGGATCTAGGTCTGCGTAGCCTGCGTCTTTTCCTTCTTCTGGTTTAAAGGTAGATCTCTGATGAAGTGTACCAACAATTCCTCCCACGAGGGGCTGTGCATACTCTGTGGACATCACAAAACACAACAGGAAAGTTGTCTTATTAACACAGGGATTATATAATTTAGAGTGCCAGCTACAGATTATACTAAAAGCAAACACTTCATTTGGGGACTTTGTTGCTATCAACTCCAACCTATGAATTTCCTTCCTATAAGAACCAACTTCAAAAATAAATATAAAAGATGCTATCTAGTATCTCATAGTAGTAAGTTTATATGCCAGAAAGCCTATTTGTGTAATTTTACATAAAGAATGTTTGTACATGTTCCTTAGATTTATGGTTATTTCGCTGGAAAAGAAATATCCAGAAGTCGGAGATTTTCTTTCTCAAATATTAGGAAATGTTTAAAATGGGTACGTACTAGCCTAACAGGACAAATACCACAAGGCTCTCTACGCCTTTCCTGCTCTCCCTCTTCCTGGTACCTCTCCCCAAAGCAAAACCAACAAAACCTCAGCTAACATACAAAATGCCCAGTGTCTTTAAATATGAATGCCCCAATTTTATGGAAGGAATAGCCAAGACACAGAAATGACTCTTAAGCTCTGTTCTTTTTTTTTTTTTTTCCTTTATTTTTTGAGACATGGTCTCTGTTGCCCCTGCTAGAGTACTGGGTATCCATCATAGCTCATTACAACCTCAAACTTGTGGGCTCAAGTGAGTCCCCTGCCTTAGCCTCCCTAGAAGCTGAGACTATAGCCATGCATCACTGGGCCTGGCTAATTTTTCTATTTTTTGTAGAGATGGGGTCTCACTCTTGCTCAGGCTGGTCTTGAACTCTTGGTCTCATATGATCCTCCCACTTCAGTCTCCCAAAATGCTAGGATTATAGGCGTGAGCCACCACACCTGGCCTTCAAGGTCATCTTTTTAAAAAGTGCTTCTACCTTTAGAAAATAGGTCATCTCTTATATATGAAAAAGATCAAAGACAACTGTCAACTCCAAAGCAAACATAAGCAGTTTCTCCCTTTAGCTGGTAACCTAAGGCTGAAACATTTACCTGCAGAGTCAGTTTGCAACACTGTAGTGACTTCTCTTGGACTCAGGTGATTAACTTCACTACTGCTGTAGCGAACAGGGGTTTCCTCATGTTCCACTGATTTGGCTGGAAGAAGCTGCTTCATTCCTTTCCACCAACCTTCATTGTGATTGCAAGCCAAAGAGACCATTACATAAAAATGTCTCAAATGATAGTATTAAAGGAGAAACTTTGTTGGATTTAAGTCATTTCTATAGCAAACAGCTCTACAAACTAGACTTTATATTCAATTTACTTTCTGCTTTGGGAGAAGAATATCCTGAGCAAAGCAGAATATGGTAGAAACCTCTATCAAAAGCATATGCAGAAGCAAATCATTGGTATTACATAGTATAGTGCAGGCAGACACAGAGTTTCTCGTTGCAGTGCTTTTTATAATGTTTCTCAAAAAACACATCTCAAGATCTACCTTGGGGCACTGTCATCTGCCCCCACCACTGCCCTTTTCTGCCCTGGTCTGAGCAAGAAACTCTCCCTGGCTCCTAAGAGTCACTGGTAGTTGTGAGAACTAGGAAGTGGGAAACCAACAGGGGGCCTCTGGTGTCCTTTGAAGCAATTCAGAAGATGACAACTCAGCAGGGCAGGCTTTCCTTGGCAACTAGCCACGGCAGAGGACACACACGCCCCGTGTTACTGGGGCCACAGCTCTGTTTCCTGCTCAGTGTTCACATAGGCCACACAGAAAGCTGGTCTCCTCAGGAGAAACAGACACGGAGGATAAACCAGAGAAGTCCCGAAGAGAAAGAACAGAGCTTGTGTTAGGAGAAATTTGCACTTTCTATTTCATTACTTATTAACTAGGAGAGGTTTTGCAGTAAGGGAAGGTTAAAAACTGTGAGAACAGAAAGTGATTCCGCTTTTCTAACTGGGGATTGCCGCTGGGGATTCACGTGGGCCTGAGAACACTCTCCTCTTTCACTATTGCCACCTGCAGGGGAAGAAATCTGCTCTGACAGAAACGACATACAAACACCACATGGGTTACCTGCCCGGTCCCAGTAAGGTAAGTCATAGGTGCCTTCGGTTTTTTTCTTTCTGGAAAAATATAGAAAAATATCAAGCAAAGTTATTTCATTGGTAAGAAATCTCTGAAAGTGCAGAACAAGCACCAAAGTTAATAATTAGTCGAGAGTACACATTTTCCTTGCTGATCTACCAAGGGAGCCCTCCATTTCATTTGACTTTCAAAGTTGCCACTGCTGAGGCTTATAAATTCCCAACTCTTGATGAATTCAACTACCTTCTGACATAGGTTTACCTTGTTACTCACCTAGTGCCTATACAAAAGGGATAAAAGAAACTAAAAAAGCCAAGTCTGTAGATGAAAAAACTGAAAGGAACCAAAAACTGAGCCCTGGTATGTGGCTTCTCGTGGGTAAATCACGATAGGTCTATAGGTTTCAAATACAAATTTTGAAAATTAATTTGCAAAATTCATACAACTAAAAAAAAAAGCTTTTGGTTTTCTAGTCAGCATTGTTCTTTTTTCTTTCTTCTCTTCCATAAATCTTTATTCCAGAGAAGTCTAATGTGTCTTACATCCTTAACTGCACAGACCTGATTCCCCCAATCAGCTCTGAGTAATCACCTCAGGATTAAACTATCACTCACAGCAACAAGTGGCAGAGGGATGGGAACATGAGTCTCCAGACCAGCGAGTCACTGCAGTCTCTGGGTAGATGAGAGCCCTGTCTCCAACGAAGAACATTCTCCCCAGAAATGTGACTCATCTGCCCCAGGAGAAATCTCCTTTTCCTCCATTACAAATTATTATTTACCAAAAGAAAAACAAGCAAACAAAAGAACATTTTCTGATTTGGGAGTGTAAAGTTAATTTAACTAAAATTAGTGCTTTGCAAACTAAAAAAAAAACCAAAAAACAAAAAACCAGATATTATTCTACAAATGAGAACAATCACAGAATGTGATTTGCTTGAGATCACAAATGTAGCTTTTATAAAGAGCCCACACCATGGACTTTTACTACTAGGAAACAGTCTGCTCCAGTATAAGAACATGTTTTTATCACTGTGTTAGAAGTGTCCTCATTTGAAAGCCTGGGTATATTTATATTATTTCTTTATTCTGAAGTGTACTAAAAAAATTGAGGAAGAGAGGGCCAGTGTTGAATCTGGTAATCAAAAACTTGAATGGAAAAGAAGTAATGAAATATGTTGGTTCTTCTAATTATCATAAGATTTAAAAAACTGTCTTCTTACTCCTGAGTTCCTGCTTATAATCCCAGCATTTTCAGAGGCTGAGGCAGGAGGATCCATGAACCCAGGAATAACAAACAGGTGACAGTGAGTTAGGGTCACACCACTGTACTCCAACCTAGGCAACAGAGTGAGACCCTTTCTCTAAAAATAAATAAATTAATTAAATAATCTTTTCTAAATTGAATTTAGATACCCTATATGGCTAGGACAATAAATTTCACTGTATGAATATTAGTCAAGGATTATACTATAAAGGATTTTATATACTTAACCTCAAGTGACAAAACTTCAGGTTACTTAATCATTACACATACAGTGCTTGCCATGGGCTAGGGATTTAATAAGTGACAGCTGTTTTTTATTATTACTCTCCTCCTAGTTTCCAGTCTGTCAATGTCATCTGCTCCTTTACTCCCTGCCATGAATCCACTCATCAACAATCTAGTCTATTCTTAGTATTAACAGTAACCTCATTTCTCCAGCTCAGATCTTGTGTCCTGAAACCAGGCATGTCTTCAATTGCCTTTTGGGAATCTGAATACCCACAGGGTCCCTTCCACATCATCCATACTGACAGCCCTCAGGCCCTGACCCTTGTCCCCTCAACAGCTCTCCTCCCAGTTCTTATCCTTTCACTCTGTGCTTCAACCACAGTGGGTTACACTGTATTTGTTTGTTCATGATACATTCAGAGGCAGCAGTGGATAAGAGCATGAGCCCTGAAACCAGGCCTAAAACTCCCCTCTGCCAGGTCTGAGCCTGGTGACTTGGCCCAAGTTAATTATGCTATGTCTCACTTTCTTCTTTTGGATTTATTACAGTACTTGCTTCCTAGGCTGTTTTGAGGATTAAATGAATTAGCACATGAATTTAGAATAATAATTTAGCATAATGCCTGTAAGCAGCATTTAATTTTCTGTAATTTTCTATTGTTGCTGTAGGTCTCGTCATTACACTGAATGCCTCACGCACTGTCCTCTCTGGACTTCCTGAAGCCTGCCCCCTCTCCTCTCCCTACTGGCCTCAACACTTAACTTGCGGGGTCTGCTCAGTCAGCCTTCCCGACACCATGAGTCTGGGATCCTCCAACTTCCTCCCTTGGCGCACATTTTGTGGTCACGTTCCTGATCTGTAAGCTTGGGAGTTCATCAATGGACTCACCAGAAGACAGCTCAATACTTGACTCAGGGTAGGAGCCAAGTATTCAAATACTTGTCAAATGACTGAACAAATGAAATCAGTTGCTTTTTCTCCACCAAACCTGTCCTTCCTGCTTAAGTTATCTCAACTCATGACATCTCTACTGGTCTAA
>NW_003852404.1:37186732-37198458 GCF_000181295.1 Otolemur garnettii
CAAAACTCCCGCCACTCTCCTTCTATAATCATCTAATAATACCACTCATGTGCTTAACACTAGGTGATTCCCCCATCTATAGGATAAAACCTCAATTTCTCTCTCCCAGAAAGCCCATCCTGATCCAAGCCCAGACCACATCCTGCTGGTCACCTCTCAGGACTGTTCCATTCTACGCCCACATGGTATACTCTGTAGCTCTGGCCTTTACTCAAGCCATTCTCTCGGGCTAGTCTAATCTCTACTGCAATAGTTTGAATGTTTACGTTTCTCCAAAACTCATACACTGAAATCTTAATACCCAAGGTCATGCTATTAGGAAGTGGGGCTTCGGAAGTGATTAGGTCCTGAAGGCAAAGCTTTCTGAATGGGATGAGCGCCCTTACATGTGCCCAAGAGGCCTGGAGGGAGCCTGTTGGCCTCTTCCACCATGCCAGGACGAGGCACGGTGAAACAGAAAGCAGGCCCTCATCAGCCATCAAATCCACCAGTGCTTTGATCTTGGACTTCTCAGCCTCCAGAACAAAGAGAAATCAACTTCTACTGTTTACCGACCATCTGATTTATGGTATTTTCTTCTAGCAACCTGAACAGACTAAGATAACCTTCCTCTAATCAGCCAACTCCAACTCCTTTAGGGTGAAACATGCCAAAATTGAGTATTCCCCTTTTCTAAAGAAAAACTTCAGGTTAATTCGCATGATTCTCCTCATCACTTCATAAGTAACTCATCAAACTCTATTACATAGTTCTTTATTTTTGTCAGCCAACCCTGCTAAATACTTCAGAGAAAGGAATGACAATGTCATTCTTTCAGTAAATATCACTGAGTACCGATGTCATAAATTGTTCCTATGTACATATGATGCAGAAATTGGTATAGTAAAGGCACTCAGTAACTGACTATTGAGTTAAACTTCCTCATTTTTTTTTTTTTTTTTGGCAGGGCTGGGTTTGAACCCACCACCTCTGGCATATGGGGCCAATGCCCTACTCCTTTGAGCCACGGGTGCCGCCCAGCTTCCTCAGTTTTAATGAGAATAAAGGAGAAACAAGAGATTTCTATTTGAATAACTATCTTGACTCTCACTCTCAAATAGGTAAATTGTATGCAGTTCATCTTCTATAGTTAGTTCCTATTTCACATTTGGGAGTTCTGAAATACACCCTCCCTAGGACCAGTTAGGCAAACTAGCTATATACCAACCTGTTCCTCCAATGCCAAGCACACACTGATATGAGAATGAGAGTTGTGAGGACCATGACTAGCACAGGGACAAGGACTGCGGCCAGTGCTACATCTGAAGTAATGAAAACAAAACCAAAGAGCCACATTAACACCAAGGCGGATGTCATCAGGGAACAGATTCAAAGAGTTAATGCCATCATCATTCAATACTTTTCTATTTCAGAAAATCCCATAAGCATTATTTATACAGACTGGGCACGTGCCGGTAAATGCCGAAGCTTTCAGGGATACACGAAAGCTCATCGCACTACTCATTCCGCCTTTGCATGTGTTTGAAATTTTCATAAGTTTTTAAATCACCAAAAAAAAAAAAAAAAAGGAAAAGACAAATAATAAGTTGGGAAAATACATTTTCTGCATATATAATAAAGGTTAATATAAACAATTGTATCAGAGGACCATACAAATCAAAACCTAGCAGTGTAACAGAAAACTCAGTAGAGACGAACTATTAATACATTAAAAAACACAACTAGCCACTAAACATGGTTGCCTCATTGGTAACCAAAGAAATATGTTAGAATAAGAACAAGATACCACTTATGCTTATCAAATGGCAAGCATTTAGAAGAATGACAATTAATTGTTGAAGAGGATGCCAGAGAAGTTTTATTTTTTTGATGAAAATATAAATTGATACTATATTTCTGACTGGCATTTGGAGGTAATATGTTTAAAAAATATTATAAGAAAATTCCATCTCTAGAATTTATTCTTGGGAAAATTAAGACATTCAAAGATGCATCTTAAAAGACATTTACTCCTATTTCTGCATAAGAGTGAAACACTGGAAATAACCTTAATGCCCCCAAATGAGGGAAGAAATAAATCATGGCATTCTTCTTCTAGCAGAATATAACTCAGCAACTGAAAATGGTATTACAAGGCAATAACAGAATATTGCAGATAAGGGAAGGTAACACTGTGGTGCTAAGCATAGAAAGCTGACAGAAAATGTGGATATGGACAAGTCAGATACAGAAAATGGTCTGGCGGAGGTCATTAGGGTATTAGTTTCTTCCTTTCTTCCCATACTAGCCACAAGGATGATAACAGTGCAATTGCTGATATTTATTTGGGTCCAAGAACCAGACACTGAGATGAGTCTCACCCGCAGCATCTTTTCTCCTTACAATTGTATCCAAATAAAGAGGCTGATGATGTGGGAGAGGAAGAGGATAATTCAACAACATAAGGTTTCTGGGAAGTCAATGAATAGGGACCAGGGCACAGGCAAAGTGATCAGCCTTGGGCAGCACAGAATCCCTTCACTTCTGCAGTGAACAGAAGATACAGGCAAATCTACAGGCACCAAAAAATTGGAGATTCCTTCCAATGGCTTCTACTTCCTTTGCAAAATTGGAGAGATAACTGAGAATGAGTGAAGATAGTTGGGTCAAGGGTTTGGAAAATATGGAACACCGAAAAATACTACCACTGAGGACAGAAGACCTCACTAGGGACATTCAGAAAGATCACCAGCCAGTGCCAGGGGTCCCACTGAGGGAGGATCTGGAAGCTGTGGGGGGTCATCAATCTGACCATGACATGCTTTTCTCCATGAAATCACTCTCAGCCTGGGTATAAAAATGGAGAAGAGCGTACAACGGAAATCATGACTCATGCTAGAGAACACTCAGAATTCAGAAAAGTGAAGATGGAGAGAATAATCAGGCTTAGATGGATGCAGTGTGATTTAATCAGAGGGCTTAAAACATTTGTATAGGTTCAAAAAATAATGGCTATATGCTAGCATCCCAAAGATAAGGAGACAGGAGGTCAGCAATTGAGAAGACCAGCCCATTCTATGTTATTCTTTTTAAGCTGACAGGGGTCCAAAAGTTCTAGGACACTTTTAACTTTGAGAGTTTGAGATTCTATAATCAGATTTTTAAGATGAGCAATAGTTTTAGATGCCTGTTTTTCCATCTGGGCATGTGGTTTGGAATTCTGCCTAAAGACAAGCCTCTCGTAAGTGTAACCATCTGGGAGATGCTGTATTTCTTACCTCTGAGAACTCTTGTGTCTCTCTAGCTTTACTCGAAACATGAGAAAGAAATTGGCCTTTGTGGAAATACTTCAGCAGATAGGAAAGAAACTGACATGTGGAAAGCTGGAGAAAGTTATCTGAATCCAGAAAAATTTTCACCTCAAAAGAGAATGATTAAAGTTCTATGTAGACAAGTTACTCTGGATAGATGTCTTCCGGGTAAGACATCTTGTCTCTGAACTTTCCTGAAAATGAGCGTGCGTTTTCTATCTGCCAGCACTAACACTTATTCTATTATGACATTGAAATTTTTTAAAATTCAAGTAAAGTTTTTTTCAACTAGTAAAACTACTACAATCTTTTATATATTTTAACTATGTTTTATATATTTTAATACCTTATTTATCACTGGCAAAGTTTGAATGTAAATTCTAATACATTATATTTGTCATCTGAGAAAATTGTAACCGTATCCATTTAAAAACAAAGACCTAAGTTCTTTTTTGTGAATACGTTAACTCAAGAGTATTTTGTAAAAAACTATTAGCTTCTACCACAATTTCCGTTTTTGTTTTTTCCTTTTGCCACGAAGTTCCCTCTCTAGTAAATTAATATATTATCAGGAGAAAAAACAAGTTTGTTTGCTGCTACGATTTTAGTCATTATATTTCTAAAAATTTCTAGAAATACTGCATTTCTAAGCCTGAGACTTAACGTGTTTGGCTGTAAGAAGAAACAAATCACCAGAGAAGGCCCACAACACAGTAAGTATCTCTAAACATTTAAGGAGCAATTCTACAGGGCTCAGAGAACAGAACTTAGATCAATACTGCAGTCTTTTACCTAAGGTAGGAAATCAATTTTATCTTGCTATACCTAAAAAATATATTGGAGGAAAAGAAACTGAGGATTTAAGTTGGAAATGCCCATGAAAACTTTAGTTAAAACAAAACAAAGCACTATTGTGTCGCAGACGTTCATTTTTACTCTGCATACCTTTGGTTACGTTTGGAGTTACGGTAGTATTTTTGATATCTGGAGTAGCAGTTGTTTGTTCTGTCTGTGCAGGAAATTCATGTCTACTGCGAGGCTGAAGTGGTTGAGTAAATTTTGGGCCGCGACCTTAAAAAAAGTTTTAAAGACTTTACTTTTATGTCTAAACCCACTTGATGATGTTATTTTATAATGCTTTTAATATATGTATGAAAAGTTGTGCCACAAATCCAGGGAATATCAAATTCTCACATTAGAAACAGGCATACCTTTGGCTATTTTTGGAGGGGCTGTTGTGTTTTTGAGGTCATTGCTGTTCCGAGGAGGTGGAGGTTGAGTAAGTTTTGGAGGACGACCTTGAAAAATAGTTAGATTGAATACATTTTCATTTATAAGAGTTAAAAATAGTGATATTAAATATTTTCAACATTTCCAAAAGTATGTATTTCTGCAGAATTCTATAATTTTAAATCTTAGAGGGAACTATATTTGAAGGATATTATATTCTATATTAGATGCACAAATATACCAGGATTGCTCAGCTCAGCTTTAAAATAGTTAAATCATCTGAAAACAACCTTCTTAGGAAGGAGCATAATAGGGAGGAAAATGATGTTGAACTCCAAAGCCATAAAAGTGTCCTCACAATCTTATTTTTTATTCAATTCATTTAATAAATAGCTATGCAGGGCCAATTACATGTCAGGCGCTGTGACAGTCTGGGGAGATACAGCAATAAATAAATAAGTTGAGAGAAATTATTTCCACTTTTAATTTTCTTTTATAATCTTCAGCACTTATGTTACACAAATATCATACAACATGAGACCAGATTTAAAGTTATTAGGACTAAGAGGGAATCTGGCAAGTGATTTTACTACAGTACCTCACAAACGATTCTATTTCTTCTTCCACTTGTAATTTTGGAAACTATTCTGCTTTGTGTAGGGTAACTATTTATATTTTTAAAATTTCCTTTAAGAAGATGTTATAATCAAGAGTTTAAATACAAAAACACATCAGCAAAACCCTCTTAACAATCCAGTGAAAATAACATGTGTTAAACCCCTTGTGTCTTTACCTTTAGGAATAAACTGACATCCCAGCAGCTCCATTTTCATGGCAATTTTCTGCTGCCATTGAGTAGGGTTCACTCTAATAAAACGTGCAATAATTGGTGGCAAAAAGTTATTACGCACATCCTGGTGATAATCTCTGTTTCCTTGAAATATCTTTAAAAAACAACAAAAAATTGGTACTTTAAATCAACAGAGGTCAGGGTTAAACAGCTCCATGTTTTGTTTTTCTTCCGGGGCTTAAATGACATCACAAAGCATGACAATAAGAAGCAATTTCTAAGAAAATAATCATAATTTAGAAAAAGTATTAAGAAGCTGCACATTCTTCGTCAAAATTTATGAAAATATTTAATACGAAAACAATTCTAAAATGATTTGAGAATTTAACAGAAGGAGGGCTAATTTGGCAATTTGAGCAAAAGGTTTCAAATCCAGTGAGTTTATTGAGTTACAGTTTAAATATATTAACTTTTTTTTTGAGACAGGAGCCTCAAGCTGTCCCCCTGGGTAGAGTGCTATGGCATTACAGCTCACAGCAACCTCCAACTCCTGGGCTCAAGTGAGTCTCCTGCCTCAGCCTCCCAAGTAGCTGGGACCACAGGCGACCGCCACAACGCCCGGCTATTTTTTGGTTGCTTCCGTCATTGTTGTTTGGCAGGCCCAGGCTGGATTCGAACCTGCCACCTTGGGTGTACGTGGCTGGCGCCTTAGCCACTTGAGCCACAGGCGCCGAGCCTGTTAACTTTATTTTCAAAGTAAAACAGATCAAATGAAGTCTTTGAGGAAATATTTTGTTCTTGTGTGCTTTTCACAACTTTTCTCTTGAGTAGGCTGAAAATGAACATAAACTAAGGAACATCTAACAGAGACATACTTCCACCTAGTGGATAAACTGCGTAAAGACAGTTCCCATAGTATAATCACAGTTTTCATTCCTTGTTGCTATCTCAACTGGAAAAGTGACTTTGTAACACTTTTCTACAGCTAATTTAATGATCATAAAACAGCAACAAATATATAAGTAAGGATATAAGTAAGGATTTTTACCTAAGAATTAGGTAAAAATGCAATTTTCAGTCACTCTTGCTCTCTCAAGAATTTCAAGTAAATAACAACAACCTTATACTGGAACACCTCTGAATTACTTAGAAAGCATTTTCGTGTAATAATGCTGACGTTCTTTGTGACAAGCCTGTGTGACAGGCAGGGCACAGGAAGCCAGGACTCAGAGAATTTAAGTGGCTTGCACAGCTAGTCAATGATAGGGCAGTAACTTGAATCTGGGTCTTCTGACTTATGGACAGTGCTACAATAAGCTAAAAAGAGCCTTGCTTTTTCCCTAGGCTAAATCAACTAGTTTTTAAACATTAATAAGTGAACACCAAGAGAAATCAAAGTGATTTTCTTTTTTATTAGCTAAGGTCAGAGTAAAGTAAATGTTTAATTTCTCAATTAAGTTATTTCCAAATATTGTGGTTATTCTTCTTGGCTAATTCACATGACATAAGAACCTCTACAGATATTTTAATATCCTTTACTTTTCCGAAAGGTTTGTTTTGAAGTTACAGTAATCTCCATACTAGCAAGATTCCATGACTTCCTCAGCTATTAATGTGAAATAAAATGAAGCTAATTATTTGCAGTCTTCTTATATTAGTGGGAAAGGGACAATAATGAAACACCATTTTAGGACATAAAAACCGCCACTGTCTCAATTTTCATTACAATTGAGTAAAAAAGATTCACTATTGTCAACTTACGACCATTTATTGAGAATCTCTATGTTCAGAAAGATTTTCTAGGTGTGATGAGGATAAAACGAAAATGGAAGTGTAAGTCTCGACCTCGAGAACTTAAATTTTGTGGTATTATTATCACACATAAATGTGGCATGATAGGCTGGGGACAGTGGCTCGTGTCTGTTATTCCAATATTTTGAGAGGTGGAGTTGGGAGGATTGCCTGAGGCCAGGATTTCAAGATCAGACTGTGCAACACAGGGAGACTGTCTGTACAAAAAAAATCTTTTTTTGAGACAGAGTCTCAAGCTGTCACCCTGGGTAGAATGCTGTGGTGTCACAGCTCGCAGCAACCTCAAACTCTTAGGCTTAAGTGATTCTCTTGCCTCAGATTCCCAAGTAGTTGGGACGACAGGCGCCCACCACAATGCCTGGCTATTTTTGTATTGTTGTTGTTATTGCAGTTGTCATTGTTGTTTTAGCTGGCCCGGCCAGGTTCAAACCCACCAGCCTCAGTGTATGTGGCCGGCACCCTACCCATTGAGCTACAAGTGCTGCCCTGTATGAAAAAACTATAAAAAATTAACTGAATGTGGTGGTATGTGCCTATAGTCCCAGCTACTTGGCAGACTAAGGCTAGAGGATTGCTTGAGGCCAGGAAGTTACAGTGAGCTTTGATCATATTACTGCACTCTATCTGGCCTGGGTAACAGAACAAAACTCCATCTCTTATTTTAAAAAAGGCATAATATTATAAAGTAATATATTTTAAAACTATATATAAGCATGTGCGTGTATGTGAGTACATATTTTTATATATATGTAAATTCCATTTTCTGAAAATAACCAAATGCCACTGCTATGTACTCATGTACATGTGCACGCTTCAAAAACATATGAAAATAATACAGCAATGATCCTTGAGTTGGGGGCAGATAAGGGAGCAGATGGACAGACAGGAGTGAGGGAAAAGACTGTTACTACATGTAATTTAATGTGAGGGCACTTCTGTCCATAATAGTAATAGGGACTAGACTTAAACTTCAGCCATACGTATCTTAAAAACTGGATATATTCAGGACAACAGGCAGCAAAGGGCAATAGTCACCGACAGAAGGAAAACAAATGATACGAGCTCTGCTACTGCCCCAGTACTATCTAGATCAAGTTTCCAGCCCATAGTGCAGGAAGAGAGATTCCAAGCAGAGCCTGGTGGGTCAAGGAGACAGAACTTGAAGACTGAGAGGCCAAAAGACAGCTAGAATTGGATGGGTAGAATTCAGAAGAGAACTACAGAGGTAGAGGAAAGAGACAGACTGAGATAGACATACAGAGACTTCAGGGTTTGTAAGAGGTTTTCTCTAAAATCTTCAGCTGCATAGAAAGAACTGACCTATGATCCGTGAAAGAACCACAGAAGGAGTCAGTTCTCAGGAACGCCTTACACTGCCAACAGACAGAATGGAGAAACCTCCTAACAATGAGACACTGGGATCAGTACTTAGAACAGTATTGTCTCCGTAGCGCTAAAAAATTAGAGAGCTAAAGGTCCAGCCCAAAAAAGCCTGAAAGCAAGACTTGACAAGATACAACTGTCTCCAAGTAGCTTAACAGCCTCCAGAGAAAAACTCAAAAATACTTAAGGAAGTAATTATAATAAAAAATCTAGTATCAAATAACATAAAGTTCACAATGTCTGGCATCCAACAAAAAAAATCACCAGGCATATAAAATATGATCCATAATATCAATCAACATAAAAAGACCCAGATATGATATGTATGATAAATCGGTAGAGAAGGACATTAGAAGAGTTATTGTAAGATCCATACATTTCAGAGATTGAGAAAAGCATGAGCCTGTGAAGAAGAGGCATGGAAAACATGTAATGGATAAGATTAGCATTAGACATCACAGAACAAAATATTGGGAACTTGAAGACAAACTAAATTTTCCAAACTAAAAAGGAGTTTTTGGGGAAAAAAAAAAACTGAATTGATTGGGTGGTGCCTGTGGCTCAAAGGACTAGAGCGAGCGCTGGCCTCATATGCTGGAGGTGGCGGGTTCAAACCCAGCCCCAGCCAAAAACCGCAAAAAAAAAAAAAAAAAAAAAAAAAGGAACAGAGCACCAGTGAACTGTAAGACATCTTTGAGGGTCATCATATTCATGAAGGGGAGGGGAAATATTTGAAGCAAAAATAAACTACAAGTTTCTAAAATTGATGTAAATCACAACCTACAGGTCCAAAAAACTCAAAGAATCCCAAGCAGAAAAAAACATAAAGAAAACTATAGAAATCCACATCATAAACTGCTGAAAGTAAATGATAAAAATGTATATAGTTCAGCTTTTTTGTCTTTTTTACCTCTTGCCTACAGAGTGGAAATCTGAGAAGAAAGGCTCTTCATCACCTAGTGAACTATAATAAAAGCTTTTAAAAGATAAGAGATTATAAGTTCCATTTGTGACTTTCTTATTAACTTGTCCTAAATAATTCAGTTAAAAATGCAGTGACAAAAGTCAGGGAAGCACAAACCATTAAAATCACTGAAAGGGACCTAGAACCACTAAGAATTTCTAACCATAGTTAAGAGTAAAGGCAATAACTAACACTACCTAGAATAACCATAAGAGGGCAGTGGAAGATGAAATGATATTTACCTTTTGCATCTCTTCTATACAGAATTTCTGTGACTTTTGGCAAACATGTTTTTAAAAATACTTTGGTAATTCTTTTACCTTCTCCTGTTCCACACCAGGCTCTCTATACACGGTCCATTTCTGTCCATCATCACTGTACAGAATTTTATAGGCAGATACGTAGTAATTGTGCTCCACCATGGTGGATCCAGTGGTTACAATGCCTGGGGAACGAAGAGTTACTTTCATTAGTACACTAATGGAATTAGTCTGAATCTCCAGGTTTGTTCAGTATCAAAGCATAAACACCTGGTATGTGCTGTTCAAACATTTGTGCGTACGGCTCACTTCCAGATCTAAGTGCAAGTTTTCATTATAATACAGGCTTTGTTCCCCTGTACAGACAGGAGAAATGATGGGCACATCTAAGGAAAAAAGTATTCTATTTTAGCAGCTTGTGTTCTTATCATTGTAGAATACATTTCAACTACTGAGTAAGAAAGACTTCCTGGGGCTGAGCATAGTAGCCTATGACTACAATTCAGCACTTTGGGAGGCCAAGGCAAAAGGATCGATCGCCTGAGTCAGGAGTTCAAGACTAGTTCTGGGCAACATATTGAGACCCTGTGTCTACAAAAAATTGTTTTCAAAAATTTGCTGGATGTGGTGGAACGTATGGGAGGCTACTCAGAAGGTTAACATAGGAGAATCCCGTGAGGCCCGTTGTTTGAGGCTGTAGTGAGCTATGACCATACCCCTGCACTCCAGCCTAGGCAACAAAGCAAAACCCTGCCTCCAAAACAAACAAAAACAAACAAACAAACAAAAAAGCAAATATAAAGCATGAATTCCTGGGAACAAACAGATTAAAGATGATTAATGATATGTTTTACAATACCAAAGCAAAATAAATCTTTTGAGAAAGTTATCTAAACCAATCTCAACCAATGATTCTGACCATTTACTAAATTTCTCTACATTTATACTCAGCACATGTGGAAAATTAATTGTTATCCTTAAAATGAGTTCCTTTAACATGAATTCCTCTTAATGGCTATGAGAGATGGTTATTTCAGATGTCTGAAGATCAATTTATTAAAACACTACCTTAAAAGTCTTACTGCAATGAAAAAGAAAAAGCTATTAAATACCAACCAACTCTATCATGTTTTATAAAACTATCTCCAATAATGTTAACACTAGTAAAGAAAACTTAACTGAAAATAATTACGTTTTCAGTGATCTAATTTTTTATGGTAAAAATGTCACCAGTTTTCCAAATGAAAGAATATTATTCAAGAAAAATCTCTCTTTTAACCTGTTATCTTCTTTTCCTTATTCAGATCTACTTGTAACCACTGATACTCATCCGTGACAAGGGCAGCCCAAGGAGGCCCGGGTTTTTTCAGTCTAGCTTTCTCAGGTTTCCAACTGTTCTCTTGCCCTGTGTGGTCAGTCCACTCTAGTACAGATGATGCCGTTATCTGAGGATCGGCAATCAC
Source organism: Otolemur garnettii (assembly GCF_000181295.1). Lineage (NCBI taxonomy): Eukaryota > Metazoa > Chordata > Mammalia > Primates > Galagidae > Otolemur > Otolemur garnettii. The sequence continues at coordinate 37,197,925 of NW_003852404.1, forward strand.
ACCAGATTCCATTCCCAGGGTTCCGTAACAACCTGAAACAGAGAAAGTAAATTGTAAATTTAACATCTATATAGACCTGCTCACTGCAAACTTTCTATAATACCTCTAAGTAACATAAACTGTGTTAATAATATACTGTAACAGAGAAATCTCAAAATTGGCAAGTGTTTCTTGGGCATGTCTTTGTGCAACCTTAGGAAACCTACAAACACATTCATTCACAAGCAATCACCCCTAGCCTAATGGAAATATACTAGGCTCTTCCTGGGACACTCCTCAGGAAAGTGGGCAACTCATTCCTTTACTTCTTTCAGATTTTTGGTCTCATGTCACAATCTCTATGAGGCCTTCCCTGACTCTACTTAAAACTTCAAACTAGTCCTTCTGCATTTTCTGTCCTCCTTCCTTGCCTTATTTTTCTACATCTTTTATCATAAACAGTATATTATGAACAATAATTTATTTATTCATCATTTACTGTCAGTCTCTACCAAAATATAACCTCTAGGAAACCAAGAGGTTTTTTTTTTTTTT
>NW_003852404.1:37198580-37202141 GCF_000181295.1 Otolemur garnettii
AAGTAGCTGGGACTACAGGCACCTGCCACAACACCTGGCTGTTTCTTGGTTGTAGCCATCGTTGTTTGATGGGCCTGGGCTGGATTCGAACCCGCCAGCTCAGGTGTATGTGGCTCACACCTTAGCTGCTTGAGCCACAGGTACTGATCCCAAGACTATTTTACTCACTGACATATATCACTAACACCACAATATGCATGCCAAATAAAAGGTGGTGCTCACTAAGTATCTTCTGATTGAATAATTACTTCGTTAGACAAGGTCAAAAGTCATTTTTCTAAGGCAGCTTCCTTGCTTACATGATCATTTCCCTATTAATGTAAAACCCTCAGTTTCTTTTATTCATTGTATGAATAAAACCTTATCTCACAGTGTTAATATGACAACTACATAAGAAAGTAAAAAAAACCCAGGAATTGACACAGTGCCTAACATACAATGTTCAAAAAATACTAGCTGTTATATAAAAAATAAAGTCATAAAGTCCATGAAAGGCTTACCACTTGTCTTAAATGTAAAAAGACTTGTAGATAAGTGGCCCCTGAAAGAAAGAGAGGTTTTTGGGTGATATTCACACACACAACATGACTTTTCATATTAATCTCAGTTAAAGTTTTCATTTTGATTTGGATTTTTCTCCTCACTGTTTAAAGAACTAAGATTTGATGGCTAGAAATTAGACAACTGATATTGTTCCTAGATTAAACATCTCATTTCTAAGTAGGACAACTTCAGAAATGAGCATAAACAATTTTGTCCACAAGTATCTAGTTTTGTACATGATCATACAAGTGTGTCCATGTAACTTTTAACACTTATTTCTGCATCATAATTTTTTTTACTGGTTGTTTATTGTCAATCACTCACTATTTTATTTCATTAAATAAATTGATTCTCAAAAATTGTCTATGGCAACTACTTTTGGTGAAAGTACACTAACAGGTATAATTCTCAGAGAATTAAGCTCCAGCTTACAGAAGAAAAGCTGGCTATTAATAGAAAGACTGCACTTTTTTAGAGGAAAGCAACATGTCTAAGAACAACTTTTGGTATTGGAATATAACGTGACATTGGGCAGAAAGCAGAATGGGTGAGTTGATGAAGGGATGAGACAGTGGATAGTTTACCACGAGGCAGGTCAAACGATTCCAAGGAACTTGGAGAAATAAAATCATCAGTGTACACTCCTGCCATTAGCACATCAAATTAGTATGAGAGGATGCAACCTACTCAGGTTTTTTTAAGTATGAGAGAAAGAGTTCACATAGAAAAAAATTCATTCTAAGGTAGACCAGGGGAAAGAAATGGAACTCTGTATAATTATCATTAAAAGACACCAGGGATGAATGATAGTCCATTCCTAGCCTGTTTTGTATGGCCAGCGAGTTAAAAATGATTTTTACATGGTAAAGAGCTGTAATTAAAACAAAACAAAGAATTAGCAACAGAGACATGTGGCCCGGAAAGCCTAAGATATTTGCTAGCTAGATCTTTACAGAATGTTTGCTGACTCCTACTCTATACTGCCCTGAGTATAGATCATCCATCCTCTTGTCTTCTGAATGTAAATTGGCGTAGAAACTCTGAAGAAAAGCTGGCTCGATAAGGCTTAGTATTGTCCGCAGGACTGAGCATATCTAAGAGGCAAGATTTATGAAAACAGATTGCTAATGCTTCATTTATATTTAATGTTTTGGCTTCTGCTTTTGATGCCAGATCTACATTTTGTAAAACAGGGCATTATAGACACCATGAATACATATTCTTAAAATGGTCTCTTGGAATGAGAGGAAGACTCATAATAATACTTATGACAAAATGTTTTACGACAACTTATACTTTATATTCAAAGTATTGCAATTATACTCAACGCACCTTAGATTACATGGGCTATAAGGAGCAAAGTAGTTATGTCTTCTGATCTTTAAAACAGTAAGTATTTGGCAACAAACTTCTAGACTCTTACACTCTAGACTTTTTCTATTTTCTACACTTAGGAAAGAAAGAAATACAAGGTAAATCACTCTTCCAAATGACCAGCTTTTTGAAGGACAAGCTAAGGTAGTAGAACACTGCCTGTACTCTCAAAGTACTCAGATACCAAGCACTCACAGATGTGTTTACTGCCTCAATGTTATTTCATGAAGACACTGCCAGTGACAATGCTGAGATCTACGTAGTCTCTAGCCCACCCCTACCCAGCATGCTCATTATAAATAGCGTATATACATATATATATATAAAGTAGCATGGGTATACTTACACCACAGATGTGATGTTGTTAGCCAAAGAACTTTCATAGTATGGGATACCTTTACTAATAACAACACTGATTTGGCCACCCAAAATGTTTGACACTACTCCTGCATGCACACCAGCCATGCACAAAGGTGAAGACTTAAGGGAGGAAAAAGAAAAGATTAGTTTTAAATTTTCTCTCAGTAATTCATAAACAAGATAGTTCTACTTCCCCAAGCAATCAGTTGACCTGGGCAGTTTTCTCATAAACACAGATTATTGGTACTGTAATGCAATAGTTTTTTAGCAAAAAAAAAAAAAATTGAATAAATAAAACATTATATATTACTAACAAGAATTACTTTCTGAAAAACAGAAAGATAAAGATTATATTAGATATATGTCTAGCTATTCTGGAGTTCTCAAAAAAAATAAAGTTATATCACAACTTTAAAATAAGTCTATATCTAACTTACATCTCTATATCCATGAGGAATTGTTCCAGATATCTCAGCAAAAGGGAGCAGACAACCAGCTGGGCAGTACTTACTGAAAATGAAAACAAGTAAAACGTTATATAATGCTATACTTTCTGGGGGAGGAACAGCCTCCCCACCAAATCACATATACACTTTTCGGTTCAATGTAAATATCATTATCTCATCACTATGAAAGAACTACCACTTCTAAAAAGCCCTTTCAGATCTCCTCCTATCCATATATTTACATAGTATAATATGTCTTTACCTGCATATTTATGAAATTTCTCTCTCATTCTACATATTGTTTTTAGCTGTTCCAGGCTGGGCTGGGTTTGAGCCCAACAGCCTCGGGGCATGTGGCCAGTGCCCTACCCACTGAGCTATGGGGTACCGCCTACATATTGTTTTGATTGTTTTACTTTATAATAACTGGTAGAATGGTAAACACTAGTAGAAAAAACATTTCTACTATAAGACCAATTCATCATATTTAATAGCTACATTATAACCTATTTTGTGAATAAACCATAATATATTTTGTCAGCCATCTACTGATCAAATTTAAATTGCATTTTCATTCACTTATCCAATCCACTCAACACATTTCTATTATGTTGTCTATTCAGTGTTGGGCTATGCTAGGTACTCGGCTTACAAAAGTCAACCAAATATGGCTCCTGTCCTCACTGAGTTTATATACCAGTGGAGGAAGAAGACATTAAACCAATACTTACATAAAGAATTAGATTTTGAGCTATGTTAACCAGTTTGATGAAAACATTTCAAATTATATATAAAACCAGCACATTGTACCCCATGATTTCATTAATGTACATAGCTA
>NW_003852404.1:37202214-37204238 GCF_000181295.1 Otolemur garnettii
AGCTATGACACCAAGGCACTCTACCCAGGGTGACAGCTTGAGACTCTGTCTCAAATTTTAAAAAAAAAAGTGTGTTTTTTTTTTAAATTAAAAAAAAAAGAATTAGATTTTGATTCTGCTATGGAGAAAAGGCACCCTAAAATAACTGGAAGCAACCTAATTTAATAAAAGTAATATCATTACTCAGTAAACTTAGTAAATTACCAAACAATATCCTAAGTCCTTCAGGTAATCCCCACAAACCCTTCGTGGAAGGTACTATTACTGTCCTCCTTCTAAAGATAAGGAATTGAGAAACTGTACACCCAGGCCACACAGCTGACAGGTGGCAGAGGGGTCCCAGAGTCTGTGCTCTCACTCAGGGTTTTGTACTGCCTCGGTCAGGGAGTAACCTCTGAGGAAATAAAGCCTCAGCAGAGAGCTCACAGATGCGAAAGTGGTGGGAAATGCACACCAAGCAGAGGGATGAGCACGCCCACGAGGCAGGCGGCCTGGGAAGTGTGTGGGAGTGAGGAGGGTAGTGTATGCCAAACACGCGAGAAAGATAAACTCAGCTGTACAGAAAGCCAGGGGCTAGCTCATGCCGAGGCCTTGTGGGCTATGAGGTGAGAAGTCTGGAATATATTCCTAACCAAAACAGGGAGACAGTAAAGGTTTCTGACAGCTTATACATGTAATCTAATTAATAGTTTTTAAAAGGAAGAGATTGTAAGGAATCATGAATGGAAGCTGAGACACCATCAGGAACATAGTGTGGCAGCCCTGGAGAGGGGTGACAGGAGCCTGGATTTGGATGGTGATGGTGGAGCTGGAGGGTGGAGTGAGGGGAGAGCTGTTTACCATACCCCAGTGCCAAGGTTACCCCAGCTGACCAGAATCCCCCTCAAATGCTGAAGAGGGTACTTTTCATACACAAAAAGAACCATCTTAGAGACAAAATTTAAGGCTCTTAGGGAGGAAGTGTAAATGAATTGGCAGTGTAGTGGGATGGGTCTTAAAAGATGAGACTTATTTTGCTCAGCAGAGAGAAATGAAGCAATTTTGGGTAAAAGTTCTGAGATGTCAGATTAAATAATGGAGAGCAGTTTCAGCATGGGAAAAAATGGAGAGCAGTTTCAGCATGGGAAAAATAAGATAAGAATGGAAAACAGCCTGGGCACTATTTTTGAAGGACCCTGAAGACTAGGCTAAGTAATATGGACAACTTTTTAATCACAGTGAGGAGTTTCTCAAGATTTTTAAGCAGGGAAATGATCAGATATGTATTTGAGAAAAGAACTTGACAGCAGTGTGAATGACAGAACAAAGAAGAAAATGTTAGAACAGGAAATCAGTTAGAGGCTAATCCTAATCTAGGCAAGAGACAAAGGCAAAACACAGAGAAACAGGAGCAGAAATGCTACTTTGGTAAAAAAAAAACTGAAGAATTCTATAAAAGCCAAACTGTCCTCTTTTTTGAGAAAGGATATATAGCCTTTCTATTTTTCTTAGAAGTTTTACCAGATTTTGAAAAGCAATGTAGTTCTACTTTTAAAACATATTAAAATTATACTTTCATCTTGGAGAATATGTAAATGCTACAACAAAAGCAAATTTTTCTTTTTACTGTTAGAGACAGAGCCTCACTTTGTTGCCCTCAGTAGAGTGCCATGGTGTTACACCGCACAGCAACCTCTAGCCCTTGGGCTTAGGTGATTCTCTTGCCTCAGCCTCCTGAGTAGCTGGGACTACAGGCACCCATCCCAATACCCAGCTATATTTTTGTTGCAGTTTGGCCAGGGTTGGGTTTGAACCCGCCACCCTCGGTATATGGGGCCTGTGCCCTACTCACTGAGTCACAGGCACGGCCCGATGAAAGCAAAATTTGAAAGTGGACTAAATGGCTTTACATAAGCATTAATTTACTGTGGTCTTAAAACAATGATTATGTGTCTCATCATATGCATTAATTTTACATGTTTACAAAATGGGGGTGCAGAGTGGAAGAAGAGTGACATTTAAGGAAAAAAAAAAGGCACACATAT
>NW_003852404.1:37204682-37223545 GCF_000181295.1 Otolemur garnettii
GGCCACTATATCCAGCTAATTTTTTTCTTCTTTGGGGTAGAGACAAGTTCTTGCTATTTGTCCAGGAAGATCTCAAACTCCTGGTCTCAAGGATCTTCCAGCATTAGCCTCCCAAAGTGCTGGAATTACAGATGTGATCCACTTTAACTGACCCCAAATTGTATTGTTCTAATTTTCCACATCTCAACAGTTTATCAAGGTGATAAACTCTACAAATTCTTATTAATCACAATTTCTTTCAGATTTTAAGTTTCTTGATTTCTAGAGCCATGTCCCCTCAACACTGTTTACTAGCACATCACCGCATGAAGTCACACAGCATAAATGTAGAATATACAAAGATAAGTAAAAATTATAGCCTTAAAGTTGCTTGTGTAAAATGTAGCTCCCAAAACACAAAGAAAAAAAATATTTCTTGGTTACTATATAACTCATTCTTTGTCATTTGTATACAAGGAAAACAAGACCAAAACCAGTGAGTTAATTTTGAATCTGGTCCACAGACCAGATTGAGCAGTATCAGCATCTTCTGAGATCTTGGCAGAAATTCAAATTCTTGTACCCTCCAGATTTATAGAGGCGGGCCCCCCAAAATCTGTTTTAACAAGTCTTCCAGGTAATTTCTTAAGCACACTGAATTTGGAAAAGCACTGCTCTGAAGAAAACAAACTTTTAAACGTTAACATTTTCTACCTAGAAATCGATACATCTGAATAAGAGCGAACCTGCTTTTTAACTAAGACCTAGTTCACAGGCTATGTAAAAGGTGGCTTTTGATCAAAAACCTTCCATGATGCTCTTGAGATGAACTAAGCCCACAGGGTCTTTCAGCGCCTGGCCCTGTCTACCACTCCAGGCTCATGCGTACCTACATGGCTTCTCACTGCTCTAGCCTTCTTGTGGTCTCTCCCGGCACAGGCTACTCTCTTGGCCGGGAAGGCCTAATTCTACCTGTCACTCCTCACAGAAGCTGTCCATCACCTTTGCAAGTGAAATCCCTTTAGCACACAGTAGGTGCTTAAGTTTTGTGTGTTTTAATGAACAGGTGACTATTACTTGTTCTCACAGTACTGTGTGTCATGTAAGACCGACTAGATCAAGTAATTGTATAACTACAAACAACATCAATCTATAATGCCCAGTCCTGAACAGAGGAAGGCTGTCTGTCCTCACCTTTGTATTGCCAGCAGCAATCACAGTGTGTGGTATGCAGGAGGCTTTCAATGAACACTTAATTAATGGATGAATACAAGTTTCTGATTGTTAGCATGTCTGGCTAAGTCCAATTATTTACTAACCTTTAGAGAGGAAAACCCGGAAGACAACTGAAGACAATCACAAAAATAAGTGATTACACATATAAATTCTTGGCTAAAGAATGTGTGTCAAGGGTGGCCAATACACTAATGGTGATAGCAGACAGCATAGTTCTGAGATCACTGATAGTATGTAAACATTAATTAATTGTTAGCACAACAAGCACAGGATAATCACTCTATTTTACAATTATGAATAAGTTTTGTGTTCATTATCCAAATGAAATATGTCTTGAAAGAAAGCACACTAATTGTGTTATACTAACAGGAAAGTGGTATTTGGGGAACAACTGTAGAGATTAGTATCTATACACCATAGGCATTTAAACTGATGATTGAGTTTTAAGAGTTTAAGAGGATACATATCTGAATAGAGATTCACTACCACCTAGCTGACCAAGTGGGAAAAGGGGATAAATTGAATTACTATACTCTGGTTATTTCTGTCAATCTCTGTGCAGCAATGAGAATCGATTTTCCACTTTCCTGTTCCACCAAAAGAATTTCCAACTTCTAAGATTATACGTTGAGCTTTTAAAATTAATAGCCTGGGATGGAAAGGTAGTGTGTGGTCCACTATGGCATTCAAACCCCAAGAAGACTGCCAGCTGGCCCTATTACCTGTAGGCCACATGCCAGAAAACTGGTCAACTATGGATATATTCTATCAGAACAGGGCCTTAGTTCTAAGTCCACACAGTGCTGAAACTTTACATTATGCCATGCAAATGTACAACTCGGTGACCTTGCTCTCAAATTCTACTGGGGCTCAAAAGAGCTCTTTAGGAAGAAATTACGAATTCAGAATGGACAGCTACAAGGACAGCCAAGAAGACTCAAGACAAAGAAAGAAATCCATGAATACACACTTTGAGGATTTAAGGTTTATGATCATAAAGGCAGAAAAAAAAAAAAGAACAGAAAAGAAAAAAACCCACCAAATTAAGTAGGGAATTAATCATCCTTAAAATGTGTCTCTCTTGAGAATTTTACCCCAATAAACAGCCTTCCAGAAAACTGCCATTTCTACTATGCTCCAAACTTACATATTAGAACTCAGCCTGGGCAAGATGAAAACAGCTCAAAAGAAGCCATCTCTCTTAAAGACTTCTCATACCAATGTATAAGAAGTTATAATCAATGAAATAGAATTGAGAGTCAGTGAAATAGAACTAAAAGTCTAGGAATAAACACTCAATTGATTTTCAACAAACATGCCAAGACAATTCAATGGAAGGGAAGAACAGTTTTAACAAATGATGCTGAGCCAAGTGGATATCTTCAGGCAAATGAATGAAAGTGAACTCTTACCTTACACTACATAGAAATTAACTCAAACTGTATCTAAACTTAAGAGCTAAAACTATAAAACTTTTAGAAGATGTTACTCGGGAAATCATTACTACCACCTGTAGTAGTTTCTTTCTTTTTTTTTTGAGACAGAGTCTCACTATGTTGCCCCTCAGTAGAGTACCGTGGCATCACAGCTCACAGCAACCTCAAGCTCTTTGAAGCGATTCTCCTGCCTCTGCTATCCAAGTAGCTGGGGCTACAGGTACCCGCCAGAATGCCCAGCTTTTTTTGTTATTGTTGTAGTTGTCACTGTTGTTTAGCAGGCCCAGGCCAGGTTTGAACCTGCCAGCCACATGCATGTGGCCAGCGCCCTAACCAGTGAGCTACAGATGCCAAGCCCTGTAGTAGTTTCTTAAATATGACATCAAAAGTACAAGGAAAAACCTCAAGTAGATAAACTGAAGTTCATCAAAATTAAAAACTGTATTTCAAAGAACACTATCAAGAAAGAGGGGTGCCATGTACAGAGCCTCATGCCTGTAATCCCAGAGCTTTGGGAGGCCAAGAGGGAAGGACTGATAAAGCTTGAGGAGCTTGAGATAAGCCTGAGCAAGAGTGAGACCCTGTCTCCACAAGAAATAGAAAAATTAGCTGGGTGTGGTAGTGTGGGCCTTACAGCTCTAGCTACTTGGGGCGATCACTTGAGCCCAGGAGTTGGACGCTGCAGTGAGCTATGAGGATACCACTTCACTCTAGTCTTGGCCAACAGAGTGAGGCCATGTCTCAACAAAAAGAGAAAAGGAAAAAAAGGGCTAAGTAGTTTGCAAAAATCAGACTCATGCACAAATAAATGGAATACAAAGCTTTGCCTACTTATATTCCCACCAACAATACACAAGAGAGAAAAAGGTCATTTTTTAAAAAATAAAAGATATTAAAATTTTACTAAAGGTAAACAAGCTTACATGCTCTAAATTATTTACACCACAAAGTTATTTCAAAATGACTATCCTACTCTTTCTTCAGATGTGAGAACATGGACACAGGGGTAAGTGAGGCTCCAGTTTTAGAACATAGAGTGAGTATGCCTCCTGTTACTAATTAGGGAAAACTAAATGAACATATAGAGGTGGCTAAAGGGAGTTAGTATTTTTTGGGTATAGTTTCAACAGGCAATGAAAAAGTTCTGGAGATAGACTGGTGGTAGCCATTATAATAGCAACATGAAATACACTTAAAACCACAGAACTATACTTATAAATGGTAAGACAGTAAATTATACATATGTATATTTTATCATGACATTTAAAAAAAGGATATATAGCAAAAAACCTCCTAAAGATTCACACTTATCTGGCTTGGTGCTTTGTAACTATTTCTCTCTGGTACATTCTCAATTTGAAAGTTTCAAAATGAGTAGGTAACCAGTAACTTGCTTGCCTACGAGTACTGCATCATTGGTGCCTAGAACAGTGCCTGGCATGCAGTGAGTATCCAATAAATATTTGTATAAATGAATGAATAAGAATAATATCATGAGGGAAATGATTGGTAGGAGTCAGTAACTAAATGAGAAAGATCCATTAGATTAACTGAAATAGTAATTAACAATAACAGTAATTTAAAGAGCTGAAGTATAAAGGGTGGGGCTAGGCTGAAAATATATTCAATTATAATGACTCTAAAAAGGGTTAACCACTTTCAGTAATCTGTTTAACAAGGAAAGAAAACTGGCAATATAATTACCATAAAAGTGTTGGTCCTTGAGTCACCTTGAAAACACGTTTATATGGAACACAAGGATCACTGCTAATGTCAGATAAGTGAAGCATTCTTTTTACAGTTACAGGGAAGTCAAGTGCAGAGAAGTCATAATGAAAAACATAGGGGGAGGGAGGGGGAGGGGGATGGGTGGAGGGAGGGGGATTGGAGGGTTCACTTCTGTGGTTTATCTTACAAGGGTACAAGTGAATGTTTCTATGAGTAGAATATGAACATTTTAACACAATAACTGAGAAAATGACATGAAGGCTATGTTAACCAGTTTGATAGAAGTGTTTCGGATTGTGTGTGAAAACACCACACTGTACCCCAGAAGTGCATCAATATACACAGTTACCATTCAATAAAATAAAATAAAAAAGAAAAATATAAATTTATTTTCAAGTACCATATAACTTCAATACATTACAATTAATATTATTTTCACTAACTTCTCTCTAAAATTTAGTATTTCCTTTAATGATGAACATTGGCTAAGATTCAAATCTATCTTTGTAAAGGCATATACATATACATATGTACATATATGCAATTAAACTTTTAATAAAATTACTATGGGTAAGGGGCATCCTCAACTGTGACTCAAACTGTAGAAAAGTAACTCATACAGCCAAAACATTTCTGCTTCATAATACTTTGAAATTAAAAAAATAATGAAAGAAATAGGAATGAAGTACTTACACATGCAACAACATGGTCAAACCTTGAAAACATTATGCTACGTGAAGCAGCCATTCACAAAAGACTACAAACTTGATTCCATGCATATGAAATGTCCAGAACAGGCAAATCCACAGAGACAGAAAGTCAAGCTGTGGTTGCCAGGGGCTGGAGGGAGGAAAAGAAGGGGAATGACAAGAGGTTCAATGATAGTAGTGCTGACTACTATCATCACAACCTTATAAATATACTGAAAACTACTGAATTGTGTAAGTAAGGGACAATTTTGTCGTATGTGAATCATATCTCAATTAACAAAAGACAAAATAATTTAATTTTTAAGTTAAAAAAAAGAAAAAGGCCACAGAATAGGAGAAAATATTTTTAAATCATATATCCCGTAAGGATCTAGTATCCTCATAAAGATATGATATGACATTAAAAAGACATATTAACCAAAAAATGGGCAAAAGATTTGATAGACAAAGAAGACATATAAATGGCCAATGAACACATAAAATGATGCACAACATCATTTATCCATCAGAGAAATGCAAATCAAAATCACGATGAGATACCACTGTACACCCACTAGGGTGAGGAGAATCAAAAAGATAGGTATAAGCACTGGCAAGAATATGAGGGGTCTGAAACCCTCATACACTGTTAGTGGAATTGTAAAATGGCCCAGCTATTTTGAAAAACTGTGTGGTAGATTCTTAAAAAGTTAAATACAGAGTTAGCAAATGACCCAGACATTCTACTATTAGGTTATATCCAAAAGAATTGAGAACATACCTCCCACAAGCATTTATACAAACATGGGCACACAAATGTCTGTGAATTGATGAATGGATACTCAAAATGGGGTATACGCACGTGCTCGAGTTTTATTGGCCATAAAAGAGATGAAGTACTGATAATGTGCTACGACATGGATGAAATCTGAAAACATGCTAAGTGAAAGAAGCCAGTCACAAAATACCAGATGCTATGTGAACTACTCATACGAAGTTATAGAATAGGCAAATCTATAGAGATAAAAAGTAGACTAGTGGTCATCTAGGACTGGAGGAGATCAGGAGGTGAGAAATGTGGAGTAACTGTAGAGATTTTGGGGGGGGGGTTATGAAAGTGTTCTAAAATAGACCGCAATGATGACTGCATGACTCCCACTAAAAGGGAAAATTAATGAGCTGTATACTTTAGGAGAACTGTATGGTGTATGCATCATATGTCAATAAAACTGCTATAAAATTTTAAAAAATAAAAAGAAGTTATCCTGGAACAATTAACTTTCATATGCTACACATCTACACTGATGCATGAAATAAAGCCTAGTAAAGAGCCAACCTGGCAGTTCATTCATTTATTCATTTAGCAGATATTTACTAAACAGCAATTACGACCAGGTAAAGTTATTCTAGGCACCAGAGACAAAACAAAGAACTAGGTAAAAACTGCAAATGAGGAATGTGCCTCCAAGGCAGAGTAAGAGAAAACGGATAATGACACAGTATTAGTTAACAACAATACGTAGTGTGTTAGAAGATAGCGAGTGCTTTAGAAAATACAGAGAGCAAGAAAGTCAGAAAGGCTAGGGAGGGGCAATTTTAAGTAGAGTGGTGGAATTAGCCCTCCCTCACAGTAAAGGTGACATATAAAAAAAACTCTCAAATCTGTAAGAGAGTGAGTGAAGTGTGAGCTATGTGGATCTGAGAACAGACAGTGGGCTTCAAAGAAGGGCCCTGGGTGGAAATGTGCATGGCGTGTTTGAGGCCAGAATGAAAGGGGAAAGTAAGAGAGGAAGTCAGGCAAACATTTAATACATACAGAAGACTGTAACATACATGTTACTACACAAATGCTTCATTTAGGTGCTGGGGACAAGAATGAGTGAGGGCAGTAGTAAGCCGAATGCCCTCAGGGGTCCTGCTGAGGCAGCCTGATATTCTCTCTTTTCCTTGTATGACCCAGAAGAGAGGAAGCACTCACCGTGTCATTAGTCTCAACAGTATAATCTAGCCCAAAAGGACTCAAGAAAATGTATACTGCAATTCTCTCCTTTATTTGCCCTAAAATTCTTTAGGTACCCGATTTCCTAGAACCTTTAGGAACAAGTAGTCCTGCTTTTGTAATTCACACCATGTCAGTAACCTTGCCTTGTAAGTATGCGGACAACTACTTTGTTCCCGTGCTGCTGGCTGTAGGATAAGCCTGTTCTTGCTGCTAACTTTTCCCAACTGTTTTACTGTGTAATCTTAGGACTAATTCCTTATTTCCAATGCTAGGAATTTGGTATTGACTTCCGCCATCTGCATTTTTGTTCAAAGAAATTTACATAGATAGCATCACATAATTTATTGTGATTCAGAATTAACTAAGTTATTTAGTACCAAATACTATACTAAGTATTTTGTCTTTCCTCCCTTTTTACAAATCTTATATTTTTCTAAGAAATACTACAACGGCATGTATGGAAACAGAGTCCACAGTCCAAGTTCAGGGAAAATTTTCTCAAATGAAAATAATTAATGCCTTCTTAAGGGTGATACAGGCATGGCTCAGTGGCCTAAGCAACAAACCAAGTGGTCAGATAGGTTATAAGCTACATATTGCTAACTATCTCAATTCAAATGTTTTCTATAACTAAATTTACATATAATAAAAAATAAATAGTGATCTACACAGCATCTAGGACACCATCAGACACATTAGTATTTATTAGTGGTGAAGGATACAGCCATTGTATAGCACGAGAAAGCACAAACACATCATGTTGTCCCTTCACAGCACTCCTGATGCACTAAAACAATGAAAGTCAAAGAAAACACTAAAATCATTAAGGTGCTCTTCAGAGTGTTCATATATCGGCTCAGAATAAGCTATCCTAGAAGTTGAATTGGCCTCTTTCAGTTAACACCATCTTCACAGACTAAAGACTAATTCTGTTTTAAATCCTCTTTCTCTACAAAATTGGCAACACTTTGCTCATTAGCACCTTTGTTTGACAAACTGGCACAAATACAAATGTTTTTCTGTATGTTAATTATATTATACACACAAACATTACACATATTCATTTGTGTAGGGACAATTGTTCCCTGACCTTCAGCACAGGCTTGCTTTCGGCTTTGAGTCACAAGAATGGCGTGTGAGTTGTGTACATGCAGGAGGACGGCAAACTGACCTCCAAGAGAGAATGTACACGTGAGATGTGGCAATAAAGATTCTGTGGCTTCCAAAGGTCTCTTGACGGTGGAGGCAAAGACTGTACTCAAGGTCAGAGATTTTGTAAAAACAAAGGTGGAGATCACTCTATATCGGGGGTCCTCAAACTATGGCCTGCCTAAGACATTTATCCAGTCTGCTGGGTGTTTTTGCCGCTGCTGCCTGTCCTGCTTAGCAGCTGACTCGTCCCAGGCCCGCAGTCCAGCCCTCCAACAGTCTGAGGGACAGTGAACTGGCCCCCCTTAAAAAGTTTGAGGACCCCTGTTACAATCTTCCCCACATCCTCCCTTATCAGTGCTGCTGTCTGCTAAACAGTTTTTATCTACTTCTTCCCATTTTATGATAATATATATGGATGGACCTCAGGTTTGAGAGGATTCTTATCTGAGCTCCTCAGTCACCTGGCACAGTCTCTGTGTCAAGCCTTTGCGTTCCTCACACCAAAACTCCTTCACATTTGTGTGTAAATAAGGATATATCTAAAGAGACCAATGTAAAATAAATGCTTACTAAGATCAATAAAATATTACTAAGATTAGTTTAATAGTACATACATTTTTCAATGTTTGCCAGGTATAATAACAATTACTTAGAACACGACAGAAATAGTACAAATAGAAATCTAGCTAATCTAGCTAATCTAGAAGCTTTGTGTACTACTCAAAACAAAAGATATTTTATAAAATTACCATACAGCTATTCAGGCAGCAAACTAAGAAATTCATACTTTTATTTTCAAAATCAAAAAACATTTCATGAAGGAAAAAAAATTACCAGTTTTAGAAATTTGGACTCTATTAGGAAGGAATTCTCTATGTTTCATTTATAAGTTAGTATAATTGGATATAAGATGGAAGAAATAGAAAATATTTGCCAAAAATTTGTCAAAAAATGTAGCAATCAGAAAATTATTATACTAGTGGTGTTAATTTGAAAATAATCCATCATATAGCAAAAATAACCCTGTCAAATAGGAATATTTTCCAGCCTCAGCTTTTCATAAGTCTTAAGCACACTGTCATTAGATTCCAAGGGGCATCAGGCAATGAGTTAGGTGTTTATGAATTCTAATTAGAAAGTATGCTAATAATCTATCATACATCAGGTCATTTTATGTCACATGAAATTTTTAACTATTTACTGTTTTTCTCCAAAAAATGAAGGTGAATTTTAGATTGAACTTTACAAAATTCTCAGTTGGTGAAATCAAAAGTAATGAAGCTTACCATTGCCTTTTAAGTGATTTAGTGTTCTCCAAAAAGAAAACCAGGATCACCACTTTCCAATCACGCATGTACACATCCAGTTACAATGCACACAGACAAGTGCTGCCTTGAAGGACATGAAATTTTCATGCAAATGTAGATTTCATTATTCTATAATTAGAACTACTTCTGATTTCATTATTCTGTAACTAGAACACTAAAAAAAATCATCATCCAGAATTATCCTAGAAATGCTGAGCTCTTCCTAGAAACTTGACCATCGCTGAATACAGATTCAAAAACAGGAATTTAGTTCACTCATCACTCATTTTACTTTTTAAGTCCAATGGTAAATGCTATGTTTTTAAATCTACTTTATAGAATAAAATGTCAGTAGCATTACATATTTATGTGTAATTCTGCAATGGGCTCTTGGATAAGATAATAAAAATTAGTCTGTTAGCCTCAAAAATGACTCTATTAATCATAACTTGTACTTTAACATTAACAAATCTGCATGAGAGTGTTAAAAAAAGAAGTAGCTGTTGAAACAAGATTTTTCACAATCTCTTCATTCCCATATACTCTATATTTTCAACTAGACTTCTAAGCTGCGACATGTCCTTAATGTTCCCTGAAAATACTCACGGAATTCATTGTGGCAGCTAACTTTCCTGGATGGAACACACTGAGGAGCTTTACCAAAGGTAAGCAGCCATCAGTGTTCTCCTGGATATAGTTTAACCAATTCACTCTAGTTCAAATAAAACTGCCAAAATTAAGTAAGACTTTAGGAGATGGCCATGAAATGAAGATTTCTCAAGATGATTATGACTTGGAAAAGTGTTTCTATCAAAAAGTTCCTAATCAAGGCAGATATCATCTGAAATAGTGACACAGCCTTTTGAAATGTGGAACAGAGGTTTCTAAGAACTCACTGTCTCTGTTACCCGAGATCACTGTCAATTCTTAAGTAACTTTAATGCAGGACATTCAGGTTTCCCATGGGTCAAAAAGCCCCATAATTTATACTGAACATAAGAACCTTTTTAAAAAGAGAGAATATTTTCCAGAAACCTTCAAATCTATAAAGAACGAAGAGAGAAAAGAGCAAATATAAAATCAAAATAAAAAATTTAACTTTATTTTAATAGTAAGAAACTCAAGGAGAATAAGAAGCAAATTAATTATTTTCTACCCTCTCACCTAGCAGCCCAAGATTTTTAAGAAGCAAAACTGAAAAAACGGTAATCCATCATCACCTCACCTGAGTTTTTTACATTATCCTTCTGGTGGTAGGGAAATATATGCATGTATATACAGTGGCAGAAGGGGGAAACCATCCTCCTGTGTGTCTGCTATGCCATGTGCCTACAGGCACCACACAAAGATTTCTCGATCTGGTCCTCACAACCAGCTCACTCGCATACACAGCTCAGGGAGGTGAAGCTGACTGGCCGGCCGTCACCCAGCTAGCATGCAGCTGAGACAGATTTGACTCCAGCATTCCCTAGTGTACTTGCCACAACATCACACTGACTTAGTTTTCCCAGCTCTGTCAAAGACACTAATTGCTCATTTAGCATAATGTTTCCAGTTCTTTTCTTTCCATTATTCCATCCAGGTAAGTTTACTTTCTCATTCCAAGGAATTTTGTTACCCTTCCTACCTTGTTCTATAGCTTATAAACTAATAAGTGAAAGCAGATTCCTCTTTACACAGAACAGTTCTTACATCGCCTTCTGTGTGAAACTTTTACCATAGTGTTTGCCTCAAACCTCCCACAGCTGGAGAGGAACAGCTTGGTTTTCATTCTCAGTGCCCAAGATCCTCATGCGCAGAAAATTCTTGGTAATTTTCTCATTTATATAATACAAAATAAAAGCCAACTTTCAATTTTAAATGGTCATCTTAGTTAATTCATGATTGAATATTAAAATAATTACCTATTTTCTAATGTAAATGACTGTTTTGATATATTCCTATAATAGCTACACTTCTTAAACTTTCTTAGCATAGTATTCCAAATAGCAGAGGTCAGAAAAACGCAGGCGATAGCAGCCAAAGTATGTGAGGGATTTCATCCAGGTCTTACACTTTACCTTGGAGATCCAGGTAAATTTCTGATTTCATTCTAATTAACAGCATTACTTTTAGGTTTTTTTCCCTCCTTCAAACTCTAAACATTAGCAATTCAGAAAACAACCCCTGTTTATTTTGTACTATCTCAGCACTAACCAGGGTACTCCCAGTGATATGAAACTATTCTTTGCAAAGAATGGTAATATGGTCTTTAACACAGAAGTATATAATGGTAAACTGTGATAATAAAGCTTTAAATTGATATGATACATTTCATTAATTCTTAAGTTTTTAAAAAGGTATTATAGTTCCAGTTCTAATTTTATAAAAGTGAAAAATCAGCAAGGAAGTAGTAATATAATTAATATATAGACTTTATATAAAAGTGAATACACTTTATTTTTGGAATTCTGAAACTGCTCTAATTTTGTCAAATTTACATACGTGTCATTAACTGTTCAGTCTTTCTGCTGTATTTCAATTTCAGATAATAGGTACTTAAGAGAACCATTTAATTTTTATTGTTAGAAATTGCAAAAAGTGGGAACCACTGCATAAGAGGAAAATTACCTTGTTTATCTATAACTGAGTATGAGGCCAAAAATCCTCGTCCAGAGATATGGATTCCACTCATGAACAGCACAGTAATTTCATTGCTTTTTGATTCAATTGAATGGTTCATTCGCAACCCGAGACCACAGTATTTGCCTAAGAAGGAAAGAAAAGTAGATATTTGTTATAACTCTCATGAAGTCAATGTTATTTGCAATGTAGACAACAGAATCAGAATTATATACCAAACTGGATATATTAGCATAATATAATAATAGCATAAAATAATGACTAGAATGTTTAATGATTAAAAATCATTATTATGGTACTCTGGAGAAAAAAAAATAAATGCCAACTAGTAATTGTTCAAATGATTTAGAAGAAAAAGTAGTGAGGGTACCACTGGCCTGATGAAGATCAATTTCTTGTGAAACACATGTATACACTTTAAAACAAAGGAACTAAAAATTAAGGTAAAACATTTCACGCAGCAGGTGGCTCCCAAATGACTCAATGCTTAATCAGTGGTATTCTTAACATGAGTCCCTCAGGGTCCCCTTAGATCCTTGGCCTCAAGATACTTCCCAAACCTTTTGCAGACCTAATATATTTTTCTTCTGAGAGATGTTGGATCTCTGGTTAATCTCTTTAGGTGATCATGTTCGATCTCATGACTTTAAATATAACCTGACAACTCACAAACTAAAACTTCCATCCACAGCCTTTCCCTTGACTTCAGATTTAGATATTGAACTACCTAAACTTCTATTCTTTAACGTCTATATGTAAAAAATAACATATCCTCAGTACAGGCCTAAGCTACTAAGATAAAATGGAAGAAAGAGGAATTAAAGCAAGATATTCACTAATAAATAATAAAAATATATTTTTTTATGTGCTTGGTAATTTGTCTAACAAATTTTGAAAAAGGAGTTTCAAAAACATTTTAAGCTTTGGCAACATCATTTAAGTAAGAGTAATATGGACTTCGAGGGATATCATTTTCAAGGATTCTATCGGATATTTAAAGTAGAAAATCCTCATAAATCAACAACAGAGCCCACTAGAACCAGCAAAGAAGCTTAGCTAAGTTACAGGACCAATATATATATATATAAAAAAAAAATCAACCATACTTTAATACAAGGTCTAACAATTTAAGTTTGTGAACTCATCCTAGAAAAAGTGTTACATACCTCCTTGCTGAATATTACTACGGTCACCTTTAAAGTACTCCCCTTAAGAAGTTATGCACCGACCCCAGCACCTAGTTCACCCTTCAAAGCAATTTTGGAATTCTTTTTCTAGAATGACCATCAGAGCTGTTATTGTATGGGACACCAAAATACACAAGAACAGTAATGAATGTCACTACGCAAGACACTGCCACACTTTGACATGGACACAGCTGTGAGACACTTATCAAATTTATATGGTGTTGCCAATCGATGTAAGCACACAGTGGCAAGTTCAGAAACTTAACTGTCAGATCTTACACAATGAGAGCTCTTATGATCGTTACAGAAAAAGAGTTCCAAAATTCCTTTGAAGGCTGGACTAGGTGCTGGCATTGGTGCACCCAAGGGGAGCACTTTGGAGGCGACCATAGTGATACGGCGCTATGAGATATGTAGCACTTCCCTCTAGAAGGAAGTGCTACATATGAATTACACTGTCAGACCTCATATATGCTAGTGGCAATCTGAAATGAAAATTTAAAAATTCCACCTAGAATAGTATCAGAAAGATTAATTTAGAGATAAATTTTTAAAAGAAGTTCAAAATCAGTATACTGAAAAATACAAAACTGTTGAGAAAAATTACAGAAGAACTAAATAAATCAGATATTAACTTCATGAATAGGAAGACTCAATATTGTACGATGTGACTTCTCCCTAAATTGATTGATATATTTTATTTAATCCAATCTCTATCAAAATCCCTGGGGGCTTTAAAAAAAGAAATTAACAAGCTGATCCTAACATTTATGTGGAAGTGCAAAGGACATAGAATAGTCAAAACCATTTAAATAAAGAAGTTGGGAGATTTACATTACCTGATTTTTAAACTTAGTATAAAACTACTGTAATTGAAACAGTGGAAAACTGTTGTAAGGACAAAAGTAAATAAAATACATAGACTAGTACTTCAGTATCTGTGGGGGATCAGTTCCAAAATCGTATCTGTTCCAAAATGACATCTGTAAGATATTAATACCCACAGATTCTCAAGTCTCTAATATAAAATGGTGAATTATTTGCTTATAAACTATACATACCTTCCCACATACTTTGAATCATATCTAAATTGCTTATAGCATCTAATACTACGTAAATGCTATGTGAATAGTAGTTGTACTTTATTTAGGGAAGGACAAGTAAAAAAAGTTTGTATATATGCTCAGTACAGACTCAATTTTTTTTCTTCTGAATTTCTGATCTGTGGTTGGTTGAATCCACGGATATGGAATTTATGAATAAAGAGGGCCAAGTGTACATTATAATATATAATATACAGGGTGTCCATAAAGTTTGTATGCAATTCAAAATACATTGAAATTTTCAAAAACATTTTAAATTGCAGATGAATGGAGGCCTGATGGTAGGTAAGGCTACTGCTTGTCAGTTACAAACCTGTACAAGATGCTACTGTACTGAGTACTGTTGGCAATTATAACATGATGGTAGATATCTGTGTACCCAAACAAGTCCAAACATAGAAAAGATACAGTAAAAATACAGTATAAAAGATAAAAAATGGTGTATAGAGCATTGCTCTATATAGAGCAACTTCATTATAATCGTTAAGGAACCATCATCATATATGGTCCGTCATTGACTAAGACATCGTTATGTGGCTAATGACTGTACTTCACTCACATAGTGTGTATGTGTGTGCCCACCTGAACTTCAATGGAACAGAACAGAGTCAAGAAATAATTACTTAAATAAACTCATATATATGATCAATGGTGTCTCTTCATTTAAGAAATGGGGTCTCACTCTGTGGACCAGGCTAGAGAGCTATGGTGCAATCACAGCTCACTGTAGACTCAAACTCCTGGCCTCGAGTGATCGTCTTGCCTCAACCTCCCAAAGTGCTGGGATTATAGGCATGAGCTACTGTGCCTGGCCTGCTCAATTAATTCCTGACAAAAGTGTCAAGGTACCTTAATAGAAAGATAGTCCTTTCAACAAATATACTAACCAACTAAACATAAACATGCAAAATGATGACCTTGGAACTAACTCTAAAACATATACAAAAATGAAGTCAAAATGGATTATAGGCCTAAATGTAAGTGTTAAACTTATAAAACTCTCAAAGAAAACATTTCTTTAAAAAATCTGTCACAGGGTGGCACCTGTGGCTCAGTGAGTAAGGCACCAGCCCCATATACCAAGGATGGAGGATTCAAACCCAGCCCTGGCCAAAATGCAACAAAAAAGAGCCAGGCATTGTGGCGGCACTTGTAGTCCCAGCTACTCAGGAGGCTGAGGCAAGAGAATCGCCTATGCCCAAGAGCTGGAGGTTGCTGTGAGCTGTAATGTCATAGCACTCTACCAAAGGCAACAAAGTGACACTCTGCCTCTAAAATAAATAAATAAAAATAAATAAATAAAAAATCTGTCACATTGAGCTAAGCAAAGATTTTTTTAATTAGACATAAAAAATATAATTGATTAAAGAAAAAATGAATAATTTGTTGAGTTTATCAAAACTAAAAATGTTCGCTTTTCAAAAGACACCATTAAGAAAATGAAAGAATAGAACTGAGAGAAAATATTTACAAAATGTTTACCTATTTGAGGCAGGGGATTTTGCCCCTAGCAACTCTGCCCAGGCATTGGCAAGGCAGCCTGTGATAATCTAAAGAGAAGTACAAAGTAACTAATTACAGGCCCCACTGCAGCAGCCCCCTTTTGTCTATATGCCCTTTAGATGTATATTATAACCTATTAACTTCCTAGACCTTTTATTGTCTTTGAGAATAGGCAACCATGCTCTAAGGGCAGGTGCCAGCCTGATCCTCTCTGATACACAGATTGTCTCATGCACACAAGCCCAAAGACTGAAGGAAGGCTAGAAATTAGATCAGGAGGGTCAGTTCTTGAGATGCTGGTCAGCCAAGTCTCTGCAGGCAGAATAAAAGCCACCTCTTCTTCCAAATGGTGCCGGAGAGCCCTCTGGTCTGCATCAGTGCCTGCTACATTTTCTTGGTTCCCTGTCGGTGAAGCAAGGCATGATGGTGGACCACACAGTGGGACTCTTCGGGTCGGGCTCCGCTGCCCTGCGGACCACCCCTACAGGGTACTCTGGTTGGTTTGGTGACGTGCTCCTCAGAGCACTCCCAGTACCGATTCTTCCAGAGAAACACCTTATGGGGACTGAACTGACCAGGCACCTGCGGCAGGTCCCCGCTGCACCTCTGCACCAGGGAGGAACTGGCAGCAGGTGGCACCAGGACATCCAGAGTAAGGTAGGCCTGGTTGGACTTTTCTAGGTCCACTGTGTTTGAGTAGAAGTGGGGCCCCTGGTTGCCAGGTCACCCACAGGACTGGTGGGAGGTGTATGAAAGAGAGAGTGTGGGGTGACTGACATCAAGGGTAGAGTTCTTACTTCCCCTTAAGTAAGTGTTAAAGTGTTGAGTGTTGGCTCCGAACCCTGCTTCTGCTCCCATAGGACGACTGGTACTGCTAAGAAGCAGTCCATACTGGCACACTGTACCGGCCTGCCTAAGCCAAGAGGGTCTGCTATCCCCGAGACTGGAACAGATGGTAAAGAGTGAAGCTACTGAATGACCTCTCCATATTACCTACCCCCATACCCTTGTGGTGTGAGTGTGCATTTTGTCTTGGGAGACCCTTGTTAGAGATGGGAAATAAGCAAGGAAAGCCCACCCCACAGACTACCATGTTGAAATACGTTAAGAAAGAATTTGTAGGTGACTATGAGTTACTATGGCCCTGGGAAAGTTAAAAAGTCTTTCTGAGCAGGAATGGCCCTCTTTTCGGGTGGGATGGCCATCTGAAGGAACTCTAGAGAGCAACTTAGGGTCTAAGGTATGGCACAGAGTCACTGGGAAAGGTGGTCAGCCTGACTGGTTTTCCTACACTGATACCTGGTTACAACTAGAAATGAATCCACTACCTGGCTGAGAGAGCAAATAGCAACAGTGCTAGTAGCACAGGGACAGGAAGGGAAAGTGCTTTCCACCAGACCTAGAGTAGTGATGCCGAAGACACTGGCAAACCCCATGCTGGAGGACCCCCTAGACGAAATTCCACCACCCCCGTACAGAGAAACTACAGGCACTAGGGCACCTGAGGAATCAATTGATTCTCCCTTCCAGGTAGACTGAGCCACACCTAGCTGGCCAGGACTCCCCCACCCCCCACCCCTTACAAAGAAAGGAGAGGTCCCTGGAGGATCATTCCTCTGAGTAGCTCGACTAAAGTCTAAGCTGGGAGTCCAGATGCCTCTCAGAAAGACCAGAAATACTGGAATGGATGAGGATGGGCACATGGTCAAACGGAGAGTAATAATGGTATATCAGCCCTTTATGACCACAGACTTCCTCAACTGGAAACATCACACTCCTTCTACACCAGTGGTTCTCAGCCTTCCTAATGCCTCCTAATGCTGCGACCCTTTAATACAGTTCCTTGTGTTGTGGTGACCCCCAACGATAAAATTATTTTCGTTGCTACTTCGTAACTGTAATTTTGGTACTGTTATGAATCGTAATGTAAATATCTGATATGCAAGATGTATTTTCATTGTTACAAAGGGGTCGTGACCCACAGGTTTAGAACTGCTGTTCTACACACATAAGCCCCAGGCCTTTGATGCAAACCAAACCCATAACTCCACATGCACAGATTGCCACCAACTGCTCATGTCCTTCTTTAACATGGACGAGAATTTCCATGTGATTCAGGCTGCCTCTAAGTGGTTAAAAGAAAACTCCCCAGAAGAATTCCATAACCCCAGGAGTATGTTCATGTCCAGCTCCCTGGAGAGGACCCCCAGTGGGACCTGAATATAGCAGAGGGCATGAGATACCTGACCTAATACCAGGAGGCATTGTTGTAGGGGCTGAGGAAAGGGGTGCAGAAAACTACTAATCTAACCCCAGTGAATGAGGTCCCAACAAAAGAATAAGAGCCCAGGCCAATTCTATCAGAGGTTGTGGGAAGCATTCCAGATGTACACCCCATCTGACTCCAAAAGCCCTGAGAACCACTGAATGGTCAATATGCCCCTCGTTAGTCAAAGCCCCAAGGATACGCAGCAAAACTGCAGAAGCAGGAGGGGTTCACAGACACCTCACAGCTTCTTGATGTAGCACAGGTTTTTGCAAACCAGGAAGCAGTGAGACATAGATAGGAAGACAAGCGCATGAAATGGAGAGCCGATCTCACAGTGGCAGCTCTGTAGGGTCAAAAGAGAGAACCGCCTCCCTTTCCAAGAGGACAAGGGAGTCAAGGCATGTGAGGAAATAGAAGACCTCAGGTAAATGAGCCTCCACTGTGGAGGAATCAGTGTGCAGTTTGCCAAGAGACAGGGCATTAAAAAACCAAGTATCCCCACAGACAAGAAAACGTTAAAAACCCCGGGAGAGAAGCCACTGGTCCTGAAGAACAGGGAGCCCTCTACAACTTAGTAGGAGAAGACCTGCTAGACTGAAGGGGATTGGACTTGGATGCCCCCAGAGAGCCCATGGTCCCAGGAAGGATTG
>NW_003852404.1:37224045-37224689 GCF_000181295.1 Otolemur garnettii
GGGACACAGCCAGTAAGACAAAAAATAGTACTGAGTACCCAGGGAGGCCCTGGAGGGGATCCAGGTACAGCTTCAGGCACTTGACTTGTTTGGCACAATCACACATTGCCAGTCTCCCTGGAATACTCTCTTGCTCCCTGTGCAGAAGCCTGGCACAAAAGACTATCGGCCAGTGCAGGAATTAAGGCTTGCCAACAAGGCAACTGGAACGCCGCATCCCACTGTGCCTAATCCTTATACTCTGTTGAGTCTGTTGCCAGCAAAAGTTAAGTGTTTCACTTGCCTGGACTTGAAAGATGCCCTTTTCAGTATAAGGCTGGCCCGGGAAAGCCAGAAACTTTGCTTTCTAGTGGCAAAAACCAGACATAGGAATAGCAACTCACACACATGGGCTAGGTTGCTGCTGGGGTTTAAAAACTCGCCCATAATTTTTGGAGAAGTGCTGACTCATGATGTCCAGAAATTCCCAGCTGAGGAATTAGGGTATGTGCTGCTTCAGTATGTAGATGACCACCTATAGATGTAGAACACCCTATAATGGAAGAGTGCGCCCAAGGCATGGATTGTCTTTTACAACATCTGGAAGTATATGGCTACAAGGTTTCTAAGAAAAAAGACCATATGAAAGACTCATATCTGGAATA
>NW_003852404.1:37225209-37225974 GCF_000181295.1 Otolemur garnettii
AGGAAGAAAGGAATCCCAAGTCCCCTGGAAGGATGGATGGGGAGAAGAATAAGGCTGAGTATAAGGTAATAAATTGTCAATGACGGTGATAACACAGATAACACATTCTGAAGGGAGGGGGACAAGTTTAATCTCAGAAAGTTAGACAAACCAGCTTCCCTAATCTAACTGTTCATCAGGAGTTCCAAAGACTTAGCCCACCCTCCTGACCATTCTCTATGCAAAGATAGTATTGAAGACATCTTTCATCTTGTTCTTGATAAAGGGCCCTAGGGATGGCCCACCTCCATGCTTTACCATGGATGGGCCCTAGGGAAATCAGAGTAACTCCCACATATATGCCCAACACAATGGTTATACTCAAAAAAACTGAATACACAAAGTATTGGTAAGGATGTAAAGAAATTGGAACCTTTATATACTACTGGTAGGAATACAAAATGGCACAGACATTTTTAGAAAATAGTCGGTAGTTTCTATAAAACATACATACTTATCATGGAGCCTAGCAATCAATTTCTAATTATCTAATTATCATCAGCTAGTTAATGGATAAATAAAATGTGTTATATATCCATATAAAGGAACACAACTCAACAATAAAAAGGAATAAGCCAGGCATGGTGGCTCTTACTATAATCCTAACACTTCAGGAGGCTGAGGCAGGTAGATTGCTTGAGTTCAGGAGTAAGACCAGCCTGAGAAAGAGTAAACAGCTAACTCTACTAAAAATAGAAAAAATTAATCGAGTTACTTGTTGCAGTT
>NW_003852404.1:37226932-37235995 GCF_000181295.1 Otolemur garnettii
ATGAGGGGCTCTGGAAAATGTGACAGAGGCTAGAACACTAAATCTCTTAAAATAATTCCATCCAAGGAATAATTTATGCAATTATTTCCTTTACTGTTGGAATTTCCAATTTGCTCATCTTAGATAATGATGGAATAGACTTGTTCATATGTACATTTTTCCCCCATACTTAAAATGATTCTCTGAAATGAAATTAGAGTCATGTTGTTTTCCAAAAGAGTTATGTTAATGGACACTATTCCCATCAATATAGAGGAGTTCTTATTTTGAGGCAGCCTTATTACCATTTTTCCCTGTTTACAAACACTTAAAAATCATTATATAAATGAAGAACATAAACAGAAAAAGGCATTCATCCTTACATAATCCTATTACACAGCAGTAACTACTCACAACACTTTCGAGGGTATCTCTCTATGCCTCCTTGGCTTTCTACATCTGATAAATGAAAACAATAATAGCATTTATCTCGCAGGTTTATAGCTGTCACTGAACATAAATGTATATCGGCATGTACACACATACAGAAGCCTGGTATTGTTCATGTGTCTGTTCATCTATTAACGCATAGTCACTGTCCAAATTTAACATATATTACTACTAAACTCCTTTTCAGAAGGGCTATACCAATTTACTGCTCCTCTCCCTGCAGTATTAGAGATAAAAGAACTGATAACTTGTTATTTTCTTAATTAGTAAACCTAAACTTTTCCAATGTGTGCTTACTTATAAATTTTCCTCTAATATGTGATCTCTTTATATTTCCAGGGTATTTTCTTACCAGGACTCCATGCCTTTTTAAATTTTTAATTACTTGTATGTTATATATACAGCAAAAGGAAGATTTTTCTACATAGGCATGACCTGACCAGTAGGCCCTTTAGAAGGAGTTTTCTCATTAAACTGACATAAATAAATAAACATAAAGTAGTTTTCTCAATTAGGTGCAAAAGTGAAAATTACAGAGACACATGCCAGCTGGCCTAGAAGAAAGCAAACATCTACGCTGTGAACTGCCTATCAGAGCCATCACAGGCAGCCTCTAAGAACTGAGAGTAGTCCCTGGCCAATAGTTACCTAGAAAAAAGGGACCTCAGTTTCACAACTGCAAGGAGGCGAATTCTGCCAGCAGTCAGTAAACCTGAGGAACCCTTCGCCCCAGATGAGAAAGATATCCCCACCTGACACCTTGATCTCAGCTGAATAGGACCATGAGCCGAGCATTCAGCCACGCATGCTCTACCCAGAATTCAGACCCACAGAAACTGAGATAATAACTGTTGTTTTAAGCTGTTGAAGTTTGTGGTCACTTGTGATGAAGCAAAAGGAAACTAATACAAGCAGATAATTTACGTGGAGGTGTCCACCTGCAGCCTGTGGGCCAGATGCTGATTTTGTGACAATGGCTTTTTGCCTATCTGTGGCGTCAGATGTCACAAAAAAGTACACACAGACCTCCCCCTTTTTTTTTTTTTGCTAATCAGCTTTCATTAGTGTTTGTGTATGTAATGTGTGGCCCAAATTAACTCTTATTCTTCCAATGTGTGATAGCAAAAAAGAAAGATTAGACACCCCTGCTTAGTGTATAGTAAGACACTCCCGCTTTAGGACCATCAGATCTGATGGCAATACAGAGCAGAAGTTGGAATCTATAGCTCAGGACCTGAATCAGCTCACAGAAGTATTTTACTTGGCTTCTTGGCCCATACAGCTTAAGGCCAGATGCTCTTTCAAAAATGCTTCAATTATGTGCCAACATTTAAAAAAACTGGAAATGTCACATAAATTCTGAATTTCTGCTTTCTCTTGAAAAATCGTAAGGAGAAAAAAAGGAAACAAGGAAACGTAGGCCAGTTTTCCAAATGGTTTTCCTAAGAAGCGCTGTCCCCTTTGAAAAAGAAAGTCACACTTCAGTTTGTCAAAGCCCCACCATTCCACAGTGTTCCCAATCCTGAAGCTCAGTTATCAATTACCTCCATGGCTATGATAATTATTTTTCTCATCCCTGGTCTGTTTCAGCAATTTATTTTACCTGTCTAGCCACTGTTGGCAGTAATTTTGTATCCACTGGAAGATAAAGAGTTTGCAGACCTTAACATTATGCCTCTTGCAATGTCCACATCAACTATCCTTTTTGTAGATGGGAGTACAAGGGAACTCTGTCTGTGTTCAAAAGATAGGAGAGATGATGCACCTGACTCCGAAAGACCAAAAGTAGACTTATTATTACGAAACTTAAGAAACCTGATTTATGTTCTCAGCGAAAAGGAAGCTTGAGAAAGCTCCTTCTCAAGATTGTGTGATGAAACAATCTTCCTCTTAAGAACCTACAACTTAGAAAGATGAGGTGGAGTGTAGGAATTTATTACATCATTAAGTCTGAAATGTCCTATTTTGAATCACTTTAGTTTTCTGTATTGCAAACAGGGGCAGTACAATTAGTCAGAGTATGTGCCTAAAATTTCAACAGTTTTGCCATCTTAGCAGTAGCTTGTGTGTGCCAGCAGCAAAAGAGCCTGGAGAGCAAGTGGTGATGAAATTATGAAAGGCATTTCCACAACTTGTTGAGAACTGAGTATTTTCTTTGCAAGAAGTGGTCCAAAGCCTGAAGAAATAAATGGTAGGGAGCTGGTGCAAGGTCTGGTGAACATGGAGGATGACAGAGAGCTTCCAAATCCAACTTTTGTAGTTCAAGCAGTGTTGTTTGTCTGACACTTTTGTCTTGTAAGACGATTGGCCTGTATCTGTTGACCAATCTCAGTTGTTTCATCGTAAGCCTTCTCATCATTTCACTCAATTGGCTGCAGTAGACATCTGCTGTAATCAACTGACCATGTTCCATGAAGCTGTGTGGATAATGCTGGCACTGAACCACCAAACAGACACCATGAGCTTGTTTTGGTGCATATTCAGTTTTGGACTGTTTTTTGCCTGTTCATCTTTATCCCGCCATTGTGCTGAACATTTGTGATTGTCAGAAAGAATCCATTTTCATCACACATGACAATACAGTGTAGAAAATGTTCCCCTTTAAGTCATGACAGCAAAGAAAAGCAAGCTTTAAGACAAATTCTCTTCTGATGCTCATTTAATTCATGTGGAGCCCATCATTCAGCTTCTTCATCTTACCAATTTGTTTCCAATGATCCAATATTGTTGGAATAGCAACATCAAACCTTGGTGCTAATCATGCCTCGGCTGAGAAGGATTCACTTCCACTACAGCTTCAGCTCATCATTATTCAGCTTGGTCTCAAGTTGCCCGTGCGGCTCAGTTTCAAGACTAAAATCACCAGAACAGAACTTCTCAAACCATCAATGTAGTGTGCCATATCCTTCAAACATTTTGTTGATACTGCAGGCTGTGTGAGCTGCATTGGTTCCACAACAGAATTCATATTCAAAAATAATGTGAATTTTTTACTTATCCATGTTTTCATAAAAATTGCTCTAAAAAAACCTTTGAAAGATAATTACAAGCCAAAATCTGCATTTGAAGAATACAAATGTACCTGCTCAATTAAAAAAAAACAAGAAGTGTCAAAGTGAAATGTCAGAGAAACCAACTGCTAAACTTGGTACTTACAGAAATCCGACATTTCATGCTTAATAACCTCACACTCACTAGGGGGAAAGCACATCAACTCTGCCCATCTCCAATAAAGCGAAATATAGCTAGCCTGAAGAGCATTGCTTTTAATTTACAAACTGATTTAGGAATTGTTTTTTAGTATCTAGTACAGGAGCATCTCCAGTCTCAGAAACAAAATTTAGAATTCTCAAAGGAATTCATTTATTGAATGAATACCTAGGCACTAAGCTAGGCAGAAACTGGGGATTCAGTGATGAAATGAGATAAGCAGTTTTGCCCTCAGAAAGCTGAGTGCGGATGGACAGAGCAAATGCGGCTGAAGCCGCTATGTACAGAAGAAGCCATAATAGCCCCTAGAGACTATTTAAAGTAGAAGCTATCATTCAATAATGTCCATTAGCAGTTTCTCTAAAAAACCTTCAATGATCACTACCTCATGTTTAATGGGCCAGAGCAAGGTGGAGTTGCACAAATTACCCCCCTGACTTGGAGCGATTTAGTCTTTTTGAATGACTAAAATGTCTTCCCATAATGATTTCTCCTACACAATAAGCTGCTGTTTGCAGCTGGATTTAACCTTAGCTTAAGCTGTCTCAACAAAGACTCATCTGCAGAGGATAATGAGGAAAAAGATATAGATCTAATTTCTTTTTAAATGATTAGACAAATGGGTATATATGTATATTTAAAATGAGACACAACCCAGTAGGTTTAAAAGGAATTTAATAATATAACTAAGAATGAATTTGTCTTTCCTTCTAAAAGATAGTAACAGTGACTGCTCTAAAAGTATGCTTTTCTACAACATCATAAAGTCATTGTATATTCTGATTTTAGGGGAGGTGGTTATTTTTCTAAAAAAAAATAGGAGACCTGGTATTGGCATATTTTAAATGACTAGGACTACATGGGGAAATACACCATGACACTTTGACTCCTACCTCATACATCATAAGCAAAAATCAATTCAGAAGGGACTGAGAATAATATGCATAGAAAACAGCATAATAAGACTTTAAGAGGAAAACCCTGAAAACATTTTCATAACCCAAGGATTGGAAAACAATTTCCTAAACACAATACAAAAAGTATTATCCATAAAGGAAAAAAGGTGATAAAAGTGAGCTATTATAAAATTAAATAAAAATTAATGTTCATTTGTCAAAAGGTAAGAGTATAAAATGTTAGCCCATAGAAAGGGAGAAGATATTTGTAAGACACAGAGTAGAACTTTGATAAAGTGACCTAAGGGACTGTAACAAACTGGTCAACATAAGGAACTAGGCCTGCTTTACTCACATGTACATGTGGTGAGTGTCCAGACTATGAGAGTTGGGTCAACTTAAGGAGGTGGTCAGTGTAGGAAGGTGATCAACTATGGAAGTTCTACTGCATATCTAAAAAGAACTCATGGCCAGAATATATACAGAACTTCTACACATGAGTAACAAAAATATCTCCCACTAGAAAAAGAAAATGTAGAAACACTTTAAACAGACACTTCACAAAATAAACATATGAAAAGAGCACAATTTCATCTGCCATCAGGGAAATACAAAGCAAATATGTATCATGTGGTATCAGTACTTATTATACCAGAACAGTTAACCCAGACAAAAGTAGAGAGCAGGAACTGGACTCTCACATACTGGCCAGCCTGGTAGCCTGCACACAGAAGGCTGAGCCGCCTCCACCATTTCTGCTGAAGCCAGTCCAGAGTGGGAGCTGGGAACCTGGACATATTTGTGCCCCGCAGAGAACAGAAACTATTGCCACTGGCAGGAGAGGGAAACATGAGTGACTTGTGCATCCCACAGCTACCTGTTTCTACTAATGTTGTTAAGAGGAACTCACCCCTCGTGTCTCAGGCTTATAGTGCACCCATCCTTCTCCCTCATGAGCATTCTTCTACAGCAAGAAATCACTCCACCCTGTCATAGCCAGCGCTTAAATCCAGGGAGGAGTAAGTGCAAGTCTACCAGATGAATCTCGGTCCATTCCCCCCAGGACTCAAGCATGCCATCCAGGGGCCTGGGAAATGGAATTATCTACTCTAGTCCACCACTGCTGATACCTGATAGGTGAACCTCTCTCTGGGGACTGAGTCCAACCAGAGCAAACAGACAGCAACACCAGGGTGGGTACCTACCCGCATGAGCCAAAAGCGTACCTCTCCTTCTCTCCTCTACACTGAGCAGCAGAGTTCCCAGCACAGAAGAACAGCTATCTGTTTGAAGCCAAGGGAACAGCTTCCAGATAAAAAGGAACCAGCACAACACAACTCTAGCAATATGAAAAAACAGGCTCGGCTG
This sequence comes from Otolemur garnettii, assembly GCF_000181295.1. Lineage (NCBI taxonomy): Eukaryota > Metazoa > Chordata > Mammalia > Primates > Galagidae > Otolemur > Otolemur garnettii. The sequence goes on from NW_003852404.1 coordinate 37,232,836, forward strand.
ACACCCCTAAAGATCACACTAGCTATCCAGCAATAGAACCAAAAGGAAATTTTGAAATATCAGATGTGGAAATCAAAATATGGGTCATAAGCAAGCTCAAATGGGATTGATAAGAAAGTTGAAGACCAACACAAAGAAACCAAAATAATAATAATAATACTATTATAATTATTATTATTATCATTCAGGACATGAATAAAAAATGCACTAAATAGATAATACATTAAATAAACAAGAACTTCTGGAAATGAAAGAGTTATTTGGAGAACACCAAAAATAGTAAAAAGTCAACAAACTAAACTAATCAGAAGAAAGAATTTCAGAGCCTGAACATAGCCTTTCAAATCAACCCAATGAATGAAAAAAAGAAAAAAGGATTAAGGAAAAGATCAAAATCTCCAAGAAATATGGATGGCGTAAATGCACAAATATAAGAACCACTGATATCCCCAAAAGAAAAGAATAAAAAGCACAGTATATCTATTTGAGGGAATAATGGAGGAAGCATCCCTGGTTTTGCTAGAGATTCAGATGTCTAGATACAAGTAGATCAACAAACTTCTGGCAGATTCATTGCAACCAGGACATCAGCAAGGCACACAGTCAGTCATCAGTCTGGCCAAAGTCAAAATGAAGGAGAAAATCCTACAAACCATGAGACAAAAGCATTATCAAAAAACTTAAAAGGAAAAACTGGGGCAGTGCCTGTGGCTCAAGGAGTAGGGGCTGGCCCCATATGCCGAGGGTGATGGGTTCAAATCTGGCCTCGGCTAAAAAACTGCAACAAAAAAAAAAAAAAAAGAAGAAAGAAAGAAAGAAAGAAAAAGAAAACCCCTCAGAATAGCATCAACAGAAACCTTACAAGCCAGAAGGGTTGGGGTCCCATTTTTAGTCTCCCCAAAGCATAATAACTGTCAGGCAAGCATTGCATATTCCACCAAACGAAGTTCCATAAATGACAATGAAATAAAAAGCTTCCCTCACAAGTAAATACAAAAGGAATTTGTTAACACCAGATCTGCCCTATAAGAAATGCTCAAAGTTCTGTAAACACTGAAAAGGGCAGACAATATTTACCAGTGTAAAACCATTTGAAAGCAAAAACTCAGAGCTCTTATGAAGCAGGAGAAACACCATAGAGAACACAAAGCAAGAAAGGATGCCTACCCTCCACTGAGGTTTAACACAGTCCTGAAGGTAGAAGCCAAATTAATTTAATAAGAGAATTGAAAAAAACAGAAGTAAAACTCTATTTGCAGATGACTGTGTATCTAAAACTCCCTAGGAAGCAAATGATAAAACTAATTGAAACAATTAAAAAAAACATACTGAAATCTAGTCTACATATAATAAGAAGCCAATTAGAGAATACAGTGGCAAAACAAAAACAAATAAAAACATCTTCACTTATAATAGCAACACAGACAAACTTGTTCCTAAACTTATTTAGGAACAAATTTAACAAAAAATGTGTAAATCCTATATGAGAATAAGACAACAAAAGTAGATTTGAACAAACGGGAGGGGGAAAAAAAATCCAGCTCTGGTTCTTGCATGGGATGACTTGCTATAATAAAATTAATTTATAAACAACACAGTCCCAATAAAAAGGCCAACTAGCTTTTTTATGAAGTTAGACCAGTTGATACTAAACTTCATATGGATAAATAAACATTTAAGAAAACACTAAAGATGAATATCTGTGAAGGGAGACTATCTCTATTAGGCATTAAAACACTAAAAAGCCTCCTTAAACCTTTACAAAACCGCAACATTGTGGTATGTGAATAGACAGAGCAGTGGAAGTGGAATCCAACAGAAAAGTCCAAAAGTAGACCCAAACACGTACAGAACTGTCCAACAGGAACCATCACACCCGTCTCCTTGACCTTTCTGCAGCTTTCACTCACCCACATGAAAAGAATAAGGAAAAAACAGTAACAATGGAAATGAAGGACAGCCAAGACTTATTAAATATCCATTATATCCCAAACACAACAATGTATTATCTCATTTAATCTTCAAACGGTATGAAATATGATTTTTTTTTTTAAGTCTGAGTAAGTTCACTGACTGCAGAAAGGACTTGGCAACTCCTGGAGTTGTGACCAGAACCTTGTAAGTGATTTAAATGTTTTGCTAAAAATTCTTCCCATATCACTCAGTCTTCCTCTCCAGCAACAGTGCCATGATTTATTGTTGAAATATATAATAGTCTTATCTTTTAAGAAACTTCTTATAATGGAAAATTTCAAACTACATGGAAATAGAAAGAATAGAATGTAATGATTCCCACGTGCCCCTTACTCAGTTTTACCAGGGTGCCATTCTAGTTTTGCTTATCCCTCCCCCTAATTATTTTCTCTGAAATAGAGAACCTCTATAAGCTGACCACCCAAGGGACTGTAACAAACTGGTCAACATGCAAAGGGGTCAGCATAAGTAACTAGGCCTACTACTATATTGATACGTACATGTGGTGCATGTCTAGTCTATAAAGAGGTCAACTTAACAAGGTGGTCTATGTAGGGAGGTGGTCAACTATGGCGGTTCTACTGCACTTAAAAATAAATCTTAGACATTTCATTTGAACTTCAGAATGTCTCTTAATAAATAAGCACCTAAAAAACAATTATAACACTGCCATATCTTAAAAAACCATTCTTTACTATCGCTGAAAGCATAATCCCTCTTAAAATTTCTCTCTCAACCTTAAAAATACCATCTTTTAGTTGGTTATCTTAAATCAAGAGCCAAAGTCCATACACTACTTCTGGAAGATACATCTCAAAGTAGGACAGTTCTTTCCCCCTCCTCATCTTTCTTTTTTTAAAATCCTATTTATATGTGGAAGAAACTAGGTCATTTGTTCTACAGAATTTTTCATACTCTTAATTTAGTCCTTACAGCCAGTGGAATGTATTTCTCCATTTCCTTTATTTCCTGTAAAATGCTAGAGACTTGACTAGATTGTGGTTCTCCTTTTTTCAATGGTTTTTCAAGAGTGCTTAGTTGGTACAGTCTACTCTCTACTTCATCCTCAGGAGAGGATGAAGAGGAGACCCAGTCCTAGAACCCAGAACTATTATAGTTCCAAAAGATATTGTACACAATGGTACCAAGAAATGTTTCCAAATAAACTCAGAAGTCAAGAGCTCTT
>NW_003852404.1:37237606-37238688 GCF_000181295.1 Otolemur garnettii
AAACCAAGTTACATAAAAATAATCAATGATTACACATATAATTTTATACATTAAAGAATTTTCTTTTCCACTGTGAACAAATAAAAGTAAACATAATTTAGTAATAGTTAAATACAGTATACACAAAGCATCAAATTCCACATTTAAGAGTATCAATTTATAGTAATTGTTCAAAACATAAATATAAAAATGTGTGATCAGCATCTATTTATTTATAAATATCACAAACTCCTAAAATCTTTGTGAGAAGATGAATAATTTCTTAAAGTTACTTAATTTATACTACAGATTAATGCAGATTTCTGACCATATTACAGACATAATGTTTTCCTTCTTGAATATTTAATGAAGTTTAATTCTAAATTTTGACATTTTTAGTAGTCCCTTCCCCTAAAGAAAAAAGTAACAATTTAACAGCTTATTAAAGATTAAAAAAATGACCTTTATGTCTTGACAGTATTATGTGCTCCAGAAATTTCTTCAGCAACTGGATACAGAAACTCGGATAATTTAATATATTGTTTTTAAAAATAAAGTATTTGTTATCTTTTCCTTTATTATAAAGTTTGTATTTTTTTAATGAACACCCAGAAAAAAGCATTAATGTTAATTTAGAATTTTCAGCTTCTGCTTCAATTGTACTTTTTAGCATTTTGAAATGATGGGATTCAAATGAATCTGTTTTAATAGGATGGCGAATATATCCTTTTAAAATAAGAGCTTTTTCTCCTTCCAAAGAATTATTTATAATCACATTTTGGAATAGTACTGTACTTTCACAAAAAGCTATATTAAAAGTGACACTGCTGAGCTTCTCTCAATACAGACACAGATGATTGCAACAAAATTATCTATTAATGTATTATTGCTAAGACCATGTAGTGTTCATATCATTTATTAGAACAGATGAAGTATTTAAAAAACCTATGAATGAGAACTTCACATAGTATCTAGCAAGTAGTAGTTGCTAAATAAATGTTTACTAACTGAATAAGAAAACTGTACATTCACCTGTGAAACTGTAATTTCAAACTAGCCTTAAAATTAACTTTAAGGAACAACTCTGCACCTACATTCTTATA
>NW_003852404.1:37241219-37245941 GCF_000181295.1 Otolemur garnettii
TCTCAATAAATAAACAAAATGTTTCCCTTTCTCCCATAAAGCATAATTTCTACAAAAGTTAAAATACTAACTGATGAAAGACAGGACTTTTGCATACACGCCGATGAAAAAAACAATTAAAATGGAGCTGTCTTTTTTCAGAATCTTGTGAAGGGGGAGGGCCCTAACAGTCTGCATGTAACATGCCAAGAATGTTCTAAAATATGTGATGGAGTTCAGAGCTCCCTGCTCTCGCAAACAAGATGATAACCAGAAACCAAAATTAAAAGTAAATCTCCAGTCTTCTGCATGAACAAATTCGGATGTTTCATATTTCAAAGAATATTTGACAAGTTTAACCTGACTAGATAAACAGCTTAACTAAGCACCTACTGCTATGGATGGTATGTTTAAAATATTCCAGTTCAAAAGAGAAGCCTGGGCATAAACATATTCATATATTTTTCTGTTATTCCAAAGTAAGAAATACGGTACACTTATTCCTGACCTACTAAACAATTTTATGATCCGCTAATGGGTTCCCACCAGGAGTCTGAAGAACACTGTAGTAGGCATCCAAAGGTCATACTGAAATGTCGAATTTTCCAATCAAGGAAAGACCTTGTCCTCACTTTCATTCCCAAATTAGTAATATCTTTCTAGGTTATTTTTAGATTTTAAAAATAAAGTCTATTTTATCAAGACACTTAAAATATGACTAGATATTTATTTAAAAGTAAAACTAAAATCTAAAAAATAATCTTTATCATCAACTCATCTTATGGGGGAGGGAGTGGAGGAAGAAAAGAGGATCCCACAGGAGTGAGTTTATCTCCCATTTGGCAGTATCTGGAGACATTTCAAGTTGTCACAGCTGGAGGGGGAAAGGTGCTACTGGCATCTAGAAGGTAGAGGCCAGAAATGCTGCTAAGACATCGGACAGTGCAGAAGACAGGCCTACAGAACAGAATATGATGCACTTCTAAATGAGAACTGTAGCAGCCATATAGCCTATGGCTAGGAGGAGTGAGAGTTATAGGAAATACCTGTAATGGAACACCTTGGTGAAAAAGGCACGGAGAGAGATTTGGTTCTAACAAGCATGAGTGAGCTCGCGAGATGAGAGCATTGGTGAATTGGCAGTCTCTACACCTGTGGTGGTGAGAAGCACGAGCTCAGCCTTATATTAGGCTGGAGGAGCAGGCAGTCGGGAGCATGCGCATTCTATCACGGGTCCACTTACTCTGACTCTGTCTCCTCTCCTGCCTGCAGAACGCCAGCACGGCATCTCTCTGCTGAAGATTACCAAGCTCTGCTAGACTAAGAGCTATCTGTTCTAAGAAGACTGCTTTACTCTAAGATACTCTGTCTCTCTTTCTCTCTCTCCAGCTAAAGTAGATAGCCCTCAGGCACCTAAGAGAAACTGTTCCTGAGCAAGGTAGCTTAGTGGTCCGCGTCCAGAACCTACCTAAGCTGGGCCCGAGACCTGGCCAGTCCCGGGCCCTGACAAGAGGTGCCAGAAGCGGAACAGTGAACGCCACTGACAAATGGCGCTGTGAGCAGGATTCAGTGAATGCGGACCGAGAGGGAAATAAGCTTTAGCAAATAAGAAAAGAGAAGAGAAATAGAAATACTTAGAGGGAAAAGAAGTATCTAAGACAGCCAACAGCAGGCCTTTCTCATTCGGTTTTTCCTCTTTCCTATGTTTTCTCTTTCTAAATTCTAACTACTACTGTGGGAAAAAAGCCGGTAAAATCCTTTAGCCTCTTCTGGGAAGCGGCTGGAGAAAAGCAGAAAAAAAGCCTTTAGACAAGTGGGAAAGAGAAAAGATAGAACTAGGAGATAAGAACCTTCAGTAAATAAGCCTTTTAGTCTCAGGGGCGAGAGAGACCTTCAGTAAAACAGCAAAGAGAAAAAAGTTTGGGAATAGGTTGCAAGAGTTCATTAAGTTAGGGAAGAGAACTTCTAACTGCCTTCCCATCTATCTACGCCCAATGCCAGCAGGAAGTAGCTTTTGAGAGACCGACGCCCGAATCCCTTTTTGGCAGTTAAGAGTTCTGTTTAAAAAGAAAAGAATTGAGGTAGATTGAGGCTGGTGAAGAAATAGTGGAAGTAAAGTCTTGTAAAACTAAGACTCCAGAGTAAAAAACAGCTAAAGAGCTCCTGTCTCTTTAAGGCAGCCAAAGGTTCTAAGAATTGAAAGGGAAAGATTGTAAAAAGTAAAAGGCCAAAAGAAAAAAACCAGTAGAGAAAAATCATGGCAAATGAGATACAGCAGTTGAAATACAGTTGAGACATCAGATGAATCTTATAGTAGAAGCAGATAAATGCTATATTGACATGACAATTCAAATTGGGCAGCTGGAAGATCAGAGGGTAAATCCCCCAGTTAACATCAAATGCCATGAATGTGGGAAGCTAGACCATAAGAGAAAAGAGTTTAGCATTCAACGTTCTTTTCCCTTTTAAAGAAAAGGAACAAAGAGCATGTAAACCTCCAGGTGTATGTCCCAAGTATAAAAAAAGCTTTCATTGGGCCAAACAAATGCCATTATCAACTTGATAGAAGATGGAACACCTTTATTGTAGGGAAATTATCAGTTGGGCTAGAATCAGGACCCACTGGTAAATCAAAGAAAAAAGTTTAATATTTTCATTTCAAACCATTCTCAGAAAAAACAGTATAATTCAATTCTATGGGAACACTCTGCCAGCTTGGTTAGACCTGTGGTGCCTTAGTGTAAAACAGGAATATTAAACCAGACCAATGGATAACGATGGAGAATAATTAGATTAAATGTTTGTGGAATATTAGATTATCCTGTGTGGTGAAGGGGTAACTGACCTCTCATCAGTGTCTGTGCACTATAACTGGGTCCAGCTACGGAGACTGGATACGGACCAAAGGGGAAAGAGACACTCGAAAGAAAGTGAAGCCTTTGGGAGATTATGAGAGGTGAGAACAAAGGGAGGGAAGAGTACAAGTTAAACCACCTTTGTGCTAGGAAACTCCATTTGAAAAGTCTGGAATCAGCAAAAATTTTGCTGCAAAAGCAGCTTGAAAGCAGGAAAAACTCTGCTATCGAGGAATTGTGAAGGGTGGTACCTTTTGGACCACAAGTAACAGTTGCATGAGAGGAACTGCCAAGTGTGGAACCATCAATCCACGAGTAACAGTCTTTTGAGATCTGTGAAGAGGGTGGATTTTAGTACCGCAAGTAGCAAAACCTTTGGAATAGCGAGAGAAAAATCCTTGCTTGCAAAGATTGCTAGAAAAGTGTTATCTTTTGTTTGTTAAGTAAATATCAAAGGAAAGTTCCTATAGTTAAAAAAAAAATGATAAATTCTATCAGGAAAGATTTCACAGTTTTCTCGTTTTAAAAAGACCTTTAAGGGAACTAACATCACAATCATCATTTTCCCCTAGCACAGGCTAATAGTTTACATCTATATTGGGCTTCCTCATTTAAAGAGCCCATACCTGGAATTCTGAACTCTGATAATTACCATCTTTTGCCTAGAAAGAAAAGGGCTAGATAACAGGAAGAACTGCCCTACCACAGTAAAAATTTTGTTTGTATATAAAAAAGGGGGGAAATGCAGCAGCTCGTATAGCCTATGGCTAGGAGGAGTGAGAGTTATCGGAAATACCTGTAATGGAACACCTTGGTGAAAAGGGAATGGAGAGAGATTTGGTTCTAACTAGCATGAGAGAGCTCGCGAGATGAGAGCATTGGTGAATTGGCAGTCTCTACACCTGTGGTGTTGAGAAGCACGAGTTCAGCCTTATATTAGGCTGGAGGAGAAGGCAGGCAAGAGGCATGCGCATTCTATCATGGATCCACTTACTCTGACTCTGTCTCCTCTCCTGCCTGCAGAATGCCAGCATGGCGTCTCTGCTGAAGATTACCAAGCTCTGCTAAAGACTAAAATCTATCTGTTCTAAGAAGACTGCTTTACTCTAAGATACTCTGTCTGTCTCTCTCTCTCTCCAGCTAAAGTAGATAGCCCTCAGGCACCTAAGAGAAACTGTTCCTGAGCAAGGTAGCTTAGGGGTCTGCATTCAGAACCTACCTAAGCTGGGCCTGTAGACCTGGCCAGTCCTGGGCCCTGACAGAGAACAGTACTGAAGTTTAAAAGCACTGAGGTAGATCCAAGGCTAGCAAATCTCAGACTAAAAATGTGCTTTAGTTCTTGGCTGGGTTTCATTTAGCCCATAGGGTAATTAATATTGTTCTACCCACTAAGGGTACAACTCTGGGAATAGTTTTCTCCCAGAGATCAGCAGTTACACTAACGAGTTTGATGTTCCTACTGCCCAATTTTCTAAAATGTAAATGGAATGCTTTAAAGGAGAAAAAATGTTCTATTTCTTAGTTTACAGACTTCAAAATTGTTTTCCTCCATTAGGAACTCTTACCATTAAGAGGGAAAGGGGACTAATAGGACCAAGAGTAATCATCCCCCAATTTTCTGATTAGCTTTGCATACTGGGAAGAATAAGTAATTTGTGATTAGGCTGTACCAGCTACTATTTCGCAAGGCAGAATTGACAAAAAGAGCACAACTACTACTAGGAAAACAACTTCCACAATGAATATTGTAGGACCAATCCATACACTTTCACCAAAAACTTCACAGACCTGGGCGGTGCCTGTGGCTCAGTGAGTAGGGCACCAGCCCCAGATACTGCAAGTGGTGGGTTCAAACCCGGCCCCAGCTGAACTGCAACCAAAAAAAAAA
>NW_003852404.1:37246323-37248993 GCF_000181295.1 Otolemur garnettii
TAATTTCTGAATTTTAATTTTATTTCAGTGGAAGAAAAAACACTAGAATTTGATCTTATTGCTCTTTTTTGGGCTGTAGATTTACCGAGGGGATTATTCCTCGAACATGTGTTCACTTCCTCTGAAGGAGTGTAAGGTCAGATATGTTAAGCCAGATATAAATTTTGATATTGTCAGAAAAAGAACTGAGTGCTATTTTTTTTTTTTTTTTTTTTTCTACCTATCCCTAGAGAAAACTGATAAATGCAACAAAGAATACAAGCACACAGTCTCAGCCGGCATCTGTGGCTCAAAGGAGTGGCACCCGCCCCATATATACCGGAGGTCGGGGGTTCAAACCCGGTCCCAGCCAAAATCTACAAAGAAAAAAGAATGCAAGCTCATTTTAGACTATTCTAATGAAACCCCAAATCAAGGCAGTTTTGGAATATGTGCTTGTGATGCTGATTCCATATGACCATGAGCTACTCCCAGATTGTAGTCATATTGCTACTAATGAATAATACACATTATCAGGTTGGGCATGGTGGCTCATGCTCCTAATCCTAGCACCCTCTGAGGCTAAGGTGCGTGGAATGCTTGAGCTCAGGAGTTTAAGACCAGCAACAGCAAGACCCTGTCTCTAAAAAAATTAAAAAAACTAGCCAAGTGTTATGGTAGGTGCCTGTAGTCCCAACTACTCAGGAGGCTGAGGCAAAAGGACTATTCCAGCCCAGCAGTCTGAGGTTGATGTGAGCTATGATGATGCCATGGCACTCTACCCAGGGCGACTCAGTTAAGACTGTTAAAAAATATATATATATATACATAATACATATTAAAAGTATATATTTTTGAAAAAAGAACCTTCTTTAACAACAGCAAATACAAATGCAGGACACCTGTACAAATACGCCCAAAACACAGAACAGTGTGACTTTCATTACAATAATTACAAATTATGAAAGGTTTAAACTTTTCCAATGAGCTTTCAAGTATTTTTTTTTAATCATTGTGAACTGATGAGTTTGACTGTTCTCTAAGTGTCACTTCTGTCACAGCTTACTGCACATCTGTAAGTATGGAGCATTTAGGGAATAGGAAAGTGTTCAAAGGAGTAAGTTACAACTGTTAACTAATATATCCTATTCCATTTGGCTGCTATAAAGTTTTTAATGTATTATTTAGCAGTGTGAATTTTTTAACCAGAAGTACTTTTTAGCCCTGTAACTGCAAGGTTTCTTAAGCTGCATCACTACAAATGTCAAATAGATAATTCAAGGTACTAATTTCATTTCACTTAATTTTTTAATGTCTTCTTTATCCCTGGTAATTTTCCTTGTTATTAAGTCAGTTTTGTCTGAAATCAATACAGCTACTCCAGCTTTTTTTAAATTAATGCTCACATGGTACATACTCTCCATCTCTACATATTTTTATTATGATAAAATATAAATACTTTACCACTTTTAATAGATGTTTTTGTTTTGAGAAGTTTTGGATTCACAGCAAAACCAAGTGGAACAGAGACTGTCATCCTGTATATCCCTTGCCGCACACCTGCGTCGCCTCCTCCACTAGGAACATTCCTGACTAAAGTGGTTCATTTGTGTTAACTGATGAGCCTGCACTGATCCAACATTATCTCCCAGAGTCCAAGGTTTACTTGAGGGTTCACTCAGACCATAACCCGGACTTTATTCTTGCCATTACTGGAAACTATTCCCAGCTCTGGAAATCTTAAGAACTTTCACGTGTCCTCCTTCTAGTCACAGCCCCCTGAATTTTCAGCTCTCCTACACCCACTGCGTACTTCTGTGAACTTCATTTCTCTTTTCTCTCCATGTAAGTTCATCCTGGCTTCATTTCTTTCCAAACCCAGAGTGAACCTCATCTCCAACACACACAGACACACACATACACACCTCTCTCTCTCTCCGTCTTCCAGATACCGTCACTTTCTAGTCACTGTGTCCTTCTTGAGCATCTGTCTGACAAACTCTCCTCCCTGGATCAAATAATCTGTCTTCACCAAGGAGTTGAGTACTACTAAGGAAAAAAATTCCCAAACCCAGGGACTAGATCTCATTAGAAAGTAATGGGTAATGTCAGATTGTGTCAGATTGGGCACTCAATGACACTCAGTATTCTCTTACTTGGTGGCTCACAAAATGCAGTCAACATCAGAATCAGCAAAGGGCTATTAAATTAAAAGTTCTCAGGCTCCCATCTCTGCCTCCATAGATTCTAATAAGTATAAGATTCAAAAAAGTTATGTGAAATTTGGAACTAGGTTTAAAAAACAGTGAACAGCATACCCTTTAAATGCCATACATGGCAAAAAGCCATCTGAAAATCATATGGCAAAATAATTAGTTCAACTTGCTATTTAGCATTGATTAAAGGCCACAATCTTGGTTGTGTGTTAACATGTAGATTATTCTTTATTAAAGATGCATTTAATTTCTAGGTAGTTGAAAAAATAACCTAAAAGTTACAGTATATGACCCTGTTGGCTGTTAATCAGTTTTGCCCATCTAACCTAGCAATCACATTATATTTGACAAGTTCATTTTATACCTGCATGACAGTTATGATTTTGCCCTTTCTGCAAAGTATACCCTATAAGGTAGAACTTTAGTGGGGCTTAGGCTCTGTACTTCAAGAAATTTTAAAGCACTAACAATAACA
>NW_003852404.1:37249463-37266401 GCF_000181295.1 Otolemur garnettii
TCAGAATTCTGGCCTCCATAACTGCCAGGCAATGAATTTCTGCAGGAAAATTTCGTAGCAATTTGTTACAACAGCCCTAGGATATTAATGCACAGACCTACCTATCCAATGAAACCATTCACTAAAGTAGTCAGTTTCTGAGCTGCCAAAGCCAGTGGATACTTTTCCATCCTTATCTCCTGTGACCCATCTACATATCATCTGGCGCAGCTAGCACTTCCTTCCCTCCCTCCTTCTCAAAACTCTTTCCACTTCTTACTTCTTTTAACTCTCTAACTACAACCTACCAGACTTAACTGTAACCTTCTTACTACTGACTGTTGCTGCTGCTTTTTTCTCCTCACTCTTTGTATTCTTCCAGGACAATCTCCCCTACTTCTTGACTGCACTAAATACTAAAAGGAGAAAGTTCCAAAGTCTCCAATATCTCCTCTAATCCTCAAACCCAGGCGTCCTCAAACTCCAGCCCACGGGCCACATGTGGCCCACCTAGGACATTTATCCGGCCCGCCGGGTGATTTTGCCGCCCCTGCCTGTCCTGCTTAGCAGCCGACTTGACTTGTCCCGGGGCCCACAGTCCAGCCCTCCAACGGTCTGAGGGTCAGTGAACTGGCCCACTGTTTAAAAAGTTTAAGGACCCCAGCTCAAACTGTTACTAAGCACTTCTGCTCAGAAGTTCCATGGCATTTCAAACTCCCCAAGTTCAAGGCATTCAATGAACAGCTTCCACATGACAGGCATTGTACTAGATGTTAGGGACAACAGTGAAAATGACAGGCATGGCCCCTATCTTACAGGAAGATAGATACAGAAGGAATTCCAGGCAGGATGAGGACGGCTGGGAAGTAACGGGTGCTTTACAGTGTGTGTAGGATAAACAGCAGTTAGCTAGGCAGAAATCCAGGTGGATGAGAGAAGTGAAGAGGGGAAAAGGATTCCAGAAAGGAAAAAAAAAAAGGCATTTAACTGATTCCTTACTCTCTCAAATGTAACAGGTCATTCATTAACTTTTATACTCTGAACCTCCTTAATACGTCTAAATTTAGTCCCTGTGAACAAGGGCAAGCCTTGCAAAATTCTCTAATAGGCTTCCCAACTTCATACCTTTCCTCCAATTCACTGTCCACCTTCCGACCAGTGTTTCTCCCCCGCCCCACCCAATACATTAGGGAGTACTAGTGTTTTTTGTTACATGAACAAATTGTATCATGCTGAAGTCAGGGTTTTTGTGTGTAACCACCACCAAAAAAGTGTATGTTGTATGCACTTGGTAGATTTTTTTATTCCTTACCCTCCACTGCCCCCTTCTTAGTTTTCAATGTCCTTCATACCACTTTATGACCACACACTGGGATACCCCTTGTTTAGCTGCCACTTATAAATGAGAACATGTGGTATTTGCTTTCCTTCTGCCAATGTTTCTTAAATACTAACTGGACCATGTGGGTCCCCTATTTAAGTCTTCAACTGTTTGCCACTAATGATGCAATAAAGCTCCAACTTGACAGCAAGGATGTAGTCATTATAATCTGACCTCTGATTCCCTTTCAATCTCATCTCCTGACTTCTCCCACAACCTCTTTGCTACAGAGGTGACCTACGGTCTGACTCCTCTCCACACACTTATCTCTGTGCTACTGCACATGATGCTTCACTCTGCCAGGAACACCGTCCTTCTCCCACCCACCCGGCAAATACCTACTCAATGTTATCTCCTTTGTGAAAGCTTCTGACACCCTGCTCTTCCTCCCTACTTCTATTATCATAATCTCTTTATTATACTTGATATATTTAGTTACACATATTTATGCCAGTTTATCAGACCAAGCTATAAACTTCTGTTAGACAATGTATTATATTTACCTTTATAGGCACATCTGATCAGAAATAAAACATGTGACGAGGCTCTTACATGCTGTTCAGTTTAGAAATAAACCCAAACGAGCCATATAGAATGGCAGGCAAGTGATACAGTAAAAAGTACATAGCTCTGGAGTCAGTTAGTTCTTGACATGCCAACTTTAAAGCTCCTGGGTACTCCATCTCTACAGGCCTATGCATCCTCACCTGTACAGGGGTGAGGATGGATACTACCTATCTCCTAAGGTAATTATAAGGGTTCAGTAACAACTTATTTAAAATCTAGTGTACTCTTTATAAATATAACACACCTTTTTCTTGAAGAGGATGCCTCTATCTAGTACCTGCCTTATCCTTTTTCTGGGAAGTGCTCTGCAATTTCCCAACAGTCTTGATATGACTTCATGCCCCTTGGTTAGTTGACTGGCCCAAGGGTGGGTACTGACTTGCAGTGCGCCAATGTGAGGCCAACTCATCCTTTCCTCTAATTTCTGACAATAGGGAAAATCCCAGAATCTCTCCAGTATTAAAGCTGCCAGGCTTGGGGACTGCCAGCAGCATGATTCCTCCATGTAAGAAAATCGAGACTGCAGCAAAAGAGAATGAAGTTGAGTCCTTGGTCCTCAAGCCCAGCCTCATTCCTGCTTTCCCCCTTGGTTTAGGTTAGTCCAGCTCTAACAAAGACTCCGTAAGTTACTTCAGAAGCCTCTGAATACTTTCCTCTTCTACCTTAAGCAGATGTGGCTTTCTCTTCCCTATAATCTCAAGAGTTCTAACTAAAATACTCTCCTCCACCCTTGCAGAAGAATGTCAGCCTGGTGTCCAGACCAATAAAGTTAGCTTTTTGTATGCAAAAAGTAACTGGGAACAAGGGCATGTCAGGAGGGGAAAGATAAACCAAGAACCTGAAAATGATATTACAGGGTCTGGAGATCAGAGAAACTAGAAAGTTATCAATAGGTAGAAAGCTGAAGACATAGAGCAAAGGTTAAAAGGTAAGAGGCAAAACCAGTTATCAAGGCTTGGGTGGTTAGAGGACAGCTAAGGACAAGCTGTGTGAACAACCATGCCTGGCTGTCACGCTCCTCCACTGCATGGCCAGACTCCTCTCACTAAGCCAGGGCAGGAACTTCCCTGAACAACAATTAGGGTGGGGATAAAAGGCAGAAGGATGGAAAAGTGAGTCTCATTAGAAAGCAAACATTGGAAAACAGAGATTTTAACTACACCGTGGAGAAAAGTAAAACAAAATTTTCACTCACATATTGATTCATTGAACAAAAATGCATTGGCTACCCAAACAAATTTGATCCCAGTCTTCAATGCATTCTAAAAAGAGAGATAAGTTATATATTTTAAAACATTTAGAGTGGTAGGTGGATCTCAAAATTCATGACAGCTAGTATTTAAATTCAAATATATCTGACTCCAAAGCTTAGACTTTCAAAGACCACCAAGGTAAAACAAAGAAACAAAGCCCAAAGACAAAGCTACCAAATTTTTCAGACTAAACAAAAACCAAAACAAACAAAAATCTGACAGTTTAAATGACAGTTTCTGCAGAGCAGAGGCAAGATTGCAAGGGTTAAAAAAAGAAACTCATCATTTAGGCCAGTGCAGTGGCTCACATCTGTAATGCTAGCACTCTGGGAGGCCCGCTTGAGTCAGGAGTGGAGACCAGCCTGAACAAGAGCGAGAGCTGTCTCTCATCTCTCTGAAAATTAGAAAAACTAGCCAGGTGTTATGGGCACCTACAATCCTAACGCCTCAAGAGGCTGACGCAAGAGGAGCACTTGAGGTCAGGAGTGTCATTTAACAAATACCTATTGTGTGCAGACACTAAGAAAATGTACAACACATATGTCTACTTTTTAAAAGTTTGTCACTTAAAAAAGCAGAGATAAAACGGACTTGAAAAGCAAATAATTGAAAAAAGAGATGTCTAAAAAACAGTGGCTTTCTAGATAGAGTAAAAGCACCACAGAAGTGAAAAGTATAATAAAACAAAACTCATATTCCCTGCTGAAGTCTGTTCTGGACAAAGTATAAGAGGACAAGGTTTCAGGAAGCAGGAAAGGTGAGGCAGGAGACAAAATCACAATGTACAGGGATGAGGAAGGAACAGGGCAGGAGTTCAGCTCTACCAAGTGAGTTGGCCAAAATGCTGCTGCTAAGCAGTAATCAGCCTTTGAGATTTGATTAGCTAGTCTCCATATGCGGCAGATTTAATAACAATGGCCACATGACTTTCACCACTAACTCTCCAGAACCAGAGAAAGCAGACAGTGGGTACCATCACAACCCCAAATTTGGAAATTGTCAAGGATCAGGGCAAGAAGATTGTTGAAATGATGGACATGGGTGCCTGGCTGGGAAGAGACAAGTACACCGTAGGTGTACGTACAAATGGACTGGGTGAACGAGGAGGCACCTGCAGCTGCTGTTATGCCTGATATCACAGCTGCAAATCCTCAGTCTGCCCTTCAATGGGATGTCTTCCACTATATGGTCTCCACCACCTTCCAGCCTTCATTTCTTATTCCTTTCCTCTTTCCTACGATACCAGATAAGTGAAGCTACTTGAATCATCCCCAGGAACAGGAACTGGCAAGGAGAAAGGAGACAGGCAGCTACTAGAAGTAAAACTGGGGGGCAGGAGTGGGGAGCTTTTATAATGCTAGAGGAAGCTACTTAAGTCAGAATTTGAAAGAGAAGGCACAAAGGGGTTCCCCCAACTTGATTGTCATCTGTTATTAAAAGACACCTATCTGAGGGGAGTGGAATTTTCTAAGAAATAGTAACGTCCATACTCATAGCTCCAGCTTGATTCCCCTCACAGTAAAGGAAGTGCAGCAAAGGGGTCTTCCACCTGGAAAGAGCAGGGCTGGGGAGACTGTCAGGCCCTGAGCAAGACGGCAGTAAGGTTCAAGTCCAGTTCAAGTCCAGGTTCTTGAACTGACCAGTAACAGTAGAGATTAGGCAAAGGACAAAAGTGTGAAGTCCAAGCAGGTGCCAGGGGACTGACATCAAATAATGTGCATGGGGTAGAAAATTCACTCCAGAAATGAGGTTCTTAGTTCAATTATTTGAACAGACACCATGGCATTAGAAATATGAAAATGAATAAAACTCTCTCCACTGACAGGAACAAATACTTAAAATACAGTGTGGAATGTACCATCTGGAGATGAGTGTGGATGGATAGTCAGAAAACGCTTCATAAAGGAATGATATCCAAGAAGGATTCTGAAGAATGATTAAAAGTTTACCAAGACAGGGCGGTGCCTGTGGCTCAAAGGAGGTAGGGAGCCAGCCCAGCCCCGGCCAAAAACTGCAAAAAAAAAAAAAAAAAAGGTTTCCCAAGACAAAGAAAGTAGGTAAAGGCATTATAAGCAGAAGAAAAGCATAAGTAAAGAGATCAGTCAGTACAGGAAAGAAGGCAAAATGGCATGAACATACATACTGGAGAAATAAAAGGTAACTCAGTCTTATACCTGAACCACAAATTGTGAGGGGTGATGCATGGATTAAGTCAGAGTGGGAGAGACCAGACTGTGAAAAAAAATTACAGAAATAACATGCTAAATGTTTAGGCTGTAATCACATAGGTGACAAAATTTTACATTTTTTAAAATGTTCATCTTGCTATATTTTGTAAGTATGTTTATGTATACTAACTTTACCCATGAATCAATTTTACCATACTGTCTACAGAATACAACACTATTAAAATTACAACTATGTAAGATTATGTAGGTATCTGAATATGAAATAAAAAGAAACAAAAAAAATAAGTTGGTGGATTAGGAAGTAGAACTGTAGGTAATTATCATCCAAGTCTTTAGTTTTGAATAATTATCACGTCTATCTGTAAAATATTTTAAAAATACAAAGTGCTATGGCCA
Organism: Otolemur garnettii; assembly: GCF_000181295.1. NCBI lineage: Eukaryota > Metazoa > Chordata > Mammalia > Primates > Galagidae > Otolemur > Otolemur garnettii. Next base: position 37,255,229 of record NW_003852404.1, read on the forward strand.
TAAGGTTGGTATAAAGTAACCAAATCCAGGAGCCATACAAGAAAAATTGGCAACTTGTCTCACTTTATATTTTAACAATCACGTTTAGCAAATATTATTTTTATGAAATTTCCTAATTCTTCTAATCTTATGTCATCATTACATTAACCTTTCTACTCATCAAGAGTGGAAGCAGAAACTGTCCATCTGCAAGCATTCAACTGAGCTGTCATCCAGGGGCATTTTGCTAAGTGTAGTCACAAATTTAAAATCTACCCTTAAAAAAAAAAATAAAAGGGCAGAGCCTGTGGCTCCATATACCAGAGGTGGCAAAAACTGCAAAAAAACCAACCAAACAAACAAAAAGATAAAAAGTGAATTCATAACATTTACCCTATGGAAACCTAGACTTTTCTTATCATACATGATCTGATTATTTACTTTTGCCAATTCATTCATCATTTTATTCCAGTACGGGTATTTTTACTTATACCAAAGTCATCCTTTTAAGATGCTTTTTGTCTTTTAGAATGAAACTCAGATGTTCAAATAGAATTTATTCAACACCTCCAGAAGGAAATAATGTTTTCTGTTTGCTTGTAACATTAGGAAATCTACCTGAATATCATTAACCTACAACTTTACAATCAATTTTTCATCTACCAGTTTCAAAATGTAGATTTTAAATCTGACCATTCACATGTGGAATATGTGCTATGTCTCTAAGTTTCAAAGTGTAAAATTAATCAGAAATATAGTAGAAAAGGATGCTTTGATTTTTGCCTCTGAAAAAAACTACAAAAAATAGCCATAATTTTTTTTGGTGGGGGGAGGGCCGGAGCTGGGCTTGAACCCACCACCTTTGGCATATGGAGCCAGCACCCTACCCTTTTGAGCCACAGGTGCCACCCGGCCTTATAATGTTTTATCAGACCAAGAAAAGACAATGGAAAATTCTAAATAAACTTAATGTTGACATAGAAATAATTACAAGTGTTTCTTTGCAAAAGGAAGTAAATTCTTCATTTCTAAAAATTCACAGATACTGTTTAAAAATATTTCCCTTCATCAAAAGCAATTAAATGTATTACTTGACAGCAAATAAACTTTTTTTGCATATTAATTCCAAAAAGCACTGTGGAACTGAATCATCATTTTAAAGAACTGATCTGATTTTTTCTTTTTGCAGTTTTTGGCTGGGGCTGGGTTTGAACCTGCCACGTCCAGCATATGGGGCCGGTGCCCTACTCCTTTGAGCCACAGGTGCCGCCCTCAGTCTGATTTTTTTCATAGATTAAATTAGCAAGCAAAAATCAATACCTTCACAAATGCATCGTATTAATAGGACTAAACAAATCAGGTTTAAAATTAATTCCGATATTTTACCAAATTCAAATTACATTCTAACGCAGAATGTAGGTAAGCCTTCCATGACATAAATGATGAAGCTGAGCTCCTGAGATGGGGTAACTCAAATTTCTACAGTCCTAATGTAAATTCAATCACAGTATGCGGACTATCAATTTCCTATTAAGTAAATTTATTACAGCAGCAAATACGCTATCAGTGTGTTTTACCATTTTAAGGTTTTTAGAGAGATACACATTTTACAGCAAAACAATTTTTTCCAATGAAAAAAGAAACATTTTGAAAATGAACAGAACATCAAACTTAAAACTATGTATTCAAAAGCCATATCTAAAAAATCAACATAAGAAATAGATATAAATAAACAGAATGTATTTATAAATTTGTTAGTGAAATAAGACTGGTTAAAATACATCTCTTCTGTGAACAGATGACAAATTTTCAAACCAATGATAAATTTTATTCTGAGCCAAATTAAAAAAGTCACCGTCAGCAGAAAATCTGCTGAGGAATAGCTAAGTATGGCATTAATTGGAATGAAGATAACATATTCTGTTATTTCAAACAGATGTCAGAAAGATTTAAAAAAAAAAAACCACTAACGCACAGTTCTACCTCAAGACACATATTAAATGCATTTCTACCTATGCCAGCTGAGAGGAAAAAAAACTATCTATCAAAACATATTTTCAGTTTATTTTTATTCTGATTATAAGAAAATTGCAAAAGATTTGAAAAAGTGTAAAGAAGAAATTACCCACAATTCTATCGCCAAAAGACAATAATTGTCAACATTTTATTATTTCTTTTCAGTCTTTTTCCTAAGACTCCTTATGTTGTAAAAACTCTGCCTTGTACCTTAATATTACAACATGTGGTCATCACCATTATTAAAAATTCTAAAGGTGTTTTAAAGCACCACTTCTCATTTTGAAATTCTACTTCTTTTCAGGTTATATGAGAGAATTACCTGGAAACCCTGAAACACATCTGTTAGGCAGGTAAAAATAATTTAAAAGGAATTCTACCATAAGCTTCATTAGGGTCCTTTGGGTAAAACATACAATTTTTAAAAACTCAGGGAATTCAAATCTCACATAATTTTTGAGTTTTTGGATGATATATTCCAAATTAGCTCTTAACCGACCTTAATAAGCTATTAGTTACCTTGTATGCTATATTATGCTTTTCCTTTGCATACTATCATTTTGTTTACATTAAAGTATAAGATAGGTATGCATTCTCCTATAAGCAATGTAGGAAACTGAGGTACACAGATTAAATATTAAACAATTTAACAAAAATTACCCAATTTAGAAGACAACTAGAAAGCAAGTTTTTTAATTACCAGCATCATTTGTATTTGTGTCACTCTACATTGATGTTTATGACACCACTGTGAAAAACATATATATACACACATACTTTGATAATAAAGGATATTAAACCTTAAAAAATTAAGTAATGTTGCCTGTCTGATTAGACTAGCTTTGAGAAATTCTAAAAACAAGGCAATCATCTCCTTTGGGAGATGTAACTGATTTCTACAGAGTTACAAGATTTTTTTAAAACATGAGATAAGCACTTTTAGGTCTAGAAATAAGTAAAAACAGAATATTCATTTAGTCATATTCCTTTCCAAGCAAGGTACTTTATATTATTTGTGTCTCGGTTTCCTAATGTTTGGAATAGGATAATAATACTTAACTCAGCTGGTTGTGGTGGGGATTAAATGAATTAATATACATGAATATACTTAAGTTTTGTGTCTGCCACAAAGTAAGGCTAGTATCTACCAAGAGGGAAATACATCATTGGCTCTGAAACTTCAATGGAAGGACTTCATACCCTATTAAGTGTGATATTCAATAATTCATTTAAGAAAATGATCTAACTAAAATCTAAGGGCTAATCATCTAAATTCTGAGTTACTCTGTATTGAGATGTGCCTCGATTTAAAGAGGTCAGTTTACCAAACGCATTTTTTCCTTAGATTACATTTCCACATGCCTGTCAAAGTTTGAGAATCTTAATGACAGGCTTATGACCATAACTGCATACTTGACTGAAAATCGTATGACAGCAACAGTAAATTGGACTTAAAGGGAGAGATCAATTAAGGGAAAAAACTCTTTCCAGCAATAAGTAACAATCCAATTCTTATCCTTCTCGCTGCAATCAAATGGGAAATGCAATGGAAAATGTGTTCAATAACTGATGCCAAACTTATTCAAAAATTGTGACACATTGCCGGAAAATAATGCTGAAAGGGGGAAAAATCAGCTCTGTATTCTCTTTCCATTATGATGATTATTCAATAAACAGTTTTGCTGGCTTCTGGGATAGGTTTCTCAAGGATTTTACACGGAAAAAAGTTTTGTCACTTTCTGGAAAGGTTTACCCTTTTAAAGCAGAACTGTTCTTCTGGGCAACATAGCATATTGCCACTATCCTCATATGAATAACACATTCTGAACCCAAGACTCAGCAGACAACCAGAATCTATTCCATTCGCTTTCACAAAGGATGATAATTTTCTTGCCTTTAACAGGTTTAAGATGTTATCAAATGTCTTTCTATTCCTATAGCGTCCATCCACCCATGTAGCTTAACTTTAGGGGTCACATCTCCAAAGGTTCTCTTTTTTCCTTCCAAAAATTTTCCCCAGAAGGATCTAACAGCAATGAGGCTCTCTCATACCAGGGACCGATGTTCCTCTTTTCAGAGAAATGGATGTTCTTGCCAAAAAGTAAAGCCGCGCCAACTCGGGGGACAGACAAGCACAGCCCATCTCTGCCACTCAATCCTGCGAGCGCCCACCCAGGTCCGGCAGTGCACGAAAGCGCACCGCACTGCCCCTGCGGGTCTACAGATTCGGTCCACCGCCGAGACCCAACGCCCCGTGGGAAGCTCCCCTAGCCGCTCACTCCCTGTAGCAGACCACTCACCTTGCTGGGCTCCCGCGTTCTCGAGCAGCAGCAGCAGGACAAGTAAGAGCAGGAGGAACAGAGGCATGGAGGAGGAGTTGGAGCAGGGAGGCGGGGAGCAGGAGCGGGAGAGGGGGAGCGCAGCCCGGGCGGGGGCGGCAGCCGCGGCCCGGACTTGTGGACACTGCGGGCTGCGCCTGTCTCTCACCACCGCCCCGCTCGCCATCGCGGCGGCCGGCAGTCCGCCTGCATAGTGCGGGCGCCCCGGGGCCGCGGGAGCCCGCGAAGCGGCGGCGGCGGCTGCGACGGGAGAGGGAGAGGCAGCGCGCGCCTAGCCCCGCGCCGGGACCCCTCCGCCCCTCACCCCGCTTTTGCCTCCTCCTCTTTCGTCCCTTCCCTCCGCTCCCCGCCCCGAGACCCCAGGCCAGAGAGCAGGGGAGGGGAGGGAAGGAATCGGGGTGCTCTAGCGCAAAGAGCGTCCACAGCAGAGCTGGGAGACCCGCCTCCTGAGCCGCGCTCCTCACCCGGAGCCCCGCTAGCCGCGCTCGCCCGCGGCTCTGGCTAGCTGGCAAGGGAGCTCACCGCCCGCTCCCTCCTTCTCCCTCTCGCGCGTTCTGGCCACGCCCCCTGGCCCGCCACGGCCAATTCTTGGTCAGCTTCTGTCCTTCGCCTTCCGCGTCACCCAATCAGCATGCTCACTTGTCGGCCGCCCCTCCAGCTCTCCCGCCCACTCCCTGAGCTCTCCCGCCCCTTATCTCCCTCCTCCAATTCCCTTCTGCCTTTGGAAGCGTCCCACCCACCTCCCCCAATCCGGGTCCCGCCCCCAAGCTCCAGCCCCCAGCGCCCCGGCACGGCCCGCGCGCCTGTTATTGTTGGGACCGAAGCCTAAACCCATCCTGCTAGGGCTGCAGCTAGCTCTGGTCAATGACTTCCGGGACTTCCCCCAGCCGTGTTCTCCTAGCTCCTCAGGCCTGACTTGCTCATTGCTCCTCCCCCGCGGCACATCAGGCCACTGGAAGGGGTGGGAAACCTGGTTCCTGGATGGTTTGAACTAAGAACTGGGAGCTGAGTCTAGAGCTTCTTTTTTTTTAAGATGGAGTTTTTTGTTTTTTTTGTTTTGTTTTTTTTTTTTAATTAAAACTACACCAATGTTGTGGCAACTCTGAGTTACAATAAAAAGATGAAATGTGAGCTGATCCCACCACTGCACTCCAGTGTGGGCCAACAGAGTGAGACCATGTCTCAATTTATATATTTTATATTTCCAGTGTTCTATACTATATACTATTTATTTTACATGAAATAAAGTGTAAAACAAGTCAGTGCCTGCAAGACAATTTAAACCTAACATCCTAACATGCATTGGGCCTTTCTACAAAGCATAGAACACCTGCTATCTGCTAATATCAAGCACAGAGTCTTAGGACCTGCAGCCATCCCACAGAAATCTTGCAGGAATAGTGTGGAACACAGATGGAAATATAACATGAAGTCAGAAATGCGTGCTAATGAGAGTCACAAACAATTTGAAGGGGACTGTAAGCTAATAGAGTGACAAAAGCGAGTTTTGAGAAAGGGGAACCCAAAGGACTACACAATGACTTATTTTAGAAGAAAATTGCCCAAGGGACGTTTTTAAAGGCTGTCCCCAAAGGATGATAATGTCATTAACAAATAGAAGAAACTGAAAGCGTTCACAAATTATGTGGGAAATTAAGTTAATTTTGGACATGTTGAATTTGAAATACTAACTCAGCTAATAAGTACCAGATAGATGAGTATTTTGATCTAAAATTCTGATTGAGGAGTGTTTTGAAATTATGGGTCTGGGAAGCATAAATAGATGAGATTCTCAAAAACATAGAAGGAGCTAGTATCCTCAAATGAAAATCTGAGAGGTGAAGGTCATTTTTTTCAACCTTCCTTGTGTACTTCTCATGTAATAAGTCCTTCTACTAAATATATTCAAATTTATTAAATGCCTAAGAAACACAACTGTGTTCTAAGCCTAATGCAGGCATTGCATTTACAAAATTTAATGTTCAGCTTACATTATGGTGGAGGAGGCGAATATGTAATCAAATCCATTGTTATTGGTGGTATGTTGGAGATATGAACTGGTGTCACAATACCACAGTAGGAGTTTAAAAAAAAAAAAAAAACACAACACTGTTTGAAACTCCAGCTATTTAGAATTAAAAAGAGAAAAAGTGAAAAGGTGATCTCAGGTCAGAGTCAAAATAGGCTGGGTCACAGACATGGTAATGAATGATGTTCGTGGAGCTGAATGAAGTCAACTACAGTAGACTTACTAAGTGGAACTGGAGACTCCTCTGGAAAATTTAGCGGGGCAAGGTCTAAGACAGGCCAAGAATCAGGATTTTGTAACATCGAGAAATAACTAAAAGGTTCTAAGAAAGAGTGACATTATCAGGATTTTATTATTGAAAACTCAGGCAGGAGAAATGCACTGGAGTAAGAATAAGACTGAAATTCAGGGAGAGCCAGTCTGGATTTAAAGGGAGTGACAATGAGTCTAAATTGCATTGGCAGTGGACTTGGAAGGCCAGGACTGACTGGAAAAATCTTTGTGGACCTAGTGACTGATTAGATTTGGGGAATTAGAACGGGTTGAGGAAGAACCTCAGGTTTTTAGGTAGAAGGTAGATGTTGGGGGGCCTAATATAGCCTTTCTCCTCTTCCTCTTCCTCCTCTTACCTAAGACAAAAACACAAAGGATCTGGCTAGCCCATCCCTAAGAAATTAGTGCCAGAAGACCCTAACCTAACAGGCAAACTGTGGGATTTGCCCATCCCCAAACCCCATATAAAGGTGGTCTCTAATACCCCAGGGGGCAGACACTATCTTTGCGCTGCCCAAATAGTTCATCTACCCTTTCAATAAACCTGGCCTGAACATCTCCACTGTGGCCTCCTCTCTGGGCACAGTAGTTTAAACCTTTCAGTAGTCTTTCATATAGGAAGGAATATAAGAAGAACTAGTTTGATAAGGAAGTAGAAGAGAAAAATCATAAATTCAATATTGAACATATCAACCACGATGTGATAAAGTGCCAAGCAGTCAGTTGTGAAATAAGATTTCCAGGAGTGGACGGTTGCTGAGACAATCCCCCTCATTTGTTGATTTCTCCTTTCACAGGGACATTGAGATATAACTTTGATGTAACATGGATGGTAACAGAGCCAGATATTATGAATCTGAGTCTGGCATTCTTTTGATGACAGAGAACTGCACCAGAAGCAGAGAATTCACCTGGGAAGTAGCACAATTGTGGAAGCCTTTCTGAGCAAGGCCAAACTTGGGCTATTAGCTACTACTACCATTTGTTAGCGCAGCATGAAAAGATCCAGACTACATAAAGCAAGAGGAAACAGTGCTTACATTTTCTTATTCCTGTTTTACTTACTATCTAGTATTTTAAAGGATTGTTAAAAGTGGAAAACAGAGAGGTAAAGAGGTTCTGAATGAGGTCCATGGTCAGGAAAGGAAAAGAGTACTGGAAGCAAACTGGAGTTATAGTCACAGCAGGGAAATAAAAAGGTCTTGGTGACTGATGCCTTTTGACTATTTCTGTATTGTTTCATGCTTTATTTTCCCGAATTTTGCTTTGGAAGTGTAGGGTCTAGAACTCAGGCTAGTAACATCTGTGATGTCCTCTATTGCAGTATCTATAGAGCATCTACAGAGACGTGGGAGAGAGTTGGTGCTATTACTGCCCCTTTTCTATGATCATTGTCACTCTACTAACTTCTAAAAAACAATGGCATAAAGCTACTCTGACATGCCCCAAATTTCCTAGTGGGACCTCACACCCAAGAAGTAGAACAGGCATTCATTTCTAGGACAAGGCCTGGGTAGAGTTTACTGTTAGTCATATTACTTCTCTTACTCTCTGAATACTGCCCTAGTCAACTTCATCATCATTCTTGCCTCTGGGACTTGGTTTATTTGAGGGTTGAAATCTTCTGAAGTAGTGAAAACAACACCTATCTAGGACCGTTTTACCCCCACATGAACCAGATGTATGATCAAGGGACAGAACTGGGGATTCTAAAGAAGTTTCAAAGTGGATGTGTTTGGAAGAGCCATGAACAGGCCCAAACTATATACCCTTAAAGCAAGAGGTGTCATCATAGCAGCCAGAGGCCTCCAGAAACTAAAGTGCCTCCTCCACAAGGCAAGCCGAGGTCCCTGTTTCTTCTTGTAGAATCTCAAAAGTATAGGAGCGTTAGAGATTCCTTTGGGTACAAAGACCAACAGAGAAAACCCACCACAGCAGTATCTTCATTGCACATGAGTTCTCTGATATGGACTAGGACTTGTAGCAAATCATATGTAACTCCATTCATTGACTGATAAATGATTTAATGCTTTTGACGAAGGCTTTAGGAAAGACTAGAACTTCAGGAAAGGATCACATGAGATAGTTAAATATGAAATGCTAGGAATTAAAGTGTATATCATTTTCATGTATTTATGGTTATTCCATGTTCAGATGTAAAAAATAAAAATAGATTTTTAACTTAAATTTTAATTCACCAGACTTCCCCTTTCTTTTCTTCTCTTCTCTCCTCTTTTTCTCTTAATAAAGAGTAAAAACTAAAATGGAATTAATCTGTAGAGAAAAGGGGAAATATGAAAAGAATGATTACACTCTACTATTTCTGCTTTCATATGAATCCCAGCTGAGCTACTTACTAAGGAAATGAGAATGGAGGATGAGAACCTGGTGCCTTTGCTTCCGTCTATACAGAAATATCTGATATGTATTTCAGTATGATATGGTGAGAATCATTTGGCACCATCATTGTTTTTAAAGGTCCATTAAGCATTAATGAAACAAAAGAGACTCATTTGCAGTGGCATTTATACCAGAAAGCTTAGGGTGATGGTATGTAATGAATCACTGGTGGCCTTATCAGTAAATACATATTTTTGGCAGGATAGCAGAACGAGGGAATGAACAAGAATTTACTTTTGTGATCGTCCGGTAGGATGGGAGAGAAAGAAGATTGTGGCAGTTCTGGGGAAATACTTCAAACTTCAAAGACCACAGCCCTAAGATCTGATTACTGTTCTCACAGGAGCATTTTCTGTCTTGTTGACTGTTTGGGCAAATGTTTATAGCCAAGTTTGTTACTACATGTCTGAATTCTGCTGAAGAGATTTTTTTCCTTTCTGGGAACAGAAGTGGTTTGGATACATTGCTCTCTTTATCCTGCAAGCTTCTTTCAGTGAGTCATTTTGGTGAAATCTCTCAGGTTTATTACTCATAGTTTCTTAACTTTTATAATGTTTTTAAAAAGTTATTGGTTATAGGAGATTTAAGGCAAAAGTGCTAGGAACCTAATTTATTATAAAAGATATTTAATTTTTACGAATGGCCAATAATGTTAAATATTTTTGTGATATTAACATTGGTGTACGTCAGCAACGTCACTAACTTTGATCATTTTTCATTTGCATCTTCGTTTATTGCAAACACTTCTCTCTCTTTCTCCCTCTTTATCTCCTGCCCCGGTCTTTATCATATCTTTGGGTTTTTCTAGGAAAATAAGGAATTTAACTGATTCGAATTTTTTTTTTTTTTTTTTTGTGGGTCATAACAAGAAAGCTTCAGTCTAGCATTTTATCTCTGATGGATGATTCAAAGGATTTTAGTAAAAGAATGTGAAAACTGCTTGCCATAACATTAACATTATGCCTAGAAATTAGAGAATTAATTATACATAACTGGTTAACATAGCACTAAATTATGACTAGTGAACATACCAGAGTGTATGAGATAATAAGATTAGATATGTAGTAGCTGCATGCTTCTCCTGCTGTATGCCTGTGTCCTTGCCTGTGGGACATTTGCTGGCAACACAGTTGAGGATCAAATGTATGGAGTTAAAATGCTATTTGGCTTCTGGGAAATTGAGTTTTGTGAGATCATGGAAACAGCCCTGGATCAGACTTATGTATCCCACTTCTGCTCGAAAGTACTATATAATCTCCAGCAGTGCTCCTAATTTCTCTAGGCCTCAGTCTCTTTGCCCATAACAGAAGATGATTGGATTCTGTTATAAGGGTAATATTTGATAATGCTTCTAAATTTTCAATATTCACTTCTCCCTTTCATCTTACAGATGAATTCTAAGAACTTAATTTCCAAATTGCTACCTAATGTAGAAGGGGAAAGAAACAATACTGATGATTACAAAATCTTTCTTGGGAAAGATTAGTAATTGTCTTTGCTGAACAGGAATGCACCTTACAGGATGTTTTTGATTTGGGAAGTAACCTTTAGGCCCCCTGACCCCACTGCAGTAATCTCTTTGTAAGCTAGGACTAGATGAATAGCCCCAGTTCTGTTCTGTGAAAGAAGCAAAGGAGACCTTGGAACTGGGAGGGTAGCCTTATTAGGAAGATGTGGGGAGGTCAGAGGAGATAAAGCTAGTCAGTAACTTGGTGGGAAGCTGGAGCCACCGAGAGGTGAGAAATCCAATTTCCCAGTGGTTTAAATGTAAAGATGCTTTTAAAAATAGAGAGATCTAATAAATAATTTCAAGTTGTTTGCTATATATGCTGAATTATAACTTCCTTGGCTTCCTCCCAAATGCTCCATTATGTTCACTACAGTCACAGCCTTGATTGAGTGAATTTTGGGGAACAGGAGGAGGAGACTTCAGGCTTGAAGGGCAGCATCTCAGGAAGCGAAATGAAAACCGAGATCAAGTATACAGAGGAATCAGGAGACTACTAGAACCAGAGGTTTTGAGAAACTTAAACCTCCACACTGCTCCCCACCCTTTTGACAAGAAACTAGGTTTCCATCTCTAGTAAGTCAGAATGTTTGGACAAGTGACTGCAACAAGCTAATGGTATATATTATA
>NW_003852404.1:37266621-37270273 GCF_000181295.1 Otolemur garnettii
TACAGCCTTTATCCTCCCACCTCAGCCTCTGGAGTAGCTGGGACTACAGGCATGAGCTGCTATACCGGCTAATTTTTTTTTTTTTTTTTTTTTTTTTTATTCTTTGCCAGAATATTCTATCTTTTGTTCTTTTTTTTTTTTTTTTTAGTATTTTTCTAGATGAGACCTTGTTATACTGTTCAGGCTGGTCTCAAACTCCTGAACTCAAGTAGTCTTCCTGCCTCAGCTTCCCAAATAGCTGGATTACAGGCATGAGCCACTATACATATGCACTTTTTATTTCCTAAAAACCAAAAGAATAGAAATAGAAATGGGGATTTTTAAAACACATCACTTCTTTCAACTGTTCCTTTTGAATCCTTTCATTAAATTTTAATTTAAATCCGTTATGCATAATAAGTCAATAAAATAGGAACTAATATTTTAAATAATAGCAATCCTTTAGAAATTTGGTGTTTAAAAGGAATACCTAATGTTTTTAAAACAAAGAAGGATATCATCTTTTTTTATATCACATTCACAGACTGTGTTAGCCTGCCTAACGCAGTAAGATATAAATGAGATGCAGAGTATGTTATACATTTTCATTTAAACAGGCCTTTTTACTTTTGGCATTCTATTAATGATGGTTTGTAAAATGATAGATTGTGAACCAAAGGAAATAATATATTATTCAGATTAATCTGACTTTCCACGAGCTCCTGCATTCATAATCAGGTTTTAATATAAGTATTACATTTGACTGACATATACTATCATTTTGTTCTTAGTTCCCATATTGCACAAAAGTGAAGATTTTTCTGAAGGATTGATTGCAGGCCAAGATAACTCCTAAGAAAGAAACAAAGGAGAATATAATTTCCCTCACCTAGCTATTTTTTTCTTTTAATCTTGAAAGACCATATGTGTTTAGTGCTTATAAAATTTTGAATAAATAGAACTATTTTCTCATCACATATCTGGCATCACTTACTAGTGATTCCTATAAATCAATGCTTGGTTCCCATTTTTACTAATATTATAGATCTAAAGACATGTAGATTCATTTTGGATAAAAATAATTCATATAGTTGAGGCACATTGCTTATACTATTTGACTTGGCTTGAATGAAAACTTGGAGAATGGACTTTGTCAAAGTCATGTAGTAAAGAAAAAAAATTACTAGATTTCCTATTTGTTCAGGATTCAATTGGTAGGCACCCAGATATTAAGGCACCCCATCTAATGACAAAATCTATTTATTTAGTTTTTTGATTTGAAAAAAGCTCCCCCACATCAATTATCAGACATAAAGTAATTCAGGATTTACTTTAGTCTTTTTATCATTTGCTATTATTTCCAAATAAAGAAATAACTAATATTAAGAGAGTATGGTACTTCATTATCACATCATACATGTATTTACCCATAAAAATAGTCACTTTAGATATTACTAATCACATATGCATGCAATTAATTAAATCACCTACTAAATAGAAGCCTCACTAGAGAGCCAGGCTAGATCAGCACCCAATTTTATTTTAATAACTGCAACACTGTGAATAATTAAATTGAAATCCTCTACAAGAGACAAACTCATATGGCCATTCATGCATGCTTATAACAACCATACATTTAGAGAAATTATAGTCATACATAGCCCAGAATAAAATTTTTAACACCATCTATGCCCTAATGGAAAACAAAATGAAACCAATAAGCCATATTGGAAGACACATTAAAATATTACACTCAATTCCCATCTGTAATCATATGTATCTTCTTTTCAAAGTTATTTCCTGACTTTTGTGTCTATGTATTGTACTTATGGAGAATTTAATTTCTTTATCTAACAAGACTTTTTCTTGGTCCTGTGATTATTACCATAATTGTGGGTCTCGTTCTAGTCTATCACATGAAATAAACCCCACTTTTTTTCCCCAACCTAAATGGCTGATATTCATGTAAGGTAGAATGAGTGTCTTCTAAGTATCTTCTTTAAAAAGTTGCTTCTGTGGACTTGATATAGTCAATGAATGATAAGAAAACACTATTGAGGAGAATATATTATGAATTACCACTAAAAATACTTTGAGAATGTAAAATGTCTTTGGGGGAAAAAAAGCAAGCAAGCTCATAATTTTACATCCTGCACAATGAAGATTACTTTTTTGCCACCAGGTTTCTAGATTGATTTAAAAATAAACTTCATAAAAATTATGACATTAAAGTTTGTGGACCATAGAGTAAAATGAGCTTCTTTACTGAGATGAGAAATACTAACAAAATCACCTGGTGGAGTTTTTACAAGTCTTGAGAGTACACACTGGAAACCCCACAGCCTTCTTAAGTTGTGGTGGGAAAAATACTGAGAACTATTTGGTTAGGAGATTTAATTTTGACAAGCAGGCTGTGTGAGTTCATTAGGATTTTTAGATTTTTCAGGTTTACATTTCAAAATCCTATGTGTCTGTTTCTGCCACCTAAGCTTGCGTCCATCCTAGGCTGTTTATCTTCCATATTCCCTCTCCTTTGATCTATTAATGGAATGTAGTTGACCCAGTGCCCTCTCTGTCACAATGTTGATTCACAGCCACATGGAGTAACAGGCAGCAAGCCAGGCTGCACATAGTGTCTAAACCCCGGCAACAGGTCAGACATGGTGCTGGCTTAATAGGCCCCTCTGTCTTGAGCAAGCAGATTGCCTGTCACAGTCAGTACTGCCTTCTCATTGTAGGAATTAGTGCTTGTGCACTCTAAAGGCTGTTTGTGATCAGGATTAGGTAGTCTCTTTACCAAATGAAGGATCATATAGTTTGTTACTGGATCTGCTCCCAGGCCAGAAAAGGATGGGAAGAAGATTCATTTCAGTGAGCACTGATCTCTGCCAGGCATTTTATGCTTATGTTGTTGACATCTCATGGCACCGCTGGGAGGTAAGTACAGTTATTCTCAGATATGGGAATATAGGTTCAGTGATTAGGCTGCAGCTCAGCTGGGTTGCGACTAAAGGCCTGAATTGTGTGTTGTACCTACACTTCTCCAGAGTGGAAGTAGGTAGCACCACTCTTCTATTTCCAAGCTTTACCAGTAGCTTCTATCCTAAGACTATTGTTTTTCTTTCTCTTCCTTAATCCCGAGCATGGGCTGTGCTCCCTGGAGATATCTTGGCCATCACTCTTGGGTGTTGAAGCATCTTAGATAGTCATGCTTAATTTTCCTTTCCTAATTTTGAAATATCCTGCCATTTCCTCTGGTTACGTATGCAGACTCTGGAGTTGGATATTCTGGATTCACTTCCAGGCTCTTCTACTTAATAGCTGTGGTTTCATAATCATATAAAATAGGGTAAGTAACAGAATCTCTTCATGGAGTTGTAAAGAATTAAATTAGAGACACATGTAAAAGGTTCAGTGCAGTGCCTAGTAGAGAATCACTCGGCGAACATTGGTCATAGGAATCATTATTCTAGCTACCCTTTGACTCTATGTCAACACCATGGAGCAAAAGTCAATAATCTCTGTCATGATATATATATATATATGCTCAGGGATTCACTGTATACATGCATGTCTTATAGCCATGTCCTCACTTAGCTCTGAGAAGTCAGCACTGTTTTCAGTAACAGCTTGAAAAGTGGGTACGAGCATACATTTATGTTTAATATAGACA
>NW_003852404.1:37270822-37272656 GCF_000181295.1 Otolemur garnettii
CTTACAGTATCAAATAAGCATAATACAGTACTGTAAATGTATTTTCTCTTCATTATGATTTTCTTAATACTATTTTCTTTTCTCTAGCTTGCTTTATTATAAGAATACAGCATACAATATATATAATATACACTGTATACAATATATAAAACAAACAAAATACGTGTTAATCAACTGTTTACGTTATTAGTAAAACTTCCGGTCAACAGTTGGTTGTTAGTAGTTAAGTTTTGAAGGAGTCAAAAGTTGTATGTGGATTTTTGACTATCCTAGCTCTTGTGTTACTCAAGGGTCACCTGTATTTGTTCATTTAACAGTACCCTGTGTGTCCTATAAGCTTGCTTCATTCTCTTTTATTCTTTTTTCTTTCTTTATTTTTGGCCTGTCTGGACAATTTCAAAAGAGTTGTTTTCCATTTCAGAAATTCTTTCTTCTTGAAGAATAGACTTGATTTAGTCTATTGTTGATCTTGACTGTATTTTTCATTTATTCATTGAATTCTTCAGTTCTAAGATGTCTGTTTGGTGCTTTTTCATGGTATCCATCTCTTTAAATTCTTTAAATTTCTCATTCAGACTGGGAATTGTTTTTATGCTTTTAGTAAATCAATCTACCAGTATTGTCTTGTGTCTCACTGAGTGTCCTTAAGAGCATTATTTTGAATTTATTTAAAGGCATTTCCTTTTCTTTGGGGTCTGTTACTGGAATATTATTGTGTTCTTTTAGAGGTGTCATGTTGCACGTGTTTCTTGTGTCCCCCACATTTGTATCTGCCCATATGGCAGTGGTTCTCAACCTTCCTAATGCTGTCACCCTTTAATACAGTTCCTCATGTTGTGGTGACTCCTAACCACAAAATTAACAACCATGATGTAGTAGCAACGAAATAATTTTTTGGTTGGAGGTCACTACAGCATGATGAACTACATTAAAGGGTTGCAACATTAGGAAGGTTGAGAACCACTGTCATATTGTATAATGGTTGCTTCTTCCAATTTTAAGGAGTGGCTTTCATAAGGAAAACTTTTTTGCCTGTGTATATATATCTATAGTCTCATTTGTGTGGGGTGCTTTGGCTTTCGTTCTGAGTAGTGTTATCTATATATGATTTCTTCATGTCCTAAAGTGCCTCAATGCCCTAGTCTGTTGTTTGTGGAGGCTGTAGCCTGGCTTTTTTATGCTAGGTGGGTCTGTGCTTGGGTCCCAGGGAGGTACATGTGGGTGCATGTCAGCCAACGTGCTAATGGGTGCAATAGTTTCTTAAATGGATTTCCTCCTTCTGAATTTTCCCTGAAAGAGACCCTGAGGATAGACGATCCAACAGAACTTTTAGTAGTCATATGTCAACAGAATGACAAAATTGGTAACTTGAGGGGCCTCAACACAATTTTCACCTCATGACAGTTGATAAATTCTGCAGTTCAGAGATGCATTTATTTTCCTGGATTTTGGAAATGCATAGAGAACTTTGGAGCTATAGCTCTCCCCTGTGAAAGTTGATCCAAACCTTTCAATAGCACCCAGTTGTTGATAGCTTCCAGATGAGGAAGTTATCAACTAAATCTTGTTCACTCCAGAGAGTAGGCTTGATAAGTGCTTTGGCCATGCTTTATCTTCACCTCTCTGTGTCTCTTCTGTCTCTGCTCTGGAAACACACATTTGGCCTTTTGACAGTGCACCATTAAGTTCAGGGACACAAAAATCCAACCCCAGAATGAGCCACAGGGACCCAACATTTCTGGTGGGCGATAGTGGGAGACTCTAAGAAGTGTGATTGTTATGGAAGATAGTGGGAGACTCAAAGAAGAATTTTTACTGAAAAGACTTTGGGCTC
>NW_003852404.1:37272820-37274524 GCF_000181295.1 Otolemur garnettii
AGGAGACTCGCTTGAGCCCAGGAGTTGGAGGTTGCTGTGAGCTGTAATGCCACAGCACTCTACCCAGGGGGACAGCTTGGGGCTCTGTCTCAAAAAAAAAAAAAAAAAAGAAAAGACTTTGTTGTGAATTAGTATAAAAGTCCCTTTTATGAATGCTGAGTATAGTTATAGTATGTAGTTATAGTGAGTAATTTAATTAAATAAAACTTAAGTAATTTCGAACATGTTGTTTTCCATACTATAATAAGAAATAAACATGAATAAGAAATGGCTTCTGCTCTCAAAAAGATTATTAGAGATGATTAGATAAACACACAAATACAAAGTGAGTCTAGTATAAACCATGAAAGAGGTGTAGATGTAACAGAAGGAGACATTGCATTTTGTTAGAAGGATATGGAAAAATTCCATACCCATATGGAAGAGGCCTTGAAAAATGGACAGGATTATAGTAAGTTGAAGGGTTAGAACACCATCAAAGAAGGATCTGACATGGACAAAAAGCCTGAGGGTAGGAATTTGCAAAATATGATTTTAAGAGGTACTAGCTTCTATAAAACTATATTACTTTTTTCAGCTCCCTAACAACTGTCAAAATATCATTTAGATCATTTTGAATCCTAATTTACATTTTAATTTGGCCACCTCTGACACTTTTGTTAGAGAAACATTTTATTTCTCCATTTAGTTCTAACAATGAAGGTAGAAACTTGATGACATTGCAATTTGGGGGTATTAATGTAAATGTGAATTTTTTATTTGTTCCTACTATCTATGAGAGTGTTTGGATGGAATATATGAGGATATCTTTAGTTTTCTGATGACTTAAAAGATGTCCATTAAGTGTTATTGGCAATGTAACAATTGCAATCTCCATGACTATCCATATCCACTGCATAAAGTGTGATGGTCTTTAATTGCTCTCCTTGTCAAGCAAAAAAAGATTATATAGAGGGAGTGACAAAGCCTGTGCATTGATAAGAGTGTATACTTAGTAAATTATTCCACGGTGTGGGAGAGACCCTAATGAATCTTTATTCACCAGTTATTTTATATTTATAATGTAGTCTATGACATACTTTTTCTTTGTCAATGGAATGGAGTGATTACCCTTCTTCAAAGGAACCAAATAATTAATACTATAACAATGTTTGCATATAATTCCCCATAAACACTCTGAACATATTGTCTTGATGATTCTATAGACTCTAAGAAATTCAAAAAAGAAACGTAATTAATGAAAAGTGCATATCAAAAATTAGGTCAATGTGTAGGCACACAGAAGCTGAAACAATGCTACTGTTGAGGCCCCCTCATGTGCTATGTTGACTGTGCACTGCTCAATTCTAAAGAATGGCATTTATGTCATAGTCTATGGAATGACACTCTTGTTGCTGGATGGTGCGCAAGTTCCTTTGCTATATAAGGCAGAGTGGGCTGGGCCATTCTTTGAGTTGTCTTTTATTTTGCTTATTGTGGCTGAAGGTGTCTCTTCGCCAAGTTTCCTTCCCTATGTCTGTCTCTGGCTTTCCTGTGGCTCATACTTTTCCTGGAAACTTGCCAGTGGGATTCATTGGCAGCTCTATTGGGCTGTTTTGGCTGTGTCCTTGAGTCTCTAGATTACACAAAAACTGGCATTCATATATCCATACACTTTATTGGGGGATTAGTGGGGAACTTTTCTTTGTATTACCATTTTTTTTT
>NW_003852404.1:37275158-37279508 GCF_000181295.1 Otolemur garnettii
AAAGTAGAAAATGATTATGTCCTTTGCTTAAAAATCATATACCAAGTATTTCTAATTATTGAGTCAAATTAAAACCTTCCCAGGAACAGTGAAGAAAAAGAAAAAAATTGATATTTTGGGATTGACCAAAGAAAAATTCCCTTTTTAGGAATCATCAATTAAAAAATAAGGATGGAATACTTCCCTCCCATACAGCAATTATGAATTGAAGGTTAAGCTCTCTGGATCAAAAGTCAGTATCCTCATGGATTTACATAAATGTGTGATCCAAAGTCTTTAAATTGCTAAGAGGTAATTGACAAGGATTTCTTTGAGAAGTTGTCTTTTTTGTAAAGTGCAGAACTAAGATAAGGGGAACCCAGAAAGTCTAGGGATGTGGCAGAGTTGTGGAAAGACTATTGTGATCTGGAGACAGGTCTGGTTTCACACGCCAGTTCTGCCTTTTGCTAACTAATCTTCCTATACAGTGACTTCTTCATCCTAGAGCAAGGTAAATGATACTTTCTGTATGAAGTCAGTGTCAAGATTTAACAATTTAATGTAGGCAAAATGCATGCTAGCATGCCTATCCTGTAGTAAGTAAATTTGTACTTTAGAATATGGGATATTTTGATACAGAATACAGGAACTAAGAGAGCAATTATTAAGAAAGAGCCCAAGGCAAAGAGAATGGAAGGATCCATGTGATCTGAACACTGGATGGGTCTCCACACATGGGGGTCTGTGGAGTGTATGGAGAGCTGGCAGAAGAGTATGTGATGAAGGAAGGAGAAAGGGTAAAGCTGGGGCTCCCAGAGGAGGTGTCAGTGTGTGCAGCTGGCTTCATATACCAGGTGATGATCAAAGAGCAACCTGGCTTATACCTGGTGCTCTTGTTTCTCTGGAGATCAAAAGAAGAGTGTGGCAATTTCTGTGCTTAGAGTGAGAAGAAAAAAAAGGCATACTGTCAGAATAATTGCACCCCCATGGGTCAGTTTACAGTCTTCTTGGGTTTATATAGCCTTGAGGTTCATGGACTCCTCAGGGAGCCATAAGTGTGCTCTGGGAAGTCCTTTTAATACCCCCCAAAACTTTGAACAAAATTTGGCATATATTTGTGTTTCCTGGGAATAGATTCCATTGTTTTCTTCAGATTCAACAAGAATGTCTGATTCTGATGGTTCTGGTTCTGCCAATGCTCACAATACTCATCTCTTGGCATTGTATAGCAGCAGTATATTGGGGGCAATTTATATCAACCTTGGGAGATTGTACTTGATCTAAGGGTAACCCCATGCTCTTTTGCCATAGCTGATTCAAATTTAGAGAGAATAGAAAAACAAACCTTTTGTACCTATCACCCAGCTCCCTCCGTTGAGAGGAAAACATGCTGCTCTTTCTCTGAGTACATGTCTGAAGAAGCATATGGCCCAGCCTGGAAATCAGCCTGCTGCTATGAGAGGAGGAATCTGACCCTGTGAATGGAAGAACAAAGGGTTCAACATATCCTGAAGCCTGGCCTGCTTCTAGACTTCCTCCCCTGTGAGCTAATAAATGTTCTTATTACTCAAATAAGCTTAAATGGGGTTTTCTGTTATTTGCAGCCAATTATATTTTGATAACACCCCAAAAAGTGAGAGCCAGTGGTTTACACTACATTAAAAGGAGAGGAATCATAGGGAATGCTTAACAGGACTGTTTAATGCTTTAAAGCCAGGACAGCATAACTGGATCATGTGATATATTTGTGTACTTTACCTCATCTGCAGTGCCTTTAATTCTGGTGTAATTGTAGGAGTTCCCTTGAATCCTTTTATAGTGTTAAGGGATTAAAAGACAACCATAAAAACAAATGGGGGTGGAGAAATTAGAGTGTGTATGTGTGAGGTCTTTAATTATGAGGTGTATACATTTTTGGGAATCACAACAGTTCCGAAAAAAAAATGAAATATAAAAGACATATAATTGGGAGGGTCTATACTCTAACTTCTATAGTGTCCTTTGTTGGCTTTTTGATCCAGGAGTGATCCTTCTGTCTTGGCCTTTGGCGTGGGTGATCGTGGTGTTCTGGAAGCACCGACAGTTGTACGGTGTGTAGGCACCAATGCATTTCCCGACTCCGCAATCTGCAGGGACACAGATAAATCCCAATCCAAATTTTAATTGAGCATTATTGATACTGGATCTTACTGATATGTACCCCTTTGCCCAGACTGCAGAGCCCCACAGAAGCATGTCATCTTCCTTTCTCTCTAGTGCCCTCTCTCCTAAATCCCACATTCCACTCAGAGCCCACTGGCACTTCCAAATGCTTCCATTACCACTTTAGGTTATGGAAAACTCAGGAGGACAGGGAGCATAATCTATGGCCCTCTCATGGCTAAATCTTCTGTGCAACTATCTTTTCAGACCTCCCCATGACTTTCTGAAGGTGTTTCTTTCTACATTTCAGACAGGAAATTAGGCAAACTTCTACCTTACTCCTGGAACTAAACTTGAGAAGAATTCTGTGGGTCTGTCCTTGTTGCTATCCTATTTGGACTTCTGCAGTGACCTGAATTAATGCATCGAAAGCATGATATTTTAGCCTGCAGATGATGCAATGCTGAGAGAAATAGCTGAACATAATACCCTCAAATACTTGTCTTGTGCTCTCTATACCCGATCCCCTATGTGGTTTACATAAATTAGTTCGTTTGACTCTTCATAAATGATGAACTTGGTGGACTGGGACATCAAGTTACTTGCCCAAGGCCACAAAGCAAAGAAATGATAGAGTTAAGGTTTGAACTCAAGTAGACTGGCTCTAAAATACATGCTCTTTATTATGTGCTGATGCTTTCAGCATGGTGTAATAGATTTGGATTTGCTCAAACAAGGGGCTGAAAACAACAGGAAGGGAAAAGAATCCTAGTTTTCAGATATGTATTCCAAGAATGGTTCCATGGAAGAAGTATGAACTGTGAGGTTACAGAGTTAATATCTCAGCTCAAAACAAGAAATAAACCATCTAAATAAATATTCAAAGTCTTCAGAATATTCAAAGACAATAGCCAGAGCCAACTTATTAGGTAGTGAGCTCTCAGGCAATAAAAGTTTCAAGAAGTATTTGGTTTCAGATTGTATGTGAAAACCCCACACTGTACCCCAGAAGTTAATGTACATAGTTACCATTCAATTAAAAAAGAAAAAAGAAGTATTTGGATGACCGTTGGTTGAACATCTTATTTGTTAGGAAATAATATCAATAATATCAATTGGACTACCATTGCTATACAATCGGTTTAAGAATCCATCTGGCTTTTGAAAAGTAGTTTTTAGCCAAAAAACAGTTTCTTACACAGCTTTTAACTAGAAAATATCAAATAAGTATAGGCTTCTCAAAACTCATATCAGCACAAACTGATGGGCTACATTACCAATAAAGTACGAAAGAATAATACTTGAAATGAAACTTCTAGTCATGAGTTCTTCTAACATGAAACTACTAAATATGAATCTGAAAAAAATTTTGGAAATTGAATTTGAAAGGAGTTTCTACCTCAGTATATTTAAGTACCTTGACTTTGGGAAGACAGTGCAATAAATAAAAGTGTGAAAGTTAAGTGGCTGAACACCCTACCAAGATGCCCTGTACAGAAAGTGCACCTGTGACAAGTGAGAAAGGGAAAAAGATTAGTGTAAACAGAGAAATGAATTCTGGGTAATCCCAAAGAGCATGTTCTGTGAGTCATCTATGTTCACATTTCTTGAACTTTGTCTATCCTCAGGGAGATGAAGCAATTACGTAGATATAATGTGTTACCCTTTTAGTACAATGCAGCTCACATTCCCCAACCCATTAATCATCATCAGTAGTATTTGTATTCAGTGCTGTCATGCAGAGCCAGTTGCCAACAATTATTAAAAAGAAAGCCACAAGGTTATACATTTAGGAGGAAAAGCAAAATCAATTATTTCAATGTGTACTATGAAGACATCTATCCATTAAGGAAAAAATCACTACGGAGCTCCTCAAAGATACTTTTGCATCAGGGATTACCTCCAGAGACCTAAGAAGTAAATGAAGTGATTTATCTGTCACTCACAGTTTCTCTTCTCTGAAATGGAATCTGCAATATCTGTGACACTGGTGCTCAGTAGCTTTTCTTTCTCTTTTTTTCTCCATTTTACCTACATTCTTGTACATTGATTTTGAAAGCCTTTTTCTCTGGACTTTCCTCTTTGTCTCTTTTTATTCTTCAAAGCCAAGAAATAAGAATACTCTAAGCTTTTATTATGAAAGACATTTCATGGAGCAAGTATTTTTCTCTGGCACAATGTTTCTATCCTTCTCAACTTTTTAGAAAAAAGAGTTTTAAATATTTCCTC
>NW_003852404.1:37279651-37281925 GCF_000181295.1 Otolemur garnettii
TTATGCACATATAGTGCTTACTACATACCAGGCAATATGTTATGTTCTAAGCATATTGCATAAATTGATTCATATGCTTATGTTCTAAACATATTACATAAATTGATTCATTTAATCTTCCCAACAACCCTAGAAAGTAGGCAGTATTGTTAAATCCTTTCATAGAAAACTGAAGTACTGGCCGGCATGTTGTCTCATGCCTGTAATCCCAGCACTCTGGGAGGCAGAGGAGGGCGTAGTGCTTGAGCTCAGGAGCTCTTGCCTGAGCAAGAGCGAGACCCTATCACTACTAAAAATAGAAAAACTAGCTGGACATGGTGCCAGCTTCTCAGGGAGGCTGAGACAATAGGATATGAGCCCAGGAGTTTGAGGTCACTGTGAGCTATGATACCGCAGCACTCTACCCAGGGCGACAGAGTGAAACTTTGTCTCAAAATAATGAGGACAACAACAAAAAGGAAACTAAAGTATCAAGAGGTTGCATATTTTGCCAGTGGTCACATGGCTAATGGGTCTGAACACAGCACTGTGGTCAAAATTCACGCCTGGCCCCAGTGACATACACCACTCCTCTAACTCTAAGGCCTTTTAAAAGGGCAGTTATTTCCATAGAGACCAAAGGAAAAAAAAAAAACAAAAACTAACATATACTCAGCCTCTAATTTGTGCCAGATGCTCAACATGTGTTATAATATGATTGGATCTCTGCAACAGCGCTGTGAGTTAGGCATTAACATTCCTTCTCTACAAAGTTAAATTTTTTTTGCCTAATATCACATTGTGAGCTAAAGAAAGAGATTTTCATCTAGTTCATTCTGTAAGCTATTCTGTTTAGGATATACTAGATTATCACCCCTAGCTGGAGATGGAGCAAGTAGCTTTCACCTGGGGCTTTGGCATTATTTTCATGCTCATTCCAATATCCTAACTTTCTGGACCCTGTAGAAAATTTGAACTTGACTTGCTGCATCTAGGAAAAGTCTTCACTAACTTCATCAGCCTCCTTTACCCTGATGGTAAAAATTTATTCTCTTCACAATGGTAGATTTTCACATGTTATTAATTTAACAAAGGGCTAATAACCAGAATCTACAGAGAATTCAAACTAATCAGCAAGAAAAGAGAAAAAAAAATCCTATTTATTATTGGGCAGGAGATGCAAACAGAACCTCCTCCCAAGAAGACAGATGAATGGCCAACAAACACATGGAAAAATGCTCATCATCCCTAATCATCAGAGAATTGCCAATAAAAACCACCCCAAGATATCACTTAACCCCCATAAGAATAGCCCCATCACAAAATCCCAGAGCTGCAGATGCTGGCATGGATATGGAGAGAAGGGAACACTTACAAGCTATTGGTGAGATTGCAAACTAATACAACCTTTTTGGAAAGAAGTTTGGAGAATCCTCAAAGAGCTAAAGGTAGACCTTCCATTTGATCCTACAATCCCATTGCTAGGTATCTACCCAGAAGAAAAACATTTTACCATAAGAACATTTGCACTACAATGTTTATACCAGCCCAATTCACAATTGCCAAGATGTGGAAACAACCTAAGTGCCCATTAATTCAAGAATGGATAAATAAACTATAGTATATGTATACCAAGCAATACTATTCAGACAAAAAGAAAGGTGGAGACTTTACATCTTTTACATTTACCTAGATGGATTTATAGAACCTATTCTTAAGTAAGGTATCACAAGAATAGAAAAGCAAGCGTCTGATGTACTCAACACTATTATGAAACTAGTGGATGAACAACTACATGCCTGCAGGAGAGAAAAACACAATTGAATTTAGGAAGGGGGACAAGAAAGAAGGAAGGAGGGGAGGAAGGAGAAAAGAGAGGTGAGAAGGGAGGGCATTTGGTAAGCTCTCATCTAACTGGCACAATGTAGGTGTATACGGCACACTTCCTGGGTGAAGGGCTCAACTACAACTTGGACTTTACCTAACAAACACCGACAGTGGAACCTAATTATATGTACCCTTATATTAATCTGAAATCTAAAAAATTAAAAATTTTTTTAAAAAGAGCCAAGATATTTGATGAGTGCCTTGAGAACTCACTGAGAATTGCAGCTATCCATTGAACCAAATATGAATACATTAGTTTCTCAAATACAATATCAAATATCCTGCTAGTTTTATGTTGCCCACTTATCTTTTACTTTTATGATAAAAATATCAAAAAACAAAAATAATAATTTATTTTCTTTAGGAAACTTAGAGGACCTACAAGACCTCATCTGGTCCTGATACATA
>NW_003852404.1:37282294-37285250 GCF_000181295.1 Otolemur garnettii
CATTTTTATTTCCACAATTTATATGAAAACAATTATACTATTCTTTAAGGCAAACATAATCCTATTACCAATAAATTATTGTTATTATGTTTTACATAATTTTTTTCTTGTAGAAATCATAAATATGGATCAAACATTCCTAGCATCTAGTGTTTGCCATACTGATATATCTTAAAGGAAATTTTTAAAATACAAGTTCCATGAAAATAAAAATACAATATATCAAAATGTATGGAATTCATTAAAGCAGTGCTGAGAGGGACATTTATAGCAGTAAATATTTACCACAGAAAAGAAGAAAAGTCTCAAATCAATTATCTAACTCCTTATTTTTATAAAGCAGAAAATGAATTGCAAGACAGCCCTAAAACAAGTAGAGCATATAAGTAGTAAGGATGAGAACAGAAATCAATGATTTTGAAAACAGAGAAACAATAGAGAAATCAGGGAAACAAAAACTGTTTTTTTAAAAAGGTCAATAAATTGATAAACATTTGCAAGACTAAAAACCAAAAAAAAAAAAAAAAGAAAATTCAAACTGTTCATATCAAGAATGAAACAGGCATATCACTACAGACCCTGTAGACATCAAAAGAATAATAAGGAAATATTACAAACAACTCTACATACATAAATTTGGCTGCTTAATTGAAATCAGCCAATTTCTCACAAAGCACAAACTACTACAGCTCACTCAAAATGAAATAGATAATTTGAATAGCCCTATCTCCTTTGCCCCACAAATCTCTCCATATCTAGATGGTTGGAATTCTTCCAAATGTTTTAAGAAGAATAAATGTCAATTCTATACAAACTCTTCCAGAAAACAGAAGAATTGAGAATGCTTTCCAACTCATTTTATGTGGCCAACACTAACTTGATACCAAAATCTGCCAAAGACATTATAAGAAAAAAAAATTATTGAGCAATATCCCACATATACACAAAAATACTCCGTAAAATATTTGTGAATCAAATTCAGCAACGTGTAAAAATGAGGCATAAATACCCCTAACGAAATGGGGTTAATGACAGGAATGCAAAGTTGGTTTAATGTTTGAAAATCCATTAATGTAATTTATTATATCAACAGACTAATATATTAGTTCATCATATCAACTGATACAGCAAAAGTATTTGAAAAAGTCAATGTTCATATTTGTGAGTTTTATATTAAAAAAATTTAAATTCAGTGTGGCATCTGTGACTCGAAGGAGTAGGGCACTGTCCCCATAAGCCTGAGGTGGTGAGTTCAAACCCATCCATGCCCCCCCCCCAAAATATTTAAATTCAATGTTTATGAGTTTTATAAAATTTTGGCATACTCAGACTAGAAAAGAACATTTTTAACCTCAGAAAAAGCACCTATAGCTAACTTAATTGTGAAAGACTGAATTCTTTAAACAAAAGCAAGAATGCTTAATTTCTACTCTTTTATTTGACATTGTACTTAAAGTTCTAGTGAGTGCAATAAGACAAGTAAAAGAAACAAAGCATGTAGATTTTAAATGAAGCAGTAATACTCTGTAGATGACATGATTATCTATATAGAAAATCTCAAGAAAACTATAATAACAGCTCTTAGGATAAATGAGATTAGAAAGGCTACAGGTTACAAAGACAACATAAAAATACCAATTGTGTTTCTATATTCTAGCAGTGAACAATTGGAAACCAACATTAAAAGGCAACATCAAATATAATGGCCCTATGAAAAGGAGCTTTTCAGGTATAAATCTAAAAAGGTAAGTAGGATCTATATGCCAAAAACACTGATGAAACTTTTTGAATCCAGTATGTATGCATAACAAAGACTAAATAAAATTGATATATTTATAACAGGAAAAAAATACCTAAATAAATGGAGAGATATATTGTATTCATAGATTGGAAGACTCAATAAGTTAAAATATCCATTCTTCCCAAATTGACCTATAGATGTAACATATTTCTAATAAGACTTCTAGCAGGAGTTTTATAAGTCTAGACAAACTGATTTAAAATTTAGATGGAAAAGCAAAGAAACTGGAATACCTTAAAGAATTTCACAAAGAATAATAAAGTAGAAGACTCATATTACCCAATATTAAGTCCTACTATAAAGTTACAGTAATCAATAAAATGTATTAATAAGTGGATAGACACCCAGTAAATGGAACAGAGTAGAGAATCCAGACATTTACCCACATAAATATGGCTGATTGACTTATTTAACAAAGGAACAAAGGCAATTCAGGGGAGCAAGGATAACCTTTTTAATTAATGATTTTTCATCTTCCTTTATCACAAATCTAAGAGCATTACTCAACAGTCAGTGATGAAACAATTGGATAGCTATACGCAAAGAATTAAACTTTGGCCTAAATCTTGTACCTTACACAAAAATTAACTCGAAATAGATTTCTCATCTGAATGTTAAAAATCTATGAAACTTTTAGAAAAAATGTAGAAAAATATCATGACATTGAGATAGGCTAACAATTCCTAGATATGACACCACATGCATGATCCCTAAAAGAAGATGTTGATAAATTGGACTTTACAAAATTAAAAACTTTTGCTTTGTAAAAGATACTGTAAAAAGAACCAAAAAAGTAAGATATAATCTGGGAGAAAATATTTGTAAATCACACATCACATATCCAGAATACACTAAGAACTCTCAAAACTCAGTAATAAGAAAACAATCAACCCAGTCAGAAAATGAACAAAAGACTTGAACAGACATTTCCACAAAGATATTTGGATGGAAAATAAACACATGAAAGATGCTCAATATCATTAGCATGAGAACCCAAATTAAATCCACAACACAGGGTGTCCCTCAAAGTCACCATACTTAGGAAAAGTGAAAAATTATAGCTAAATGTGCCTTTATTTACAAAATATTTACAATAGTCTTCATGTCTTCATGTGGTGGCAACCTCTGTGTAAAATTTTGTAATTAATATTTTAT
>NW_003852404.1:37285636-37293017 GCF_000181295.1 Otolemur garnettii
CTTCAGACTCTTGAGCTCAAGCAATTCTCTTGTCTCAACCTCCTGAGCTGGGACTACTGGCACCTGCCATAATGCCCAGCTATTTTTAGAGATGGGGTCTCACTCTAGCTCAGGCTGGTCTCCAACTTGTGAGCTCAGGCGATCTGCCCACCTCAGTCTCCCATAGTGCTGAGATTATAGGCATGAGCCACTGCTCCTGGCTTAGTTGTGTTTTTTAAAGAAATTAAATACCAAAATGTGGAAACAACCTAAATGTTCACCAATACAGGAAAAGATTAACAAGCTGTGATATATGTATACCATGAAATATTATTCAGCCCCCCTAAAGATGGAGACTATATATCTTTCATACTAACTTGGATGGAGGTGGAACACATTCTTCTTAGTAAAGCATCATAAGAGTGGAGAAGCAAGAATCCAATGTACTCAATTTTGATATGAGGACAATTGTTGACCTAGTACATGGTGGGGGTGGGGGAATGGGGGAGCAGAGAGAGGGAAGGAGGGAGGGCGTGGGGGATTACAGTGTTTGGCTTACCTCTCGGAGGAGGAACACATTTATAAGAGAGACTTTGCCTGACAAATGCAATTATTGTAATCTGGTTCTTTGTATCCTCAATGAATCCAACAATTAAAAAAAAGAAAGAAAGAAATTAAATATATGTTAATTATATGACCTAGGACTCTAACTCCTATGTATATGAGAAATGAAAACTTATATTCCCACAAAAACATAGAAAAATGGTTTTATGTTCACAGAAAAACCAGTGCATAAATGTTTATAGCAATTTTATGCATAAACATTCCAAACTGGGAAACAACCCAGATGCTCTTTAACAGATAAGTAGATTAACTGTGGCACTTCCATATAATGCAATACTCCTCGACATAAAAAGAAATGCCATGATGTATCTAATAGTCATGCTGAGTGAAAAAGGCAGTCTCAACATACTTCTTATTTATGAGTTTATTCATGTGGCTTTCTGGAAAATGCAAACTACAAGGATATAAACAGATCATTGAGTACTAGGGTGTAGGGGGGCATGTGGTTTGACTATGAAGAGCAAGCACGAAAGAGGTTTTAGGGTGGGAGAGAACAGCTCCGTATCCTGATTGTGGTTCTCATGGTGGTCACAAATCTATATACGTGTTAAAACTTACAAGAACTCTACATAAAAAGATCAATTTTAATATATGTAAATTTTAAAACTTTAAAGAAATCATTGTAATCTTTTAGAAGTTTCTGCAGAAATATAAATTTCAGATTATTTCTTGAATTTCAGAGATTCTTTATCATAGTCAATTTTCGTATGTATAAATCATTCAAATATAATTTAGAAGTCATAGAACTAATGAAACGTGTATTGACTTCGGGAAATTCATTTTATATCTTCGGATTCAGCATCTTTACCTTTAAAACAAGTGATTGTCCCAGTTTATTATTAAAATCACTTTCGGCTCTAATACCATGTGACTTCTGTGCTCAGATGGTCTCTAGGATCAGCTGCAGCTCTCTCTGAGAAAGCTTTTCATAAGGTTTCAAAAGTAGAAGTTTATTTTATCCAATGGCCTGTAAGATATATAAGTCTTTACACACATTCCTGATAAAATGCTGTCCAGATGTGATTGCCCCCATGTGCCTGATTGAGCAAGGTCAGACCTCAACAAATGGCTACTTTTGGGGTGATGATTACAGAGAATGAACATATGGGTATGTTTAATACAATAATTAGATTAGGATCTAACTTCTGTTATTTTATAGCAATGTATTCTCCCAGCAGTAAGTGGTAGTAAGAGCAAAACCTATGGTCTTAAAATCACCACAGTCTGTATTCGTGTTCCCAGCAGCATTCTTCACAATAGCCGAAGAGCGGAAGCAACTCAGCTGTCCGTGGATGGGTGATTGATAAGCCAAATGTAGCATATACATTATCATGAAATGTCATTCAGCCTTTAAAAAGAAGAAAATTCTTACGTATGCTATCACATAAATAAACCCTGAGACATTATGCAAAGTGAAATAAGCTAGATGAAAAGACAAGTATTGCATGATTACATTTATGTGAGGTACCTAGAGTAGACAATTCATAAAGCCAGAAAGCAGAATAGTGGGTGCCAGGAACAGTCCGGAGGGGGAATGGAGGGTTGTTTCATGGGTGTAGTGCTTGAGTTTGGCAAAATGAAAAGATTTATGGAGATTGGTTGCACAAAAGTGTGAATGTATCACTACGTACTGTACCCTTACGGTTAAGATGGTAAATTTTATGTGTATTTTACCATAAGTAAAAAAATCACTATGGTAAATATTATAGTAATACATATCTGTGATGATTAATTTTATGCGTCCATTTGACTGGGACACAAAGTGCTCAGATATTTGGTTAAACATTTTTCTGGGTGTTTCTGGATGGGATTAACAGGCCAATCCTCCCCAGTGTGGCTGGTCTTATTTAAACACTGTAGGCCTAAGAGAACAAAAGGCTGAGCAAGAGAGAATTAGCTCTCTCTGCCTCCCTGTCTTTGAACTAGGACATAGATCTTACCCTGCCTCCAGACAAGGACTTGGACTGGAATTCATACCACAAACTCTCCTGGTTCTCAGGCCTTTGGACTGCATACCATGTGATGTCTCAGCTTCCATAATGTGTGAGCCAATTACTTATAATAATTTTTAATGAATTAATATCACCTATTGGTTCTCTTTTTCTCTGTATTAGTTTGAATAATATATATATATATTTTTCCCTTCTTTTTTAAAGGATAACTTTCCTAAAGTGTAAGTATCATGTTTACAGTCACTAACCAATCCCAAAACATCCCTGACCCCCACTGGTTAGCGACTGTTTAAAGTATTTGAGGCATATTGTCAAGTTGTCTGTAGAAACCCCATACCAATTTACACACCTATCCGCAATTTTTTTTAAAGGCAATTTCTCTATACTTTAGTCAGTACTGAGGAGCATTTGTTATCATTTTTGGTGGAATTGCAATCGCCAGTTTCTTCTGTTTCTTCCCTTTAGCTGGACACAGGCTGCTTAGAACAAAGATTTAAGATTTTGTAAAAAAAGGATTTCTTCCTCAAATCTACTGCATCTTGATGTGTCAGTATAACTAAGTTCTAGCAGTAGGATCTCTAAAGAAGTGGTGCATGCAGTTTCTGGCATGTTTTCTCTAAGTGGGGACTTGTCTTCTTTCCTTTATCTTTGTAATTGATGCTCAGACTATAGATGTGGCTGATGGTCCAGCAGCCATCTGGGGCCATGATTCCCACAGTGTGAAAACCACAGGTGGTGTGGCACCAGTGGAAAGGGCCTGAGTTCCTGACACTGCACTGTAAGCTCTGGACCTCCTACCTCCAGGATACATCCAGGAATACATTGCTAATCTATTTGCAGCTATACTTCTCCTTACTAATATTTCATTCCCTTTAATCTTTATGCAATAGGGAAAAACTAATATTTTCTATGTTTTTATACATAGCTTTCTTGTCAGTTGTCTGAAAGTAATAATTTCTGAAAAGTTATTTCTTCTTTTAGCTAAGCAAAGGAGCAAAGTTTTTTCCTCCTTTTTTTAAATCTATAATGACACATTATTAGGGCTCTTCTAAATACGAAAGAGATTGGGCATGATAGCTCTTGACTATAAATCCAGCACCTTGGAAGGCCTAGGCA
This sequence comes from Otolemur garnettii, assembly GCF_000181295.1. NCBI lineage: Eukaryota > Metazoa > Chordata > Mammalia > Primates > Galagidae > Otolemur > Otolemur garnettii. The sequence goes on from NW_003852404.1 coordinate 37,289,308, forward strand.
GGAGGATTGCTTGAGGCCAGGGGTTCTAGACTGTCATCTCTGCAAATAAATGAAATGAAATAAAATAAAATAAAATAAATATGAGCCAGTAAATTTATTGATATTGCCTTTTTCTTTATAAATAGATTTTTTGAAAGACAGGGTTGCTAAGGTCAATAGATTTTATTGACATATTCTATTCAATTCAATTGATATGTGGAAAGAATGCTTAGATTTTGATAGTTGTAGTTTAGAAGATTTTAATGATGAAAATCAAATTTTCAGATCTTGCTGACAATTTCTCTCAGTAAAATAGAACTAACTAAAATTAGAAACTGGATCTAGTAGTTACTGAATTTAAGCCTTGATGCTCTTGGAGAGGGGATGGGGAAGAATCAGTGAAATCTCAGTATTGTGGTTTTCAAACTTTAGTGTGTATCAAAGGCACATGGAAGGCTTTCCTAAACTACAGATGGCTGGGCCACATGTCTCCAGATTTGTTTGCCCATATTCTCTTTGGACAAACAGTATGGAGGAATAAACAGCTCTGGTGTACAGCTGCTCCATTGTTTCTAGGATGGTGCCACCATTTGGGGGTAACTCTGCCAACTCAAGGGTTTATCTAGGCAAAGGACTCAGAAGAGAACAGGAATTGTGAGAAGCAGAATGCATTCCACATCCTCAGGTTCTTCAAATTCACTGCCTAGTTTTCTTTGAGCCCATGGACTGAATTTACACTAAGCAGACCAATTTCTCTCAAGTTTAAATCTTTCTGATTTCCATTAGTAACATCCTACAGGACCTACTCTCTGCTTCAGCATATCCAGGGAACTCTCTCCTTTTACACTAAGCAGACCAATTTCTCTCAAGTTTAAATCTTTCTGATTTCCATTAGTAACATCCCACAGGACCTACTCTCTGCTTCAGCATATCCAGGGAACTCTCTCCTTTAAGCATTAGACAATGAAGCCATGTGCTCTCCTCTAATTCCTGACAGAGCCCATGCTCCAACTGAGTTTTTGTCACAGTGTTCCTAGACAACAGTCAACCACTGTTATATTCTTGGCTACATTTCAGCTATGCAACAATTGCCTTATCTGCTATTCTTGACCTCACCAATCTTACCCCTTTTCTGTTCTTAGCAATAAGTCTGAATTATAGTGTATGTAATTGAAAATAAACTTTTATGGGCAGTGCCTGTGGCTCAAGGAGTAAAGCTCCAGCCCCATGTACCGAGGGTGGTGGGTTCAAACCCGGCCCCGGCCATAAACTGAAAATAAACTTTTAGCTACATGATAAATTATATGTAAAGTTTTGTAACAGTTTCCTTTGAAGAAGTCATTGTGTCTTGTCAATATTTATGCATTCTGGTATTATATTCTTAATTTTCAAGTCACTATGCCCGGTGTTATTTATTTTGAGCAATATTTGCCCAGATAAAACTGTGTGGAATTTTTCTTTTCCCATCTCAAACTCTGCAATCAGGCTAACGGCAAAATGACAGTTGAGAAACAATCTCAGTTTACAGATGTGATCCAACTTATTATATGAGTTGGAGATTCTAAATATCCAGTGAGAAAGATAAGGATATAAACTTGGAAGGGGGTTGGGCATTGTGGTGCACGCTTGTAACCTTAGTACTCTGTAAGGCCAAGGCGCGTGGATTGCTTGAGCTCAGGAGTTTGAGACCCTCCTGAGCAAGAGTGAAACCCTCTCTCTACCAATGATAGAAAAAGTAGCCGGGCATTGTGGCAAACTTCCGGAGTCCCAGCTACTTAGGAGGTTGAGGCAAGAGGATTGCTTAAGCCCAGGAGTTTGAGGTTGCTGTGAGCTATGATGCCTTGGTACTCTAGCCTGGGCAACAGAGTGAGACTCTGTCTCAAAATAAAATAAAACAAAAATAAAAATAAACTGAGAAGGGAATTTTAAAATTGTTTAATTTAGCTATTATATTTTACAAATTTAGAAAAACAAATGAGATTCAGAGCGTTTAGGCAACTTGCTGACCAAGTGACTGAGCCAGTACTAGGCCTTTTAGTAAAGTCAATGTTAAGCAAAGTGAACTCAATCCCAGAATCTCTAAGTGTGTATAAATTTTACAATATTTTAGACTGACTTGATAAGGGTTTTTCTTAAACTTATAATTCAGATATATTTTGAAAAGGAAAATATTGTACTGCAGGATTTAGGTATTGATGTCTTTCCTGAAAGTTCACTGAAATGTTTGATTTAGACCAAGTAAAACTGATTATTAACAATGAACTCCTGCTGATCTGTGAGTAACTATAAGTACATGTGGTTCAGGGAGAATGAGGAAGGGGTGAAGATACTAAAGAGAAGCCATGGGTCAGACAAATGGCCCATTTGGGATGTATTTAGAATAAGCTTTCTCTTTAATAACTTTCTCAGCATTTATCATTCTCAATATCTCAGTGTTTACATTTATTGTTCAGATTTTTATTTGTATTATTTATATTATGCAGATTTTTTTCTGTATTATTTCTACTATGTCTTAAAATACATATGGATAAATGTTATCACTGATGACAATAATACATTTTTCATGACAAATCAGTGTTCTTTTATTATATATAATTAATAATAATGAATTCAATTTCAAAATATTTAAAGTATTAATTCTTTTTGGGGGGTGAGTTATAAAGAACAAGTTGATTATTAAAACTTTGGCTAAAATTGGCTTTAAAAGGTGTTTTCATCTTGATCAGTGGCCATCCTAATATATAGCTGAGTGAATTCAGGGCAAAAGCAACTAGTCAGTTATGCTAAATTCTTTAAATTCGGTTGACCAGCAGGCCAGTTTAGCTAGAAAAAAGCAAAATCAAATTAAATGGCAAGCATAAGAAATACTGTAGCTTTACTCAATGGTTTGTAAACCATTAATATTTCATTTTACAGATTAAGTCTGATACGTTTCTGAGAGGAGAACCTCCCAGAGAATGGCAGAAAACCATCTCCACTTTCATTTTCTATCTTGGCTTGGCTTCCTTTGTCTCTGTGCTCAGAACCATGTAGGAGAGGGGAAGTCATTTCCTTTCCTGTCTGTGTCTAAAGGAAGAATCAGGCTCATTATCTTTAATCTGCTTCAAAACTATAAATCACATCAGACTATGAAAAATATTGAAGACAGCTACGTCAGTTCTAGAAAAAGAATTGTATCAAAGCTCATATATTGTCTCTCTGTGTTTGAGTCCTTGCTTGTAAACAAATGGTTAACAATAGTACGATCTAATGCATATTTTATGTTACTATACATAGGGAGTGCTTAATGTAAGCTACTTCATCCTTAACACTACCTAATACATGTGTAGGTTATTTCACTTATTATTATTTCCATTTTACAGATTAAGAAATCGAGTCGGAGTGAAGTTGAACTACTTCCTCAAGACTAAGCAACCTATAATTGGCAAAGCCAAGATTTAAACCTAAATCTTAATCATTCTGCTCTTCTTCTTGGTCAGAGCTCAAGTGGGAAATACTTTAAAAGAAGGCAATTTGTGTGAATCAAAACAAATTACTCATGGAAATTAAAAACCTATGCAAAGTGAGAAATTTAGCAGATGCCTTGAGTTATTAGTCCATCTGGTTGTTTGGAAATAAGAATTGTAATTATAGCTCTCATAAAAAGCCACCTCAGGCTATACAGGGATAAAAACATTTTGTGAGATAACCTAGTGCATTCTTTGTCTTCAGCCATGTGGTAACTAGCACAA
>NW_003852404.1:37293224-37294289 GCF_000181295.1 Otolemur garnettii
ACAATGAATAGTACAGACAATCTACTCTTGCAATCTCTAAACTTTGATAGATGTATTTGGGGAAGGGTAGAATAATGTGGACCATGCATGAGAAGTTTCACGAAGGAGGTGAGCTTGAGCTAGGACCGGAATGCTGGGCAGAATTCAGAGGGTGGATAAGCAGGCATGTCTGATAAGCAGACACTGAGGAAACAGCTGTGGCTGGAAGAAAGGAGTTTCAGGGAACAATCGGGTGGGTAAGATTAAGTCATAAGCTTAGGATTTTGAACTACAGTAGAACCTCTGTAAGTTGACCACCCAAAGGACTATAATAAAATAGTTAACACACAAAGATGGTCAACATAAGGAGTGAGGCCCACTGTACTGACACATGCATATGGTACATGTCTCATCTATGAACATTAGGTCAACTTAAAGAGGTGGTCAATGCAGGGAGCTGGTCACCTATGGGGTTCTTGTGTATATGCTATAACATATAATTCTAAAAGGCTTTAATGAGATGTTAAAGTGTTTTAGGATGGCACTAGCAAAGTTACAGAAAATGCATTGATAAAAGACAACCTTAAGTTAAGAAAATGGTTAAGAAGCTGTTGCACAGACAGCTTCTGTACAGAGCAGGAAATGTGAAATAGAATGAATTGTTCTGCCTCTGGAAGGGGAGTCAGTCAAGCTAACTAAAGTCAGTGCTAGTTTGTGGAGTGAATGGACTAGGATGGAGGCAGAACAGACTGTGTCTGAAGAGATGCAGGCATGGTTGATGTGTTCTAGAGACATTGAGGAAACAGCTTAGGAACAAAACTATCTGCCTTCATCCAATCCTTTTGCTCCACAGACTAGCACTGACATTAGTTAGTGTAACTGACTCCCCTTCCAGAGGAAGACTGCAAAAGTCAAATCAATTTTCAAGTTATAGGAGCAAGCATGGTACTGAGAAGTAGAGATGAAGCTAAAGGATCTAGGTAAAGACAAGATTTGACCAGATAGGAGCTAATACAGGAGTGAAGTGAGAAGATTGCAAGAGGGGCCAGAGTTTTTCTGTTGCCTAAAGTGCCTTTTTTTTTTTTT
>NW_003852404.1:37295613-37297150 GCF_000181295.1 Otolemur garnettii
TCTGTTGCTGCCAGGAAGCATGTCTAACAGGGCTACAGAAAGTACATAAAGCCAGTGTGTCTGCACCAGTTAGGGGACATTTTCAGGAGAAAATTTTTACTTCAAATCTGAATATTGATCATGTGAAAAAAAAGAAGAGTTATGTGCTATTCTATTTTAGTCTACTGTGAGAAGATGATCACAGAAAAACTAAGGTGACAAAAAAAAGAGATCCATAAAAGGTTAGGATATTTTCTTTGGTTCTACCTGGATAAACTTTTTAGCAAATCTCTAGAGAGGAAGTGGTATGAACATCAGGAGCAAGAAACACATTTCAAATTATTTTTCATTTACAGTTTAAGTATTTATGTTTAAAATAAATAGAACCATAATTTATTATTCTAGTATACTTTATTTGAGAGATGTAGGATTATGAACTAATGATATTGGACTAATTTGTAACAGGCCTTTTGTCAGCAAGTTGAATACTTCCTGCCTCATTTGCCTCACTATTTTTTCTCATTAACTTGAGCATAAGGAATATTCTCAAAACCATATTACAGAATCAATCATAGAAATACAATCTAGACTCCAATCATATTTTTTCTCTACATAAAAAAAAGCCAAACAATACCAACAAATCCTAACCAGTTCATATCCTCTGGAGAATACATTCTCTGCTCACAAAAATAGCTGTACATCCCATCTTGTTCTTATTATGGTTTAAGTCATATAATGAACTGTGAAAAGAATGTTACATGCCAGTGTGCCCCATTCTCATCCTAAACAGCTTTGGAGCACACTGCAGTAAATGTCAGTTTGTCATTCCCTGGTTTAGAAGCTGGCTCTGGTGGTTCCTTTGAGGTGGCCAACTACAACTTCAATGCTAATAAGTCATTCTTGGTGTCTACTTTTAGATACTGTTGGGTAAATTTAAATGTGCATCACTTTTCAATATAAAACTGCATATATTACAAATTTTAAGTATAATTCATTGGCTTTTTAAAAGGAAAAAATAGAGAATTAAATTTATGATTCATCTATTCAATGTGCAAACCAGCATGGTGCATGTGGATTGTGCTGATATCACTGACCAACTTGTTAGTAAGGTGTGAAGCTGGTGTAAGAAATTCTATTAACAAAATACAGAAATCTTGATCTGGATGTCTGTGTTGATGAATGAGCTAATTTAGAGAAATGGCTCCAAGAAAGCCAGATGACAGAAACATGCATGCCCAAGATGACAGAAGTATGTGAATCATTTCTATAAAAGTGGAGCATGTCCCACTAGTCTTGCAAATATTCAGGGCTGATTTTTATATGCAATGAATGAAAACACTTGTGTCTTGCTGACCCAGAGTGAAAGCTGCATGTTACAATGGAGCATTTGCCACTATAAGGTTTTCTCATTAGAAATTCTCATTTATTGAACAATTTAGCCATACACCCAGGTTTGTGTGGGACTCCTGGGGGCTGAGTCATAGGCAGTGATTAGTCAAGATGAGATCTCATAGGAAATGACTATGGGTCATTTCGATTTGTGGGAAGGAAAAAAAAA
>NW_003852404.1:37297185-37302011 GCF_000181295.1 Otolemur garnettii
GATGTCTGCTGGTGAATGAGAGGCACACAGGGGATATTTGGCCTTCCTTCTCTTCACTTTAGTAAAATCATTAGGGGATTTACTAGTTGCCTCCAGTGTAACTCAAATCTTTAGGAGAAAAATCTTTAAGTCTAAAAGGTTTGAATTTATGTGTGTCTATCTTATTTTAATAACTAAAATGAGAAGAACTAGGCCCTAAAACATAAACACTATCAACTTACATTTACAGAAAAAAAAAGTGACAGTAAATTTGAGATACTTCTTGATAATCAGAATGGATAGCACTCTTTCCAAAGATTATTTTTTCTAAAATCTTTTTAATTACAAACGTAAATGTTGTGGAAACAACACACACATCGTCCATCTTTCATTACTGACTGTCTAGCAATGCACAAGTTTGGAGTTTATGGAAATTTAGTTTTTGATGTAACAACCTATGGAGATTGCTTAGAAGAAAATATGATTCTAGTTTTTTCTTAAAATAAAAAATTAATAAATCTTTTGAAAACTGATCAATCTAGAAGAATGAGGCATCCCTTAATGAATATACAGAACATCATATAAATGACTTATTCTGCAATGGAATATTGTAGTAAAGTAGATCCATATGTAGCTGTGATTTCATTATTAGAATTTTCAAATGAAAAGAAGATGATCAGGGAAAAAAATAGCCTTCTTAAAAAAATCCACATGTGGCACAGAGTTTTTTATTAACATATTTTCCTAATGCACACCATTTATGCACACATATATATTGGTTATATATTGGTTTCATAATAGTATTGAGTACATGGGATATTTCTCTTCCCATTCTTTTTTTTTTTTTTTTGGCTGGGGCTGGATTCGAACTCATCACCTCTGACATATGGGGCTAGCACCCTACTCCTTTGAGCCACAGGCACCACCCTCTCTTCCCATTCTTGAGATACTTTACAAGGAAAAATGTGTTCCAACTCCATCCAGGTAAACATAGAACATGTAAAGTCTCCATCTTTTTATGGCTGCATAGTACTCCATAGTATACATATACCACAATTTGTTAACCCATTCATGGGTTGATAAGTATTTGGGCTGTGTCTATGGCTTGGCTATTATGAATTGGGCTTCAATAAATATTCTGGTACAAATGTCTTTGTTGTAAAATGATTTTTGTTCATTTGGGTACATATCTAGTAATGGAAGTGCAGGATCAAATGGTAGGTCAACTTTTAGTTCCTTGAGAATTCTCCATACTTCTTTCCAAAAAGGTTGAATAGTTTGCAATCCCACCAGTAGTGCAGCAGTATTCCCTTCTCTTCAGATCCATTCCAATATCTGCAGTTTTGGGATTTGTGATATGGGCTAATATTACTGGAGTTAGGTGATATCTCAAAGTGGTTTTGATTTGCATTTCTCTGATCATTAAGGATGATGAACATTTTTTCATGTGTTTGTTGGCCATTTGCCTGTCGTCTTCTGAGAAGTTTCTGTTTAAGTCTCTTGACCACAAAGAAATGGGATTGTTCTTTTGTTGATTAATTTGAGTTCTCTGTGGATTCTAGTTATCAGACCTTTGTCGGACTCATAACCTACAAAAATCTTCTCCCATTCTGAAGGCTGTCTGTTTGCTTTACTTGCAGTGCCCTTAGTTGTGCAGAAGCTTTTGAGATTGTTCCCATCCCAGTAATATAATTTTGATGTTGCTTCAGTTGCCAAGGGGGGTCTGCCTCATAAAATATTTTCCCAGGACAATATCTTTAAGCATTTTCTCTGCATTCTCTTCTAGTATTTTTATAGTTTCATGTCTTAAATTTAAATTTTTTATCCAGTGAGAATCAATTTTTGTTGGTGATGAGAGGTGTGGGTCCAGTTTCAGTCTTCTATAAGTTGCCAGCTAGTTCACCCAGAACCATTTTTTAAATAGGAAATCTTTGTTTCCAATGCATGTTTTTGATAAGCTTATTAAAGATCAAATGATGATACGTGACTGGCTTCATTTCTAGATTCTCTATTCTATTCCATTTATCTACATCTCTATTTTTGTGCCAGTTTGTGCTGGTTTTTCTTTTATCTTTTTGAGACAAAGTCTCAAGCTGTCACCCTGGGTAGAGTGCTGTGGCGTCACAGCTCTCAGCAACCTCAAACTCTTGGGCTTAAGCGGTTCTCTTACCTCAGAGAGAGGTAGTCCCAAGTAGCTGGGACTACAGCCTTCCACCATAACGCCTGGCTATTTTTTGGTTGTAGTTGTCATTGTTGTTTGGCAGGCCTGGACAGGGTGTGAACCCACCAGCTCTGGTGTATGTGGCTAGTGCCTTAGCTGCTGAGCTACAGGTGCCAAGCCATGTGCAGTTTTGATCACTATACATTTGTAGTATAACCTGATGCCTCCATATTTGTTTTTATATCTAAGTAATGTATTGGCTATTCAAGATTTTTTCTGCTTCCATATGAAACAAAGTACTGTTTTTTTCAAGTTCTTTAAAGTACGACATTGGTGCTTTGATAGGGATTGCATTATATCTGTAGATTGCTTTGGGTAGTATGGACATTTTAACAATGTTTATTCTTCCCAGCCAGGAGCATGGTATGTTTTTCCATTTGCTAATATCTCCTGCTATTTCTTTTCTTATGGTTTCATAATTCTCTTTATAGAGATCTTTTACGTCTTTTGCTAGATAAATCCCCAGGTATTTCATCTTTGGCACTACTATAACAGGAATAGAGTCCTTGACTATATTTTTAGCTTGACTATTGTTAGTATATATAAAAGTTACTGATTTATAAGTATTTACTTTGTGTCCCAAGATACTGCTATATACCTTGATGACTTCTAAGAGCTTTGTAATTGAGTCCTTGGGGTTTTCCAGGTATAAGATCATGCCATTTGTGAAGAGTGAGTTTGACCTCCTCTAACCCCATTTGAATACCTTTAATCTCTTTGATTCTGTTGCCTGATTGCTATGGCTAGGACTTCCATTACTATGTTGAATAACAGTGTTAACAATGGGCATCCTTGTCTAGTTCCAGATTTGAGTGGAAATGTTTTCGATTTTACTGTGTTCAATGATGTTGGCTGTGAGTTTGCTGTAGATGGCCTCCATCAGTTTAAGAAATGTCCCATTTAAGCCTATTTTCTTAAGTATTCTAATCATGAAAGGATGCTGGATACTATCAAAAGCCTTTTCTGCATCAATTGATAGAATCACATGGTTTTTGGTTTTTAGTTTATTTATGTGGTGTATTATATTTATAGATTTACATATGCTGAACTAAACATGTAACCCTGGGATAAAACCAACTTGACTGTGGTATATAGTTGTTTTTTTTTTTTTTTTTTGATGTATCATTGAATTCTGTTTACTTGGATCTTATTGACTATTTTTGCATTGATATTCATTAATGATATTAGTCTATAGTATTCTTTCTTTGTTGTGTCCTTTCCTGGTTTGGGGATCAAAGCAATATTTGCTTCACAGAATGTGTTGGGAGGATTCCTTCCTTTTTGGAAAAAGTTATGTAATATCTAGGTACTAGTTCCTCTTTGAATGTTTGGTAGAATTCTCATGTGAAACCATCTGATCCTGGACTTTTCTTTTTTGGACTTTTCTTTTTTGGACTTTTCTTTTTTATATAATTAATGCAATTTCAGAACTCAATATAGGTCTATTCCAAATTTCTAATTCTTTCTGATAGAGGTTAGGAAGATGGCAGGCTTCCAGGTATTGATCCATTTCCTCCACATTTTCATATTTCTGAGAATAGAGTTTTTGTAGTATTTATTGAGAATACTTGGAATTTCTGTGGTAATTTTCCCTTTATAGTTTCTGATTGATGTTATCAGAGATTTTACTTTTCGGTTTCTGGTTAGTCTAGCCAAAGGTTTATCAATTTTATTAATCTTCTCAAAGAACCAACTTTTTGTTTTATTGATCTTCTGAATGTTTCTTTTGTTTTCAATTTCATTTATTTCTGTTCTAATTTTGCTGCTGGGTTTAGGATTGGATTGATCTTCCTTTTCTAGTGGCTTGAGATGACCCATTAGGTTGTTGACTTTCTCTCTTTCTGTTTTCTTGATGAAGGCTTCTAATACTATAAATTTACCTCTTAGGACTGCCTTTGGTGTATACCACAGGTTTTGATAGTTTGTGTCATCATTATCATTTTGTTCAAAAAATCTGATGATTTCCTTCTTAATCTTTGAAGAAGGAAAAGACAAAGGTATCATTCAGTCTAAGGTTATTTATTTTCCATGACATTTTTTGAGTATGAAGATTTCTGTTGCTGTAGAGTTCAATATTCTGTGATGGTCCAAGAAGATACAAGGAATAACTTCTATTCTTTTAAATTTGTTGAGGTTAGACTTGTGTTCTAAGATATGATCAATTTTGGATGATGATCTGTGGGCTGATGAGAAGAATGTATATTCAATTTTATTAGGATGAAATGTTCTGTAAATGTCTGTTAAGTCCATTTGTTCTAGAGTCATGTTTAAGTCCATTATTTCTTTGTTTAGTTTATTTTTGGAGGATCTATCCAGAACTGACAATGGAAGTGTTAAAATCTCCAACTATGATAGTGCAGTAAGATATCAAATTGTTCTTTTCCTTTAGGGTTTGCTTATAAATGGAGGAACATTCAGGTAAGGCACATGAATGTTAATTATTGAAATCTCTTCATGTTGATTGCTTCCCTTGACAAATATGTAGTGTCCATCCTTTTTTCCCCTCATCTTTGTTGTAAGTTTAAATCCTATTGTATCTGCAAATAAGATCACAACTCCTGCTTTTATCTGATTTCCATTTGCCTATATTATAGATGTCTATCCCATCACCCTAAGTCTTTTTTTT
>NW_003852404.1:37304996-37321461 GCF_000181295.1 Otolemur garnettii
TTCTCTTGCCTGATTGTGATGGCTAAGACTTCCATTACAATGTTAAAAAGCAGTGGAGACAATGGGCAACCTTGCCTGGTTCCTGATCTGAGTGGAAATATTTTCAATTTAACTCCACTCAATATGATATTGGCTGTGGGTTTGCTGTAGATGGCCTCTATCAGTTTAAGAAAATTCCCTTCTGTACCTGTTTTCTTAAGTGTTCTGATCATGAAAGGATGTTGGATATTATCAAAAACTTTTTCTGCATCTATTGAGAGAATCATATGGTCTTTGTTTTTTATTTTGTTTATGTGCTGTATTATATTTACAGATTTACATATATTGAACCCACTTTGAGAACCTGGGATAAAACCCACTTGGTCATGGTGTATAATTTGTTTGATGTGTTGCTGTATTCTGTTTGCTAGGATCTTATTGAATATTTTTGGATTTATGTTCATTAAAGACATAGGTCTATAGTTTTCTTTTCTTGGTGGGTTTTTTCCTGGTTTGGGGATCAGGGTGACATTTGCTTCATAGAATGTGTTGGGAAGTATTCCTTCTTTTTTTATGTTTTGGAAAAGGTTGCATAATATAGGTGCTAGTTCCTCTTTAAAGGTTTGGTAGAATTCTGATGTGAAGCCATCTGGTCACAGACTCTTCTTTTTTAGGATATTTCATATAGTTGATTCTATTTCAGTACTTAATATATGTCTGTTCAGCATTTCCAATTCTTTCTGATTAAGTCTAGGAAATTGGCATGCTTCCAAGTATTGGTCGATTTCAGATTTTCATATTTCTGAGAATAAAGTTTTTTTGTAGTATTCATTAAGGATTTTTTAATTTCTGAGGAGTCTCTTGTTATTTTGAGTTTGTCCTTTCTAATTGGTGATAATATGGACTTTAATTTTCTATTTTTGGTTAGATCAGCCAAAGGTTTATCAATTTCATTGAATTTTTCAAAAAACCTACTTCGTAATTCATTGATCTTTTGAATAATTCTTTTGTTTTCGATTTCATTTAATTCTAGTCTAATTTTAGTTATTTCTTTTCTTCTGCTGGGTTTGGGGTTGGAATATTCTTCCTTTTCTAGTTGCTTAAGATGTCCCGTTAAGTTTTTGACTTCCTCTCACTCTGTTCTCTTGAGGAAGGCTTGCAATGCTATAAATTTCCCTCTTAGGACTGCCCTTGCAATATCCTACATGTTCTGATAATTTGTGTCTTCATTATTGTTTTGTTCCAAAAACTTGATAATTTCCTTCTTAATTTCATCTATGACCCAGCTATCATTCAGCATAAGGTTATTTAGTTTCCATGCCTTTGTATGAGTATGCCGATATCTGTTATTGGTATGTTCAACTTTTATTGCATCATGATCTGAGAAAATACAAAGAATGATTTCTATACTTTTAAATTTGCTGAGGTTAGACTTGTGACCTGAGATGTGATCAATTTTGGAGAATGTTCCATGGGCTGATGAGAAGAATGTGTATTCAGTTTTGTTGGGATGAAATGTTCTGTAGATGTCTGTTAAATTTAATTGTTGTATGGTAAAGTTTAAGTCCAAAATTTCTTTGCTTAGTTTCTTATTGGAGGATCTATCAAACACTGCCAAAGGGGTGTTACAATCTCCAACTATTATATATGGTGCTGGAAGATATTAAATTTTTAATGTCTGTTAGGGTCTCTCTTATAATTTGAGGAGCATTTTGTTTGGGTGCATAATGTTTCCCTTAACAAATATGAAGTAACCATCCTTATCTTTCCTTACTTTTGTTGGTTTAAAGCCTAGTGTATGTGCAAATAAAATTGCCACCCCTGCTTTTTTCTGATTTCTGTTTGCCTGGATTATAGATGCTCTTCCCTTCACCTTGAGTCTATATTTATCCTTTAAGGTAAGATGAGGTTCTTGTATGCATCAGGTATCTGGCTGCAGCAGATATCTGGCTTGAGTTTTTGTATCCAGTCATCCAACCTGTGTCTCTTAAGAGGACAGTTTAAGCTTTTCACATTAATGGAGAGTATTGATAAGCCTGGAAGTATTTTGAGTGTCTAGTTTTTTGAAAGTCCAGTGGACATTTTGGATCATTCACCACTGTGGAAATTGGGTTTTGGTCAAGAATTTCAGAGTGAGTTTACTTTGGTGGTAGAGCATTGTACTGGTCACTATGAAGGATGGGTCTGAGGATATCTAGCTTGAAAAGTTTCGGCTGAAAGTTCTGCAATCATCCTAATATTTCTCCCTTTGTAGATAATGATTTTCTTACATCTGTCTGCTTGAAGGGTTTTCTCCTTCTAATTAACTTTAGCAAAGTTAATTACAATGTGTCTAGGGGATGCTTTATTTGGATTGAGTTGTGCTGGGGTTCTGAAACTATCTACTGTTTGAATTTCTTTATCTCTTGCAATGCTTGAGAAATTCTCCTCCATAATATCTTGGGGTAGAATATTTGTGCCTTTAGGACCATCCTCTTCTCCTTCAGGAATCCCTATAATTCAGATGTTTGATCTTTTGCAATGATCCTATAACTCTCTCAGGGAATGTTCTCGGGGATTTGTTTTCCATTTTCCTGCCTCTTTGAATGCTTGGGATTGTTCAAAAGACTTGTCTTCAATTTCTGAGATTCTTTCTTCTGCCTGTTCAACTGTATTACTGAGGGACTCTATTGTATTTCAAAGATCCTCAAATAACTTTTTCACTTCTTTGAACTCTGCTATATTTTTTTCTCATTAGGTCTGTGTATCATTGGTGACTTTATCTTTGAATTCAGTAACTTCTGGAGACAACTTTGAACAACTCTTTGGATTTCCATTTCCATCATTTCCTCCATTCTATATTTACCATCCATATTCTGAATTCTATTTTTGGCAATTCAGCCATTTGTCTATGCATGGCACTTCTGTTGTATCTCCTTTGTCATTCCTTGGGGGAGTTGATCTACTCTGATTATTCATGTTGCCAGAGTTTTTCTGCTGGTTCTGCCCCATGAGTATTTTCTGCAATTTGACAATTAAAACTGGTAGGGTGAGATTGGATTGTGGGCTCCAAGAACTGGAGCTAACAAGCCCTTTACCAATGAGCTGGGGCTTGTGATTGTGGCTTTCCCCCTACAGCCTTACAGAGGTCCTTTTCAGAGCTGCAACCAGAGACTCTAAGAACCTGGTTGGTGAGATAATGCAAGCTGGCCTTGTCTTGAAGTCATCCAGCCTCTACCCTATCCTAATGAGTCATGGTATTAGGCTGAAATCTCAGCTAGGGAGAGATGCAAGCAACTGTGGTGCCCCATCCCCTACCAACAATAGCTGGAGGAAAAGAATCAGTCCTTTCCTGCTACAAAACAACTACTGTTCAACTTTGGAGGGTCCCCAAATGATCCCCTGGTAGACATCCCAGGTTGAGAGTTCTAATCAGATTTTCTTTTCCCAGGCAGTACAATCACTACTCACCAAGGAAAGTTTAGAGGGTCTCCAGAGGCTAGATAGTAGGAATCTACAGGCAGTTCTGTCCTGCAAACTTGAAGGGGGCTACATAGTAGGAATCCACAGGCAATTCTGTCTTGAAAACCTGAGAGGCTGGAGCCTGGTCCCCTCCAGTGAGAAAGGGGTTCAGGAAAGTTCATCTGCCAAAGTCAGAAAGATATCACCATCCATGCCTCTGTCTGCCATGCACTGACACCAGCAAACCCAAGGGGCTGGAGCCTGGTCCCCTCTGATGAGGAAAGGGGCCATGAAAATTCACCCTCCAAAGTCAGAACAGGGGTGCCTGTGCCTCTTCCTACTGCACACTGTCATCAAGGGTCCCTCTCTCTCATGCATCCCTCTTTCCCTCACAGCCCATTGCTTCCACATGAGTCACTATTTCTGTGCTGCTGTCCAGTGATTCACACAATGCCAGGCCTCTCAGGAAATTGCCAAACAAACTGAGCTCTGCAGGGGGTAGACCTTTAGATAACCAGGCAATGGGGGAAGGGTGGACTGAGTGAGCAGAAAATAATTGTTCGATTTTATATTGGGCAGGATGATGCCTAAGCTCACAAGTTGGACCTCCCTGGAAAGGAAATTTGATGTTTAGTGGCTCTTTCCCATGGGGTAAAATGAGAGGTCTTTTGTTCTTTGCTGACGTGCAGAGAGCTCACAGTAAGCCTCCCCCCTGGGGAAAGGGTCCCTCATCCTCTTGGTGATGGGCTTTGTACCTGGGATTTGTTTTCTTGGATCCTCTTTTTTGGAATCGCAGCTTGCCTCAGCAGAGATGATGTGCACTTGTCTATCTTCTATCTATGCTTAGTGCCCCACCTTTAGCTTCTCTGAGTCCACTTCTGTCAAGTATCTCTCCCTCTGGACAGAAGCCTTTGGTGAAAGCTGCCTCATCGGCCATCTTCCTTCCCTCCCCACATATATGATATTATATAAATTAGAGTAATAAAATTCCCATTCATTAAACACTTTTTTTTTTTTTTTTGAGACAGATTGGTTCTGTTGCCCTGGCTGGAGTGCAATGGCATATATCTCACTATAACCTTAAACTCCTGGGCTCAAGCAATCCTCCTGCCTCAGCTTCCTAAGTATCTGGAACTACAGGTGCCTGCCACCACACCCAGCTAATTTTTCTAGTTTTAATAAAGATGGTGTCTCACTCTTGCTCAGACTGATCTCAAATTCCTGACCTCAGGTAATCCTTCCACCTCGGCCTCCCAGAGTGCTAGGATTACAGGCATGAGGTGCTAGGTACACCATGCCTGGCCCCTTAGGCAAATATTTTAAGAAGACTTATTCAAACTAAACAAAATTTGATTGTGGTTCACTGCTACAACACTATTTCTCAGCATCATTATTCTTGGAGACCACATTTAGCACAGACTATAATTATTTACTAATAAGAATTATAAAATTATTTCTTATTCCTCTATTCCCTTTACTTTCTTTACCTCCTCACAATCATGTCATCATCCTCATCAATGTTATACATACCTGACTTCAAGAATCACTTAGATCAATACTTTTCTGAAGTTTGAATTCTCCTTACATCATTCCCATCTAAAAATTGAATATCTCATCCCATTAAGGAAGACTCCCTACTGTGATGCCAATCCCATTTGGGGCTGCTCTGACAATGAGAAAGATATAACAGAATTAAGATTATCTTTGTGTGGGTTTCACCTACTATTCCTTGTATTGCCCCGTAGCCTCACAGAATAAGCCATTCTCAAAGTGCATTTGCTAAGTAAATCCAGTAATCAAGTATACCTCATATGGAGTATGGTGTTTGCTAAGTAAATATGATGAACAAAAGAAGCCCTCATGATTTTGCACTACCAGCAGATGAGAAAAGGAAAGAAAAGGAGGAGAGGAGAGAGCAAAGAGGAAGAGTTTAAAAGCCTTTTATACAGGCTATTTTGAAATGAATGCAATGATATTCTTTTTTGAAAACTCAGCAAACAAGTGGCTAAGAATAGAAGCCCACAATGTTCTCTAGTTACATCAATTAAGTCTATTATCTTCAGCTAGTTTAAAAAACCTTTTTTAATTGCATTTTAAAATTACATATATGTGTATTTACCATGTACATGACATTTTGAAGTCTATATGCATTACGAAATGATTAAATGTAGCTAACTAACAAAAGCATTATCTCACACAGTTATAATTTTTGCGGTGAGAGCACTTTATATCCACTTTCTTAGCATTCATCAAGAAAAAAACGTATTAACAGTAATCACTATGTTGTACAATATCTCTTGAACTTATTCCTTGTATGTAAGTGAAATTTTGTATCCTTTGACCAACATTTTCCAACAATCTCCTCACCACAAGCCCAGCCTCTGCTAACCATCATTCTACGCTCTACTTTTTTGAGATCAAGTTTTTTAGCTTCCACATATGTGTAAGATCATGTATACATACAATACCACCATAAGTTTGCTTAAACAATGTTTTCAAGAGGCGAGTATTTTTCTGTACCCATTAATGGGTTTAGCAAACATTTTTTCATAGAACCACTGGTCAATTCCAGACTTGAATTCTGAATTAACGAGGTCTGATGTTTCACAGAAGTCAGAAGATATTTTTCTGTAGAGGGTGTCTTCCTAATTTATATTAATTGTCCACATAATCTTATTTCAGGCTGGGCACGGTGGCTCACACCTGTAATCCCAGCACTCTGGGAGGCCGAGGTGGATGGTTTGCTTGAGCTCAGGAGTTTGAGACCAGCCTGAGCAAGAATGAGACCCCATCTCTACTAAAAATAGAAGATCCAGTGATGGTGTACACCTGTAGTCCTAGCCATTTGAGAGACTGAAATGGGAGGATGGCATGAGCCCCAGAGCTTGAGGTTGCTGTAAGCTATGACATGAGCCCAGGCAACACAGTGAGACTCTGTCTCAAAAAAAAAGGGAACCCTATTTAAATTATGTTGTCTCAATTTTTGAAACATTGTGTTTCTAATATTCACATTATAGTAACAGTACCTAGTACACAGCTAAGTACAGTACATACTAAGTATTTAATAAATACTGTCAAATATAGTTGAGTTGAATTAAATCAGGTAATAGATAAATGTTTATATGGACTAATTAGTCTTATTAGTTGAAGAATCCTATTATTTCAAAGTTGGAATTATGTTTTAAAGTTTTCTGGACACCTCACCCAGTCTTAAATAAAAGATAGACACAAGATTCTAATATTTTACTGAGTACTACCATTGCAACAAGAAATAGGTCATGTAAAAAAGTAGATAAAAATAGCATTAAACTTTGAAAACTGGACACAAATTAAGAAGTTAATCTGCTAAATGTCAGACAAGTGGTACATAGCTTAAATTCTCTAAGCCTTTAAAATAATTTCATCATGATTTTATAGATGAAGAAATTAATCTAGCAATAGAGAGCTACTTTGATAAACTAGTTGATATTATTTGGAACAGTTGGATAATATTAAACTGATTATAAAAACTTACCAATATGTGCATTTGAATATTATTTTGTATAATTAAATTAGAAAAGTATATAGGAAAGTTCTGGAAAAACCTACAATATATCAGAGGGGGTATATAAAAAGACAGCGGATGTTTTTGGTCAGGTGGGATGATTTGACTACACGGTGTACACCTGTAGTCCCAGCCATTTGAGAGGCTGAAATAGGAGGATGGCATTTAATGATGCCCCTCCATCAAACAAGTATTTAATGTGCTTTCTACAGTGTGGCTCTTTGGAGATTAATGTTACAACTTACCATATTAAAAATTGAAAGGAGGAATAATTATTGAAAGTTGATTAAAAATGAAAAAAAAAGTACTTATTCCCTGACTTCTGCAAATTCTGAAGAAACAGACCAAAATGATTAAAGGACTACACATTCACCAAAGTTACTACAAGCAAGATGCCAAATACTGAAGAGATCCATTTATTTTTATAATAAATCATTACTGAGATTAAATCATAATGTTAGCTAACTTACTTTTACTTATACTATTTGTGTGAAAACTATGTATAGCCAAAGCATGTAGGGTTATTGCCAAAAGTTGCTTAGTGTTTTGACTAAAAGTTCAGAAATCAGGTCAGAAATGCTTTTGCTTAGACCCCTTGGAAAAGATGGTTATTATAACTGCAAGGAATGTAAGAACCTCCTTAGGGTTGATACCTGGGGTTGTTCGAATCAGAGACATAACACTAACACATGCAGAAGCATTTCATATTGTCTACATGAAATGATGGATAGGCTCTTTTCCTGATCAAATATGTATTATTTGATTCTCTTCCTAGTAAAAAGAATGGACCTCAGATAAGTGAAACTCTACGTTTTACTACGTAGAAACCTTGACGAGCCTTTGGATGAGGGCTGTTTTACCAGAAGACCTATGTACTCAATGACATTGAATGTGGGCTGTCTTAAAAACTGTCATATTAGCTTGCTAGGTAATTTTATTTTGTTAAGAAGTTTATTGTTATTTTAAATTTCCAGTTGGACCATTTACATAGATAAGATTAACAATGTCTGCTTGCAGAGGAACCATTTATTTATGTAATACCATGTAGGTATAATGACCAGGCATTTGATAAACTAATAGGTACCACTGAAACATTTAGATAAAAATCACAGGAAAAAAAGATTTTGTTGAGCAGAGGCACGGTTTTACCAGAAGGATCAATAGTCATCAGGACTTCCCAATGAAAACAGAGAATATGAAGTGTGGTAGAGAGGGAAGTGTAGAGGGTGTCAGAAATCCTGAGTTTGAAGCCAGCTAGGCTGTCACCATTTGACCTTGGACAAGTGGTTTAACTTCCTTGAACCCAAGTTTTCTTATTTCTTAAGTATAAATAGTAATGATAGATGCTTCCCTTAGCCATAGTAAGATTTTAGTCCAATAATGTCAGGTTCTCATGGGAAATGAATGTCACTCATCTTGAGACAGGAAATGGGACAGACATTGGAACACAAAAGGGAGAGGGGATTTCTCCACTTTCAGAATTGGATGAGGGAGATGAGAGCGAGTGAGTGATGCTGGGCCTATGCAGTAAAGACCACTCTGGGTCCAGACACCCTGGCACTACACATGAGAATTCAGGGTCATGTCTGTGGGGATTATTAAGTTCCTACCTTTGTTGAGCGACCTAATCTATAGTAGCATTAACCTGATCATAATGGTCAACAGATACTTCTTCCCCAAACCTGGAGAATATATTGCTGAACCACCAGTATTGTTCTACAATAGCAGAAAGTAGGGAAATTCCCTAGGTTTCTGAACATACTTTCTACTGTTGCTCCTTGAAGAAATTGTAATTAAGTTGCTTGACCTTTTCTTTCTTCTTCTTTTTTCCCCCAGATGCTTGACTTCTTAAATTGCAGAAGAATCCATCTTTTGGAGTTAATCACAAGAAGGGAAACCCTGAGAAAAGAAAACATACTTGCAATAAATGGGATGGGAACCTGGATTTATTTAAATATTAAGGTGAGTATGCTTTATTTTGTAAAACTAATGACGAATATGTGTGTGTGTGAGCATATTGTGTATGTGTGCCTGTGTGTGCAGGGGCTTTGGGAACTCTAAAGCATTGTGAAAACCCTTTATATACACCTTTGACTATATATGTATTATTCCCACAGGTGAGAAATTTGGAAGTTGGGAATAATATATAGAGGATATAAATAATGGAAATGATTAAAGAATTGGCTAGAAGGAACAACTGAAATGAAGAGATTTAATTTATTTCAAGAAAGGATGGGCAGCAGAAGGAGGCTGTTATGAAATGAATTGGCTGCCTTTCATATCTGGAAACCCTTCACCCAGTGTGACTGTATTGAAAGATAGGGCCCATATGGAGAAAATTAAGGTTCAGTAAAGTCATAAGGGTGACTCCCTAATCCTTTTGTATTGGTGTGTTTATGAGAAGAAAAGGACTCAATAGACACTCTTTCTGTGAGACACTCTTTCTGTCTGCAAGTTAGAAAGAGAGGCTTCACTAGAAAGCAACCCTGATCATACCTTCATCCTGGACTTATAGCCTCCCAGAACTATGAGAAAATAAATTTCTATTGGTTAAGAAGAAAGAGCTTAGTTGAACATTTGCTTCCTAAATGACCAACAAAACAACTCCATTGAAGCAGGATGTAATGAGTTTTATATTCCCTGTAAATTAACATTAAGTCCTATTGTGTACATACTGGAGGACTTGCCTTATCCTCAATATTTTAATTCCTTTTATCTTAGTAACATAAATTATTGTGTTCTAGACAAGTAGTAATTTGAATAAATCAATATTAAGGAAAAAAACATGCTTTAACTTCCCCAAACTGGGATGAACTTAGAGAGAGATGACCAGCTGGCAAGGAGCATACCCCACAGGGGCGATTCATGCTTTCTCTCTGGAATATATTCAACATTTCTTACCAAAATCCTTGGTTCTATAGTTATCAAAAAGATTAGTCTAATGAGTACCAAGTGGTAGAATTTGCACATCTATATAAACATTGTAGGCTTCCAAAAAAATTCAAAGCCAAAGTGTTATAATTAGGTTAGGAGGCAGAGCCAAATGGTAAAGGAATAGCTTTACTTCTCTTCATTCAGCTAATTTTTCATGTTAGGACTTGAGTTATTAGTTTTGGTTAGCTTGGTCTCTTTCAATAAACTGTATACTACTTTGAGATTAATTTCCTGATAAAAAATGATTATGTTGGTTATTACAGATCGATGATGGTTTTTATCCTGTTATAAAACACTTGTTAAGAAACCTCTTTCTGACAGTTTTTTATTGCCAGGCTAATGAAATTGCCTAAGTGTATGGTTACAAATGGCCTATGGTTAGCCCTGTTGGTTTTGGCATATAAAATTCTCCTATTTAAAAAACCCTTACTTTTTCTAAGTGCCAATCAGTGGTTTTGGCAAAGGCTTGGTTCATCATTCTATCCCAAACACTGATCCCAGTGCCTGGCACTTTGAAGTGTTCAGTGAATTATTACTATTACTAGGCTATCTATAATTTAGTTCTATTGTAGAGAAGTGTTACATGTTTGTTTTTTTCTTTACATGGCAAAAAAATTTTCTCCAATTGGGCAATATACTAGAAAAATCATTTTAATACTAGGTAAGGGAAGTAACAGTGATTTTCTATAAATTTTGTGTTAACCAAGTCCCAAAGTTGCAGACGCTGGTGTGGATAGGTAGAGAAGGAAACACTTTTATACTGTTGGTGGGACTACAAACTAATATAGCCTCTTTGTGAAGTAGTATGGAGAATCTTCAAAGAACTCAAATTAGACTCCCCCATTTGATCCCACAATCTCATTACTAGGCATCTACCCAGAAGAAAAGAAATAATTTTATCATAAGGACATTTGCATCAGATTGTTTATTGCAGCTCAATTTACAGTTGCCAAAATGTGGAAATAATCTAAATGCCAATCAACCCAGGAATGGATTAATAAACTGTGGTATATATATGCCATGAAACAGTATTTAGCCATTAAAAACAATGGAGACTTTACATCTTCTGTATTAGCCTGGCTGAAGTTGAAACACATTCTTCCTAGTAAAGTATCACAAGAATGAAAAAGTAAGTATTCAGTGTACTCAGTACTAATATGAAGCCAGTAGGCAATCTAATACATGCCCAGATAAGAGAAAAACTCAATTCAATTTAAGTTGAGGGGAGGAGAAAGAAAGGAGGGGAGAATATACAATAAAAATATAACAACAACAACAAAGACATTTTATGTTAAGATAATGCAAAGTGAAAAGGAATTTTCAAAGGTAGCCATGACTTTTACATTTTTTATTTCTTTATCTTTCTTGCCTATTATATTTACTGGGTTGATCAACTACTTACTGGATTGATCCATTTGGTTATTCGGTAAGTTCCGAGCAAAATTCATTTCTTAAAGTCCTAACTCCTGAATCCAAATTCTCTGCAGTTTTCAATGAACTATTTATCACCTTCCTGGTCAGCCATGCTTGAAGACTTAGCAATATTTTTGAAAATTTTTTCTTTTTTTTGTTCAATTTATCCAAAATTCAGTGATACCTACTAATTCATTCTTTGAAGTAACACATATTTATCTTTTATGTCCGGTTGTGCTCTTCTGTTGCTCTTATATTGTAGTTTTGGTCCAGGCTTCTACAACTTTCCTTCTGGTTAACTCTATTGTTACCTTCCACTAAGCTTCACTCACCTTAAGCTACCATTTGCAGATATACTTACCTGAAATAACTCTTGTCATACTATTTCTTCCTCAATTGCTTTCAGTGGTATGTCCTTGAAATTGCAAGTAAACTCTTTGAGTGAAGGGAATTACAATATTTTCATGATTCTGAGTACTATTCAATAAAATTTGTTTCTGAAAAAGAATATAGCTGAAAGATTAAGATAAATTCTAATTTCAGAAATGTTAAAGTTAGGGGAGAAATACCATCTAAGAACCAAGGAAATATGGTACTTCCTTCATTTCTGTAACTCTAGAAACAAACCCCGTGCCTATTACATAGTTAATTTTAGTATTTATTTTATTTATTTATTTTTTTGGCTGGGGCTGGGTTTGAACCCGCCACCTCCAGCATATGGGGCCCGTGCCCTACTCCTTTGAGCCACAGGTGCCGCACTATTTATTTTATTAGTACATGTTATTATTGATATTGATGTTAATGAAGTAAATATTAAAAGATGACAGATAGATACTATTCTTTCAAATTGAAATCTAAATTCTTTGGCTCTTGGTTTTATTCTGCTCCATCTTTAACACTGTATCTTTTTTTTGAACATTTTCATTTTTATTTTTAAAAATTATAAATATTTGTGGTATAAAATATGATAGTTTTTAATTTTTAATTTTTACAAAGACACTAATCACATATTTATGGGGATGATGCTAATCACCACATTCATCAGCTCACATACTTTTTTTGCGTGTTGAAACCATATGCTCTTTCCATTACTTTTCTGATCAGGTAAAGTCCCTCCTCTGGACCCTTTTTGTTTGGCTTTCTTTTTGGTGATTCCTGCTTTCCAGACTGGTATAATTCTCTGTCCCCCCAGTTCTGAACTCTTATATTTGATTTTCAGTAGTCTGGCATTTTGTACTAGTTACTAAAATATAAACAGATTAAGAAGAACATAATTATCTTAACAACTGGTACTAGAACGTTATTTTCCAAAGGTATCTGTATGTATTTAGGAAAATACCCTCCAGAGTGGGAAAAAGAGGTTCCTGCTTGGGGCCTAGAAGAAAAGGTAGGAAAGGGTGGTGCCTGTGGCTCAAGGAGTAGGGCGCTGGCCTCATATACCGGAGGTGGTGGGTTCAAACTTGGCCCTGGCCAAAAACTGCGGGGAAAAAAAAAAGAAAAAAGCAGGATAAAAGAAAACAATTGATGAGGAGAACCTGACTTTTTCTTTTTCTTTTTTTGACTTCTATAAAGGAAAAGTGGGAGGAAGTTGAAGACAGAACAACTTAAGTCAGAACCTGAAGGGAAGGTGGAGGTTGGGGACAGAAGTGAACTTGATGAAAATGGTCAAGGGACTTTAAAAACATGGCATGCCTAACATTCAATTGTGATGTTTTTTCAGCATTGCTATCATCTTGTCCTATTGGCAAACTGTGCAACATGCACAAAAGCATTGTGCAAGAAGGATTAATTTTGTGACAATCTCATAGATATGGTGTCTGGGTTACCTGGTATGGACCAGGGACAACACATGTAAAAACCTAAGGCTGCTCCATAAATCGAAATAGTAGAAAAAAGAGATTAAAGCATGTGTAACAGAAAAGCCACCCACCCCTATTCTCTACGCTACCTGGATTTGAGTTGTCTGTGTTTCCATGGTCCTTTCTAAAAAAATCTATTAGTAAAGACTTTGACTTCTTTGACATTTGTTTCTTTTTGAAATTAATTTATTTTTTATTTCAGAGTATTACAGGGCTACACACATTTACATAATTTGCACTTGTACATTTTATTTACATATATATATACATAAATATATTTATTTGGGACAGACTCTCACTTTGTCACCCTTGGTACAGTGTCATGGCATCATAGCTCATAGCATGGGCTATGTCTTGGGCTCAAGTGATCTTCTTGCCTTAGCCTCCAAAGTAGCTGGGACTACAGGTGTCCACCACAATATCCTGCTAGTTTTAGAGACAGGGTCTTACTCTTGCTCAGGCTGGTCTCCAACTCCTGAGCTCAAGCAGTCTGCCTGCATTGGCCTCCCAGAGTGCTAGAATTATAGGCCTGAGCCACTGCAAAATTATAAGTGGCTTTTCACCCAGAACGTGTGCAGTTAGGTGTGAATTACCCTAATCTTTTCTCTCCTCCCAGCTATTTGATTTCCATTGACTTTTACTTTTATCGTGCATATAAAGTACTTATTGACTAGTTCCAATTTAGTATTGGGTATATGTGGTGTTTTTTTTTTTTTTCCATTCTTGTGATACTCATGTAGAAGAATGGTTTCCAATTCCATCCAGATTGCTGCAAAAGATACTAGACCATCATTTTTTATGGCTGAGTAGTACTCCATGGTACACATATATCAGTTTGACTTTTGTTCTTTTTTGTGCTTCCTGCTTTGTCAGTCGAGTATGGAGCTCATAAGATACATTAAGAAATTGACCATTTCCATTGATGCAGTAAGACAATTCAGATATACAATGTAGCTGAGGTTCAGTTTGATTTTTACATATTTGTCCCAATCTCTATCATTAGAAAAACATCTCTAATATTTCCCAATATGCAAATAAAGCTTTGCTCATAATTAATAATTCTTGTTACTTATTAGTGTAAACTAAAAGGATATTGATGAGCAACTGAATAAGAATATGGTTGAGAGAATACAGTGATTAATGTTCTTAGTGGTTTATATGGACAAAAATACATTTACCTTGAAAAAAATCCAGATGGCTGTTCTTGCTTAACACTCATTTATATCTTGCTTTATATAGTTCAATATCATTGAACATCATTTGATACCATCTAGGGTCTCGTTACTTTTTCTTTTTTGTGAGGAGGCATGTGGGTGTTGTTTTGCTGAGTTTCTCCAAGGAGCAGTTTATAAGAAAAGCTATAAGATTAATGAATATGAACTTCCTCCAGTGATGTGAGTAGATAGGAAGTGTGGGAAACAGACCAATAAAGAATGCAGGGCTGGTTAAATTGAGCCCAGACCCTCCTCCTTCCTCAATGCTTACAGCTACAAAAACTCAAGGGATGCTTATAAATCTATTGAAGTAATTTAAGCTAGAGTTCCACAATTCACTCAATAAATAATATTTGTCATCTGGTATTATTGGGCACTGAGCAGAAAAAAAATCTAAGCAAAATATGATATTGTATTTAAGAATTTTATAATCTATATTCAAAATCTAGCTTATTATGTAGGCATGAAATTAATAATATGACAAAATGCCCTCAGAGAATCTCAAACAATGAGTTACAAGGTTCAGAGGAAGTCCTGTCATT
Organism: Otolemur garnettii; assembly: GCF_000181295.1. Classification (NCBI taxonomy): domain Eukaryota; kingdom Metazoa; phylum Chordata; class Mammalia; order Primates; family Galagidae; genus Otolemur; species Otolemur garnettii. The sequence goes on from NW_003852404.1 coordinate 37,319,923, forward strand.
TCCAGTGGCTTATGGTGCTTATCATACTATCTGATGCATACGTAAGTAATCAATGTATGTTGATTTAGTAAGTGAATGAGGAGGGATGGAAAAGTGATAAGTAGGGAGAGAGATAGAGAGTAGGTAGAGGGATAAGGAATAGTCTATTTTGGATGAAAAGGAATGTATGAATGAAAGAATAAAAGAATGATCTGGGGACATGAAATTTGAAATGCATCTTAAGGTTGAGTTGGATATAATAGGTGAGCACAGAGAGGAAGAAAAGTGGAGTGAAGGGCATCTGTTTGCACCCAAAATCTCTCTTCAATTTGTCTCTGAATATACCACCACTGTATTCATCATTTCCTTATAATTTCTTACTTGATTTGTAATAACAGCCTCCTCAGCAGATCTCCTGTTTCATCTGTTCTAATATCTTCAGAAATATATTACCACATATGTTACTCCACCACTAAAAACATTCAGTGATTTCTCACTGTGTACTCAAAAGATGAAGTGCATGGCCCTTCATAATTGGGCCCAATGTTATACCTGAGGAAACATTTAATAATGCAATATTGGTGTAGAGACACATTTTTGGCTGTCACAACTCAGGAGAGGGTGCTTCTGGCATATACTGGGGAGGCTGGGGATGCTAGTAGGCATCCTACACAGCACATGATAGCCTCCAACAAGGAATTGCCCAGAATGGGCACTAGTGTTGAGGTTGAGAAAACATGGCTTATATAACACTTAATTATGCATTTATAACAAGTACAATGATTTGGGAAAAGAGATAAATAAATGTAAAACTCAACTAATGTCAATACAATTTCAAGAGTAAACAGGAGAGTGATCTATTAGCTATAAGCATTTAGCATTTGCTGCTCATCAGCCAATACACCTATTTACACAGTGCGTTGGTAATGCACTGTGTAATCTTGAGTGTTGTCTTAGTGAATGTCAATTAAGGAAGCTTTTGCTAAGCTTGTGTTTTCCTAAAAAACTACCTGTCTTCCTATTACTAGACTTTTGCATACATTCTTCTATCCCTTTGCTATTCTTCCACCTGGGAAACTTGTCTTTCAAGTCCTAGCTTAAGTATCATATTCAAAGGAAAACTTCTGCATTGTCTATATACCGTGTTTCCCCCCAAATAAGACCTACCCCCAAAATAAGCCCTAGCAGGATTTCTATGCATTTGTTAAATATAAGCTGTACCCCAATAATAAGACCTAGTGATGGGCATGGCTATGCAGCATATCTGCATAACCACACCATGCATTTCAGCACAGAGAGGAAGACATCCCCTGAAAATAAGCCCTAGTGTGTCTTCTTGAGAAAAAATTAAATATAAGACAGTGTCTTATTGTCAAGAAAACACAGTAGTTAGGGGGTCTGGCAATCTCTTCATACCTCACCTACAACATAGTTTATAGAAAATTATGATTATTTATGATATATGTTCCTTCTACAGTTAGAGTGAGCTTTTTGAAGCTAGGGCTCATGTTTTCATCTTTGCATCACTGGTGCTTATCATACTATCTGATGCATACATAA
>NW_003852404.1:37322125-37341302 GCF_000181295.1 Otolemur garnettii
AAGTTATCACAGAAGAATGTGGTAGCTCCCGTTTCATCTTTGCCACCTTCCTTTTTTGTAGCTACAAACTTCTTCTCCTTTGGTATGATCTCTTCTTTACATGGCCCTGGTATAGATGGTGATCATTGCAACCCTGTCCTCTACTTTCCCAGTCATATACTTGAACATATGACTCAGGCTGAGCCAATTGTGGGACCACATCCACCCGGGTGGTTACTAGAAGTTACTGGTTTGATTGCAAATACCAACCAAACCAGGCTAATCAGAATTCTTCCCTAGAACTTCACAGTGGGAGGGGAGAATTACTGCATTTTCTACTTAGCATATAAACAGTAAGGATAACAGGCTGGATTGTCCAAAGAGACTGCATGGAGAGAGACTGCATGGAGTAGAAAATGAAGTAGCCAAATGCAAAGAGAAGCAGAGGCCAACCCTGTGGTGGCACTGAAGCTCCTGATTCAGTCTCTGAGTCAGTGGTCTCCGTGGCTTCTCTTCCAAGTTGACAATCCTATCTCAGTATGCTTGCTAACCAGATGAGTAAACTCAATTCTCTTTTTACTTAAGTTGATTTTTATGGGGTTGTGGTCACACATAAAGCAAAGGAATCTGAACTAAGAGAGCTATTTTTTACCTAAGGGCATAATAATACAAGGGAGCACGCACCTAGCGGCAGGCTGGGATCTGAAATACCAGCCATTATCGCCATACACAATTTCCTTCACTATTGATCAGTAACACAAAGTTAGGAATAATTCACCTTGGTTCGCTACCATCTCTAAATTTCTCTCATAGTCCAACAACATTATAAATATTCAAAACATGAAAGCTTTACATGCTAATAGCAAGAATTCAAAACATTTCAAATATGAAGAAGCATTTTGCTCTTTATGTTACCTCAGCAGTGACTGAGACTGTGTGCCCTCCTAAGGTAGTCTGACCATCAGGTCCACATGTGGTTCTTCTTGTTTGAACACTTAAGAACCACAGACAACTTGTTTCCCATTCTCCCCACTCTTCAATGGACAATATGGGACAAAAGGACAGGATAACAGCAGCACTTGCTCTGACTTAGAGAGGGAAGAATGGAGACAGCCAGCAGTCAGTGGGCTGTAGAAGTTCTGAAATCTCACCAAAGAGACATTGTGAGTAGACTCGGGTGAGAGAGCGTCCTTTATTCTTTGGGCTGTGATTCTGTTCTCTGGAGGAGACTCTTTGTCTGTAGGTCTTGGCAGGATGTGTTCTTTTCTTTTTATTATACAGTGATCTGGAGTGGACAGTGGGAGCTGTCCTTGGGAGCTGAATAGCTCTCTCAGCTCATTTTCATGAAGGAAGCTTGGAGTTTCAAGACTTGTTTACAATCAAATCTTTCTTTGATCAAAGTCCCAGGTGTTTTTGTTTTTGTTTTGGCAAATCAATCCATTAAGAATAGAATTCTGGTCTACCTACCATAAACTTAACACCAGTAATCACACTGAAAGCTGCTTTTGAAACATGATTCTCAGATCTGCTTTATTTCTGAGCTTCTTCAGAAGCATGCCTTGGTTTCTCTAGGCTACCTTAGGGCTATGGAGCTTAAGTGGGGGAAATTTTACCCTTAATCTAACTTTACCTAGATGCATTTTAGTCATCTAAGTTGTTTTGGATATTTTTCACTCAAAGTCTTTTTAGTGCCATTTTTCACTTTTGAGGTGTAAAAGTAGTTGACTTTCCAATCTTCAAGCGCTTGAATTCCTTGACATTCACTACAAATTCACTGTGGTCTGTTTTCAAATAATCAATTATTTCTGAATTTATTTACCTCTGGTAGTACTTTGCTAAACACAGCAATAAGCCACCAATACATAGCACTAAAGCTCTATTTTCTACCCTTTCCTTTAAACTCCTATCTCAGTGTCCATGTGAACTGATTTCCAAGTCACTGCATGCTTTGGTTTTATGAAATATTTTCCCACTCAAAAATGCATACCATTGTCATTTCAGCTGCTGATAGCAGTTTCCTTGCTGTTCATTACCCACTATGCAAACGTGCATATTTTAGGTAATTTGTGTACCAACATCTCACCTTTAGGTACTTGAAATTTTAAAAATGAAGGTAATTAATGCTAGGTACCACATTCTGAGGTCTTGGTGCTTATATAACAAAGGTTTGATTTTCCTCATGTTATATGCTCAGAAGAATCAGTGATCAGCTTATGGGGGATGTGCTGCTTCATGGAGTCTCTTAGGAACCCAGGCAGATAGGCAGATCTCCTGCATTGGCCCCGTCATGTCTCCCCTCAACTCTTCTTTACTGCGCTCTCTGCCAGACAGGCTGACTCATGAAACCAGGCCTTTTGGTTTCATGGGTCCTGCGCCCTTTGGTTTCCTATTGAGTTTTGCCACTTTGACAATGGGGAGCCCTTGCAGTAGATTGGAGGAAGAAAGGGAGTGAGGGAAGGAGACCCTGGCACCTTGCTCTAAGGGCTCTTCCTGTTGTCTTTGACTCTCCAGCCAAGAGTCAATGATTCTCTTAAAGCAGCAGGCATGATTCTTTCTGTGCACTTCTATGCTACATCTGCTTGCCTTAATGGCTTGACTATTAGACTACAACTAACTCTTGAATGTATGGTTCCCATAATCCATATCTTTTTAGATAGTCTCTTTGTAAATAAACCCTCATGAAATTATTCTATTTTGAACTGCACCATCTGTTTCCTCTTGGGACAGTAAGTAATACAGTGGACATCTCTGGACCCCACTCTCCAAAAGAAAGTTCCTTCTTTCTCTGTTACTGTTTCTGTTGTTGTTGGCACTTTATGTGTATATAATGTCTGTTTTGCATGCCTTTTTGTGTATTTTTTTTCACTTTAGTATTATGTATCTCTGAACTGCCTTTATGTTCTCTGCCAAGTGAGGGCTTTAATTTTCAGATCAGTAGTGTGTTTCTTTTCTTTTTTTCATTCTGAAATAATTTCAAAAACCCACAAATAACTAGCAAGAACAGGCTAAAGAACTTTTGGTTCTGAACCATTTGAGCAAGTTGATGATAAAAAGCTCCAAGACTCCAATACACTCATACTTTTGTGCAGCAGTTCTCAACCTGTGCGTTGTGACCCCTTAGTAACAATGAAAATACATCCTGCATATCAGATATTTACATTACGATTCATAACAGTAGGAAAAGTACAGTTATGAAGTAGCAACAAAAATAATTTTATGGTTGGGAGTCACCACAACATGTGGAACTATATTAAAGGGTCGAGGCATTGGGAGGCATTAGGAAGATTGAGAACCACTTCTTTAGTGAATATTTTTTATAAATAAGTACAGTTTTCTGTATAACCACAGTAACATCATTGAACCAGGAAATTAACAATGATTAATTACTGCTACCTAAATCAAATATATCATTAAAGTTTTGTCATTTGTCTCAATAATATTCCTTATAAAAGAATTTAATGCAAGATCAAATGTGGCAAAAATGCTGTCATGTCTCTGTTATTGCTAATCAAGAACACTTCCTCAGAATCTTTTTACTTTCACTATCTTGACGTTTTAATCAAGTTAGTTCAGAAAATGTGCCTAAAAATATCCCTAAATTTTGTTTATCTAACGTGTCCTTATAATTAGATTTAAGTTGTATCTTTTCTAGGGCTGGAATATCACAGTAATCATTTTATGTTCTTATTGCATCCAATTAGGTGGTACTTGATTCTAATTTGTTCCATTACTGGCAATGTTAACTTTAATAATTTGTTTAGATGGTGTCTGCCAGATCTCTCCACTGCAAAGTCACTCTTCTCTTCTTTGCAATTAATAAGAATTTTGAGGATAGTTAAGACTGTGTAAATATTTCATTCTGTATCGAACTTACGCTTACCAATTTTAGCTTCTATTTACATTTCTTAAATGAATTTATTACTATGGTGGTTGCCATCTGATTATTTTCTAATTATACCATTCCTTGGCATTCTGTTGTAAGGAATATATTTCTTCCCATTTATTTTTTCACTTATTTACTCATAATGGTAAAAGTTATAAATTTCTGTTTTATTCAGTAAATTATTACTTATTCTGATGCTCAGATTATCCCAGATTTGCCATTGGGAACCCTTTCAAATTGGCTTTCATAATTGTTTGACTATTTCCTTGATATACTGAATAAAATATCCAGGCTCATCTTTAATTTTTCCTACTCTAGACCCAAAGTCATTTTTCTGAGGAGCCCTGGTTCTTTTTAGTGGAAAATTATATTAGAAATATCTGGGCACCAGTATGTCCAGTGGCTTTGAAGTAGTGTTGTACCCAGACTCTGTCAATAGATAGAGCCAGGGAATATATATAGGTATGTGTTTTCTATACATATGTACTTGCAAGTACATTAGTTATATATTGCTATATAACAAACTATCCCGACACTTAGTGGCTTAAAACAATGGGCACTTATTACTTCATAGTTTCATCCAGAATTTAGAATTAGGTCATTTGGCTCCTCCCCTTATGAGCCAGCAGTTGACATGTTGGCCAGGACTATGGTCTTCTTATGATTTGACTAGGGCAAGAGGATTCACTTTCGAGGAGGCTCACTCACATGCTTAACAAGTTGGGACTGGTTGTTTCCAGGAGGCTTCATTTCCTCATGTCATTAACTTCTTCATAGTTTTGCTTGAGTGTCCTCATAATATGGTGACTGGTTTATGGTGATAGCAAGGAGGAAGACAGAATGTCTTGTATGACCTAGCTTCAAAGTCTTACTTGGTCATTTCCATAATATCCTATTGGTTACACAGATCAACTCTATTCAGCATGGGAGAGGGCTACTCGGAGGTATGAATACTTGGAAGCAAGAAAAATTAGGAATAATTTTAGAGACTGCTTATATAAATATAAATTAATTATAAATATAATATTTATATTTAATTATATTTAAATATTTATATCCACATATAGGAATATAATTAAATATAAATATTATATTTATATTTACATATTTATATCTACATATATAAATATAATTAATTAAATATAATACCTATATTTACTTCTTTATCTCTATTTCTATATCTATCTACTTATCTGTTATCACTTGATAAAAACTATGAGTTCATATATGTATCAATACTTTCAAATCCAATTCAACACTACAAGAGTCATTCTTTTTTTTTTTTTTTTAAGAGTCATTCTAATTTTTGCTTTTTCCATGATGCTGAGAAAGGTGGTTTCCATTATTTTCATGTACATGTTGAATATCCCTTATCTGAAATGCTTGGGACCAGAAGCATTTAGGATTCAATATTTTTTTGTTTTGGATTTTGAAATATATGCATTATACTTGCTAGTTGAACAATCCAAGTCTTAAAATCTAAAATTTAAAATGTTTCAGTGAACAATTCCTTTGAGTATCATGGTGGTTCTCAAAAAGGTTAGGATTTTGGAGCATTTTGACTTTCATGTTTTTGGATTTGGGATGCTTAATAACTGTGCTTTCAATGTAATCAATCCCCCAGCCCCATGCCCAGCTACTGCCACCCACACCTGTCATGTAGGTTCTTACCCCTTGCTAGCCCCTCCCCCACCCCACAAGGACTAATAGCTCACTAACCCCAGTTATTGAACTGAGTTATTCAGGAAGGAAAGTAAATTGGTATGACTGACTTTTGTTCTGAATTATAATATGGCAATGGGAAGAATTTATAATACTTAGATTTGGACTAGAGAAATAAATCTCCAGATTTAGTCTAAACTGAAAAAAATCTCTCCACACCTATGCACAGGTCCAAGAACTTTCTTGTATTTCCCATGCAGATGGATTGGGCACTTTCTGTGTGAACAGTTGCTTTTTTAACTTGACAAGGGTATGTTTATGTAGGTTACATCTACATTTTGTTGTTGTTGTTCTTGTTAATCTCCTTTGCCCCTTTCCCCTTCTCTTCCCTTCTTTTTGATCTCCTTTCTTTCCACTTTGCTTCTCCCGTTCTTCATGCACTCTTCCTTTTTTAATAGCTACCTTTGCTTCAAGCTTGTTATTGACATTTATTATCATACTTAATGGGATTGTGCATTCTCATAGTAGCCCTCAGGTTATTAATTGTGTGTTGATAAAGAAGCAAGCCTCCATTGATGTGCCTTTAAAAAATAAATATATTAATATTAGAATGACCTTTCATATTTTAGCCCTGTTTCAAATAAAAATACTTACTTTGAGGACATGGCCATAGACTATTTGAGAATTCACGATTATTTTTATGTCTCTGCTGAAAAGCTTACTGGTGACCTGAGCAATTCAGTTGCAGAATAAGAAATCTGAAGAAGGCATGATTTCCAACATACAATTGATAATTATACTAACAATAGACTTTCTCTAAATTACATACTGATGAATCACACATTATTCTTACTCTGGTTCTTTCATCTCCTCCAGAAGCCTAGGGTGATTTACTAGATGAGATATTTCCTGAGGGTTATGAGACAAAAGTTTCTAACACATCAGAGGGACAAAATCATAGATGAGCAATGGTAAGTCATTATGTTCTTTAACATAAAGAGGGATAACGATCCTTTTTTGTAAGATCTGGACTTGGAGGTTGGGCTTGGTTAAATTATCCATTGCGTGAGGTTTATGGAATTTGGATATGAGTTTTTTATTCTTCTACTCATAGAAACTTCAGTTTGTTATACCCCGGCATGACAGGGTTATAACACACACATGCCAGAGCTAGGGGATTGACACCTCTGAGTTCAAGAATTCTTACATTGTACTAGAGTCGAAGATGTGGAGGAAGTTGGCAGTACAATCCATAGAGTGCTCACACAGGAGAATGCATGATCAGAAGGTAGCCAGGAAAAGGTCAGCTAATTAATATTTAGTGCACTTCATGGGGTCCAAGGTTAACATCACATTAGCTAATACGTGATGTCAGTTTTGTGCTGTGAAGAATTTACCATAGCCTACATTTCTTGAAGTAAGGTCAATGCCATATTTTATCTAAAGTAACTCTTCAGAAATACCATAATAGTGAACTAGGAAAAGGATGAAGTAAACAACTATAAAAGATAAAAGATTTTTAAATGTGCCAATTGGCACTTTATAGGAGCAACAGAAAAATTCCTAGATAAGATGGTATGGCAACATTAAAGAGAATAGAATATAAAGTTTCCAAATACCACTTTTATCTCGGGCTTCTGTTTAGCTACAAAAGGTGTTAAATAAATGTGTACACATTTTAAGAAAGGAAAAAAACTTTATTAAAATTATAATACTCAACATATATTGAAAACAGATGAATACAAGTCACATTGAGTACCTCTTATGATTGCAGAAGTCAAACACGGCCTGAGTATTACAAATTTAATACAGTTTTTTCCTCTCTTAAAATGTGGATATGTACATTTTTCTTGGCACTTTCTGAACATGTGACTAAGATTTCATAAATGAAACTAAAACTGGCTTTTCATCACTGCTCCTTCTGATTTTAAGGAGATAACAAAAAAGCAACATTTCTCCAATATGAATTTTGATGTAAAAGTTTGTCTCTTCATCCTAATTTGAGTTTTTCTGGATGTATTTAATGTGTCCATTTAAGTGGGAAGAAGGCCATTAATGTAAAGAAAAGGCAAAAGTACAGAGCTATGATCTCACCCTGGGGACGGGAGGATTGGAAAGGACCATAAATCTCAGAAGTTCTTTCTAGGAGTCTTCATGGGAAAATTTTTAAAATGCCAAAAAACAAAAACAAAACTTGGTTTCACTGTACTTTCAACAAATCAGTCAGTCATTATCTCTTTCCATGAGTGTTTGTTCATTCTTTCATGTCTTCCTAGGAGAAATAAAAGGAACAAGATTGATGGAGTTTTCAAATAAGATTTGCAAATGGTTAAGAAACCTAAAAAGCAAAAAACCCCCAAACAAACAAAAAACAAACCTTAAAAGTTTCTGTTTATGAAAGGAGTATTTTCTTAACAGTAATAAAATTCTGTAGTTTAGTATCAGGAAAATTCCACAGAAACAAAAAATTAGAGTTTTCTTAACTTGAGACTAATGTGTCATTATTTTTCAAAAAATGGAAACATTGTGTTTTATTTTCCAGCACAATTTTTTTTTTTTGTGGCACAAAAATATTATTGATCATTATAGATATTTGTCTTGTCTCCCTAGCGTTGGTTACCCTTTCTTTTCATATCAGCAACTTAATTTTCCTTAAGATATAATCTTTCTCTGCCGCTTAGTTTAAAGATAATCTTTCTCTGCCGCTTAGTTTAAAGGGTATAGATGAGGCAGATTCCCCCTCTTCTTGACTGGGTTACGCAAGCCTGGCCAGTCAGCACATCCTATCCCCTTGGTCATAGTGATTGGCTCAAGGATCATCATGCAACCCAGCCAATGACAATAAGTTCTGGCATTCTATTGTGTAAGTTGGTAATACTGATCTTTTTCACTGGGAATTTTAGGTGCAGGATGAGGGAGGTTTATAGGTTCTAAGAACCAGTTACATAGGCAGAAACAGACTATGGCAGCAAAGAAGAAAGTGCTATTAACAGAACGAAAAATACTGAATGCTGAGGGTCATTTTTGAGTTCTTTAACAGAACAACTGATTCTTTAAAATTTCACATTAATGTGAGGGTATAATTAGGTTATAGTGTTTGCATTTGTTAGAAAGAGTCCCTGTTGTAGTGTCCCATACCCTGGAGCTGTGCCATACACCCTTACTTTGTGCCCATTAAGTGGGAGCCTACCTATCTCCCTCCTTCCTCTTTCCTCCCCACCTCTTGAATTGAACTGAATTGTTCTCTTATGTGGGCATGTATTAGATTGTCTACTGGCTTCATATTAGTATTGAGCACATTGGATACTTGCTTTTCCATTTTTGTGATACTTTACTAAGAAGAATGTGTTTTATCTCCATTCAGGCTAATACAAAAGATGTAAAGTATCCATCTTTTAAAATGGCTGAATAGTATTCCATGGTATAAATATACCACAGTTTATTAATCTGTTCTAGGGTTGATTGGCATGTAGGTTGTTTCCACATCTTGGTGATTGTATTGAGCTGTGATAAACAATCTAGTGCAAATGTCCTTATGACAAAATGATATTTTATTCTTCTCAGTAGATGCCTAGTAATGGGACTGCACGATCAATTGGAAGCTCTATTTTGAGTTCTTTGAGGATTCTCCATACTTTGTTCCAAAGAGGCTGTATAAGTTTGCTGTCCCACCAACAGTATAAGAGTGTTCCCTCTTCTCCACATCCACGCCAGCATCTGCAACTTTGGAACATTGTGATATGGACTATTCTTACTGGGGTTAGGTGATATGTCAGGTTGGTTTTGATTTGCATTTCTCTGATGATTAGGGACTACGAGAACTTTTTTATGTTTGTTAGCCATTCATCTGTCTTCATCAGAGAAGGTTTTATTCATATCTCTTGCCCAGTAAGAGATGGGATTGTTAGCTCATTATTTTTATTGATTAATTTGAGTGCTCTGCAAATTCTAATTATCAACCCCCTGTCAGATTCATAATATGCAAATATCTTTTCCCATTCTGAAGGTTGTCTATTTGCTTTAATTGTTGTGTCCTTAGTTGTGCTCACTTAGCTTAAGTAAGTCCCATTTTTGTTGTTTGCTGTGACTATTACTAAAATCTTCATAAAATATTTCCCCAGGCTGACATCCTAAAGATGTCTAACATTTTCTTCTAGGATTTTTATTATTTCATGTCTTAGATTTAAATCTTTTATCCATCTTGAGTCAATTTTTATAAAGTGGTGAAAAATGTGAGTGTAGTTTCTATCTTTTACATGTGGTTATCCAGTTCTCCCAGCACTGATGTGTGCTTTTGTTTGGTTTGTCAAAGATCAGATGGTGAGTAGAGATTGGTTTTATCTCTTAGTTTTCTATTCTGTTCAATATGTCTATGTCTCTATTTTTGTGACAATACCATGCTGTTTTAGTTACTGTAAACTTATACAGTAAGTTTACAGCCTGAAGTCTGGTAGGGTGATGCCTCCAGCTTTGTTTTTATTACTAAAGACTGCATTGGATATATGGGTTTTCTTTCTTTCTTTTTTTTTTGTTCCGTACAAAAATGAAGAATTAATTTTTTCAGTTTTTCAGAGAAAGCTGTTGGTGTTTTAAGGGGTATTGCATTGAATCTGTAGATTACTTTAAGTACCATATACATTTTAATAATGTTGATTCTTCTCAGTCAAGAGCTTGGTATGTTCTTCCATTTGTTAATGTCTGCAGCTATTTCTTTTCTTAGAGTTTCATAATGCTCTTTGTAGAGGTCTTTCACCTCTTCTGTTAGGTATGTTCCTAAGTATTTCATTTTCTCTGAAGCTGCTATAAAGAGAATTGTGTTCTTGATTGGATTCTCAACTTGGCTGTTATTAGCATATACAAAGGCTACTGATATGTGGACATTGATTTTATATGCTAAGACATTACTGTATTTCTTGATCATTTCCAGGAGTCTTGTGGTTGAGTCTCTGAGGTTTTCTAAGTATAAGATCATATTATCAGCAAAAAGTGAGAGTTTGACCTCCTCTGCCCCCATTTGGATGCCCTTTATATCCTTCTCTTGCCTGATTGCATTGGCTAGAACTCCCCCCTGTGGCTCAGGGAGTAGGACGTTGGCCCCATATACCGAGGGTGGTGGGTTTGAATCTGGCCCTGGCCAAACTGCAACAAAAAATAGCTGGTTGTTGTGGCAGGTGCCTATAGTCCCAGCTACTTGGGCGGCTGAGGCAAGAGAATCACCTAAGCCCAAAAGCTGGAGGTTCCTGTGAACTGTGACACCACATCACTCTACCGAGGGCAACAAAGTCAAACTCTGTCTCTAAAAACAAAAACAAAAAACCAGAACTATGTTGAATAGCAGTGGTGATACAGGACATCCTTGTCTGGTTCCAGTTCTAAGTGCAAAGCTTTTAGTTTACTCCATTCAGGATGATGTTAGCTGTGGGTTTGTCATAGATGGCTTCAATCAGTTTAAGAAATGTGCCATCTATGCCTATTTTCTTAAGTATTATTGTTATAAAAGGATGCTAAATTTTGTCAAATGCTTTTTCTGCATCTATTGAGTGGATCATATGGTCTTTGTTTTTGCTTCTATTGATACAGTGAATTACATTTATGGATTTGCATTTGTTAAACGAGCCTCACCTCTCTGGGATCAAGCCTACTTGATTGTGATGTATAATTTTTTTTTTAACGCGGAGCTATAATCTATTTGCTAAGATTTTATTGAGTATTTTTGCTTCAATAGTCATCATGAAATGATTATTTTTTTCTTTAAAGATGAAGTTGGCTTTTTTGTACATCAAGTTTCTGATTAAAGAATTAGAAAAGGGCAAGTGTGGGCTATATAGAACATCAATATTGATTGTACAGGAACAAGTAAAAAAAATTCAAATTCATATTGAATTTGCCTTCACTTACACATTTTAAATACTTACTTAACTAAGACATTTTGGTACTGTCTACTGTTTTAAATACTTTAGTAATAGGAATTCAGTTTTCACAACAATCCCATGGTATAGGCATTACTGACATCTTCAGTTTATCGTGGAGAAAGAGGAGGCATAGAAGTGTAGACCTAAGAATTGGACCTTGTCAGCCTGACTTCAGATGTATGTTAACCGCTCTGTTGTGCTACCAATTGTCACATGGCTTATTAGTTAAGGAACACATTTCAATACAAATGATTATTCTGTTATTATTAGTTAAGAAAGAAAAAAAGAAAGAAAGAAAGAAAGAAAGGAAGGAAGAGAGAGATAAAGAAAAGAAGGAAAGAAGGAAGGAAGGACGGAAGGAAGGAAGAAAGAAAGAAAGAAAGAAAGAAAGAAAGAAAGAAAGAAAACTCTGAGAGACAAAATGGTGTTGTAGTGAAAAGTGTGAGTTCTTACCCAGGCGTTCTGGCAGGCACCTGTAGTCCCAGCTACTCAGGAGGCTGAGGCAGGAGAATCGCCTAAACCCCAAAGCTGGAGGGTGCTGTGAGCTGTGACAGCACAGCACTCTACCAAGTGTGACAAAGTGAGAATCTGTCCCTAAACAAAAGAAAGAAAGAAAGAAAGAAAGAAAGAAAGAAAGAAAGAAAGAAAGAAAGAAAGGAAGGAAGGAAGAAAGAAAGAAAAGTGTGAGTTCTTCATTCAGACAGCCTGGGTTTGAAGTCCATGTGTGTAGGTAAATTACTTTATCTCAGTTTTCTAATTTATAGAATAGAGACAACAGTAATACCTACCACCTCAGTCCCTTTGTCCTACTATAGCAGAATACCACATACTGGGTAATTTATAAGAACAAAAATTTATTTCTCCCTGTTCTGGAGACTGAGAAGTCTGAGAACAATGTACCAGCACTTGATGAAGGCCTTCTTGCAGTGTGCTCACATGATGGAAGGCAGAGGACCTGCGAGAGATGAATTCCCTCAATCAAGCCCTTTTATAAGGACATCTAAAGCCATTCACAAGAGAAGATCCCTCGTGGCCTACTTACCTCATAAAGACCTCTCCTTCTAATACTGTCACATTGGCAACATTTGAATTTTGGAAGGGACACATTCAAACTGTAGCATCTACCTGTCTAGATTATTATAAAGATTTAAAGTGGCAGTGCCTAGATAGCATGCAGCAAAATACACTTATTTTAAATATCTCTTTTTTATTACACATTCTGATGCATGGTGTTTTCTCTCTTTTCCATTTCCATTCTTTCTTTCAATACACATGATTATTCTGCTCTCAGTTAAAACAGGCTTTTATTATTTTCTCAAAAGTCCATTCTTTTAAGTAAGTCCAATCTTTTAGCTATCTTTGACCTTGTCCTAACTAGTTTTCTAGTTTCTTTTGGAACAATAAAGAAAAAGGCTGGGGTACAGAAAAAGTCATGTGCTGGACCCTACTTTTTAACCTGTGTCTTTAGAGAACCAACAGGGTACTCAGTCATTTCTTCTTCCTGCAAAAGTTGAAAGATATTGGTGATATTTACTTTTTCATCACTTTAAACCATTTGCTCTAGAGACGGACTATCAACTATTTGTTATGGAGATGGTCCTGACCTCCATAATTAAATACTGGAAGCTGATGTACAAGTTAGCTCACTATTCAAGGATAAATGCCAAAGACCAATCACCAGGTGAATTAAAAATATTTGCTGATCTGAGTGACCAATATGAGTCATTTAAACATAAACAATGATACAGTACTATAGGAAAATCTATGAAGAGGCAAAATAATTACAGATTGTGCTTGGTTGTTTGTGCTTTGTAGGTCATAGGCAGGCACAGTTAAGTGCTTCAGAATATCCCCCCAGATTGTCCCTAGTGATTCAAACTCCCTCCTCCACATCTGAGAAAAATGTATGATTTACTCTAGAAGGAAGCGTTTTATCAATTATAAGCAATCAAATGACATTGAACTATTCCCACTATCTTAGCCTCAGCTGCCATAACAATATACTACAGACTGTGTGGCTTAAACAATGGAAATTTATTTCTCACAGTTCTGGAGGTTGGAAATCTGAGATAAGGGTGCCAGAATGATCAGGTTCTGGTGAGGCCCACTTCCTGGTTTGCAGATAGCTGCTTTCACCCTGTGTGCTCATGTGGCTGAGCTAGAGTGAGCTTTTGTCTCTTTTTCTCCGATTAGGACACTAATTCCATCATGCAGGCCTTACCCTTATGACCTCATCTAAACCTAATTACTTCCCCAAAGCCTCACCTCCAAATATCATCACTTTGGGGGTTAGGAGTTCAATGTATGAATTTGGGGGGGAACATGGACATTCAATTCTTAACAGTCATCTTTCTCTTCTTATGACTTTCTATACAGATCAGCCATAGAGATTAATTTAAATATAATTATTAGAACAAATGTATCAAATACAAAATCTACCATAATTGCATATGAACTTAATAGTTTACTTCCTCTGAAATTTAAATCAAAGTCATTACTACAATTATTCAGTTCTAACATTTTGTAAACCAATTAGACTTTGTAGTTGAATTGAGGGGAAAAGTTGGCCTAAAGTCCTTTTGTCCTTAAACATTAAATTTAACCTCTTATATTTTCTCATGTGGTGAATAAATGTTAGAAGGAAATATTTCACTTGAGAGTTTCATCTCACTGCTAACAAGAAATGTTATGAAGTGAACATCATCCTTTCCTCTGAGGAATTCTCTGGCCATTGCTGGAGGCAGGATGTGGTGTTAGATAGACAAACATGACCTCGTGATCTCTCTGTTGATGTGAACCTTTCTGGAAGATTAAGCAGATTTTCCAAACAACTGGTTTAAAGTTTGAGAGCACTGAGGTAGATAAATGGAGTCAGCACCCTGCCTCACCTTGGCAACAATTTGTCTTTGAAGACAGCAGTCATTTTCCTCTCAGGAAGTGAAAATGCTCTTAACACAACTCATTGCATAGTTGCTCTGAAATAATTTTGAGAACATGATGACGATGCTGTTAATTATTTTGGTAAGAAAACAAATCCCTGATTTTCTCAAGTTGGAAGGGACTTTTCAAAGTCCTCATGCTTTTTGTTTATAGACCATGAGCTGGCATAGGTTGGTTTTTAGTAGGGGTGTTATCTTGGAGAAGAACAAGACATGTGGGTCTCCAGATTCTTTGATGAATGAACCATAAAAATTAAAACTAAAGAACTTTCCAAACTGTGGTTTGCTTCAACATGTTAGGTTGTTTGACTCTCTGGGAAATAAGATGAAGCAGTAGTTTTAAGATGAAAACATTTAATATGAAGTAATGTTTTGACGGACCTAATGTTTAAATAGGAAACACACAGGGCAAAGACAGCTGTTCAACTTAAATAGGAAAGAAACATATAGGAGAGAGACAGTTAAAACCAAAGACACAAATTAAAGAAAAATAAACAAATCCTAATTCATTAAAGATAACAAGAAGCTTTGAAGTGACTTCCTTATTCTGATTGGATCAATAAAATTATTTTTTTATCTCTCTCTTTTTTTTGCATTTGACAGATTACTTCATAAAACCTTGATAAAATCTGTATAGTCACAGATTTTGTAGGTTAAATGGAATGAGTCTATGGTAAAATTTAAATCATTTTTTATAAAAACAAGTGATCCATGTACCAACAGCATAATTGATTAGCAGAAGACATCTAGTGGTACAAATCATACTCACTAAAGTAAAAGCTAGGCAGACCTGGCATTCAGGGATCCTACCCAAAGGGATGCAGTGTTATGGTAAGTCAGTACGTCAGTACGCCATGGTGAACCCAGGAGGAATAATGTTTAGAAATCCAAGAAAGGAAGCAAATTGTATCATTGTCAAAATTTGTCTGTATGATAGTTAGCGGGAGGGATCATGGTCTGGGAAATAAATTTCTAAGTACAAAAGGGTCATAGGTTCCCCCCTAGAAGGTAATGGGTTCAGAACACTGACTGAGTTACCAAATCCGTGGTACTTGAGCTTTATCAACAATGCAGGAACTCCATTTCATCAGTCAGTCATTCAGAAAACATTTATTGACTACTGTGTGTGCCACCAATATCCTAAGTTCTAGGGTACAAAGGACAATAAGGTATGGTCACTGCCCTTTAATTGCTCACAATAGAAACTGAGACACATCTAGACCTAACAAGGATCAGGTGGCACAGGATGATGAATGCTAGAATAGAGAACTGGCATTATTTACATCTTCGCTGCCAGATGTCAGGATTGGTCTTAGAGATGAAGGGTAAGGAGTAGAGTTTGCTGATGGGCATAAAGTAATTATATCTATGAGGGGGGAAAAAAGGCTGGAGAGGTCAGGAAGTGACAGGGCCTGCCTCTCCTAAAACAGTGTGTGCCGGAGCTATAGATAGATGGCATTTTCAGTCTTGGCTAATTTTTTTTTTTGGTGACGGAGTCTTGCTCTGTCACCTGGCTAGAGTGCCGTGGCCTCAGCCTAGCTCACAATAGCCTCAAACTTCTGGGCTCAAGTGATCCTCCCTGCCTCAGCCTTCCAGAGTACTAAGCTTATAGGCATGAGCCACCACACCTGGCCTAGTCTTGGCTAATATTCCCTTGCTCTAGATCCTGGCTTAGCTTGAAAAGAGCAAGTGAAAAGCTGAGTTCGTGTTCTCTTTTCCTTGCATCAACAGAGGGCTTGCCACATTTTAGTTAATCTGAATATTAAAGAGAAGGTAAAACAATCCTTTTGCCAGTGAGGGGAAGCTGTTTTGGGAAAGGCAGACATGGTAAACTACATTTTTCTTCTTTTTCTTTATTTCTTTATAAAGGAAAATCATGATGATTTATTTACCTTCTAAATGCTTCTTTAATCTTAGTACCCCTTGTGATTTCTGTGTGTCTTTCTCCATGATACTTTGTTGATACCTATTGGTTTTTTTTTTTTTTTTTTTTATCAATTCTAAGGATACAACCAAAACAAATTTGTCAATTCACATGCCAAAGGATAAGGAAATAAAACAACGTAACAAATGTAAGTACATTTCTCTATGCCAATCTGCTGAATATTGAGTTTGGGCCACTATTAAGCAATCTGGTAGGTAGCATGGGATGGTGTCAATCAATGCTGGCCTAGGAATTAGGAAATTGGGTTTCAATCCCATCTTCTCCTTTGCTGTGTGACCTTGGCCAAATCCCTTAATGGTTATCTACTAGTATTTTCATCTCTACAAAGCTTAGGTCATGTAGATGTTATAAATTTTTTAAATGAAATGATAATAACAAATAGAAATGTTTCTGATGGAAATCCACAGCCTTCTCCAAAAGCCATGCCTTTCCCCCCAGCCTCCTTCCCACATGGTCCCTCCATAGTTCCTCACCTTCAGCAAAATGAGAGAACATTTGACCTGAGAGACTCTTGTTCAGAATTTTCTTATTCTGCCTTCATTCAGGAACACTTTTGTTATCTTCTGCTGTCTAGAAAACAACACACAAGCATACAAAGAGACTCAGTTCAATTTGCTTTCTTGGTGAGTCTGGTCCAAGGAGAAGAGCTGGTTGCCCGTTCCCTGACACATTTGGCTTTGGCTTTAGCCAAAATTCAACAGTATGTGAGTTTTTCTCTTTTCTCCTCATAGTTCAGACTAATCAGAGAGAGGTGGTTCTTGTAGGGTACTTTACAGTCAGCAACTTGTTTGAAGGGTTTCTATGCTGAAATTTGTGCCTTTGTCAGACACAGATAAAACAAATTTTAAATGTCTAGAATGATTTCAGATTATTACAAATTACTGAGACACTAATGCACTTATGTTCCATCAAAGTCCCTCAGGGGCATACTACTCTAATTATATGTATTGATTATTCTATTTTTCTGTATGCTTTTGAAATACTAATCATTTTTTCAGAATATGCTTCCACATACAAATGTTTTCTATAATGCCTTGAAGCAAACTTAAAATTATACTCTCAAGATATTTGCCTTAAATTTACATGTTTTAAATGAGGAAAGAGTTTTGTCTCCAGGACTTGGCACATATTTTGTGATCAGTAAATATGGAATAAATGGGTCATAGCTCTCCTAGGAAAGAATTTTGTGTATATATTTCAGAAAGATATTGGAGAGCTCTTTACAGCAGACATTGACTGCTCATGACTCCTCTGTGGGAGGAGGAGGTGGTTGCTAGAGGAAGAGAGTTGAGCAATGAAGCCACAGGGATTTGCTGGGATATTTGCTAGACATGACTCCTAGTCATTTAGGAAGCTACTCTGTGGCCTCATCAATAAGGCATTTCCCGGCTGTGTCACTGCTTCCCACTGTCATCTCTTTCATTGAAGTTAGAGTCTTCCTGGTCTGTGGCAAAGAAAATTGTTCCCTCACCCCCAGCCCCTCTCTGGCCTACCTCATTCACAGTAACGAACAGAGAAAATAATATCTGCAAATCAAATTTTTCAAAGCATGGGCTATAACTCATCATTGGATTCTGAAATATTCTCTATGTGTCTAATATTATCTATTGATCAATTATTACTGAGCGTTCTCAGTAATAATTGTTACTACGCTTTGAAGAATTGAAAAAGATTCTAAAGTACTCTCTTTGAGGCTGGGTGCGGTGGCTCATGCCTGTAATCACTCTTGGAAACCAAGGTGGGTGGATTGCCTTAGCTCAGATTTGAGACCAGCCTGAGAAAGAGTGAGACTTCATCTCTAAAACTAGCCAGGTGTGGCAAGCACCTACAGTCCCAGCTACATGGGAAGCTGAGGCAAGAGAATTGTTTGAGCCCAAGAATTTGTGGTTGCTGTGAGCTATGAAGGTATAGCACTCTACCAAGGGTGACAAAGTGAGACTCTGTCTCACACACACACACACACACACACACACACAAAAGTACTCTCTTTGCATGGGAATCACATTTTTTCCCCATAAACTATTTATTATTTTCTGATGATAAAATAATATATAGATGTTAGAGAATATTATTTTTCCTTTTCCCATATTTTTAATTGCTAGTATTGCATCAATAAAACATAGGTTTTATATACACATATCTTAAATTTTTAAGGAATTCAGATTCATAACATACACATTTTATTATCCAGAGAATACAAGGAGTACAACATGGAGAAAGGTTGTGAGAATAGGTTCCTAGTATTTGGTCAGTAATGATTCTATCGCCTTTGCTTTTAGTGTCTGCAAGAACAGAGCTGCCTCGAAAAGGCAATAAAAAAAAAGGCCTAAAGTTAGAAAACAATGAGAGGGAGGTTCAAGAGAGTAATGTATTCTGAAACTAAGTATAAGGACTCCCTTCAGCCAGAGTGTACATACGAATAGGTGCTAAGGGAAGAAATTATATCCTCCCATTTTATTCTCAAAATTGCCTACAAATAAAATATCCATTTACCTGAGAAGTGGAACTCTCTTCATAACATTGTTTGAATGGTGGTGCAGAAGGAAAGAAAAATTTTTGAGATACCCTGGGTAATGGGGTACCCAATCTTGGGGCAACGTTGTGACTCTCCAGCTTCCTTCCTAAATGACAATATACATAATAGTTTTCTGTTGAAAAACTAGATGAATTGAAAAAAATATTTTTGGAAAGAAGCCAGATCCAAACAAGTATTAAGTGTTCTCACCTTCCCGGCTTTACAGGTCAACTTAAAAACTCTAAACCAGTGTTTTTCAACCTTTCAAATCTCACAGCACTCTTGAACCTATAATTAAACTTCCATGGCACACTTAAAATATGTTGATCAAAAAAAAGTGTA
>NW_003852404.1:37341678-37347969 GCF_000181295.1 Otolemur garnettii
GTTGACAGTCACTGCTCTAAACCCTTCAACCTTAAATAATGGGAAAATACAAATTAATGCCATGCTTCAAATGCAGTAACTAGATGATGGAGCTGCAAGAAATGAAATACTTGTTTAGAGTGTGACTTTGGAACTCACAGCCTCTTGAACCTTACTCCTGGCAGAGACTCCCACTGGCCAAAGTTGAAGCACTATTCAAACAATAGAAAAGAATAGCAGAGGTCCTGCCAACACAACCCTCTTGCCATAGGAAGAGACACGTAAACACACAAGAGGGTGAGAGAGCTGCAGCCAGCTCTGGATGTTCACTGTATGGGATACACCTGAAGGGGGCTATGTAGGAGAGACCCAGAAAACCAGTCTTTCTCCATCCCTACCCCTATCAAAATTCTGAATTTGTGAACACTGAGGTCACAATGTCCATTTTTAGAATCTTGTGTAGGTGGAAAAGGAATTTTCAAGGTTTTTGACTCCCCTGAAATTGCTAAGCAGGGCTTCACTAAGAGGCACATGAGTCATGAAATGATTCTGAAATAAGGAATTTAGAGATGGAAAATGTTTTATAGAAGTTAGAGGTCATTACTCCTCAAGTAGACCCTGGCCTTTTCAGCCCTGCACATCAGCCACAAGTATGACGAGATCCGCAGTTCCTCTGCCTTGATAGTAAGCAGGGGACAGCAGATACTGTCTTTACTCTCCTGGTTGTCCAGCAAGTAACAACACAGGGCAGTGACATAGACCAGCCTGAAGGCAATGAAGAAGGTATGAAAAAGATTGTCCAGTCATTTCTGTTCTGGGGAGGGAAGGAGTTCCTAATTTCCCTCACACATTGGTGCCCTTGAGGTCATTTTTATTGTGCAAGCCTGTCCTTAATGTTCTGCTAATGATATTTAGAACAAGACCTAGTAGGGTGGCTATGGTGCCTGGTTTGGAACAGCACTAAAGTTTCCCCACAAGTCAATGCTTGCAGAAACTGGCACTGGTGCTTATGTCCTGGCAGAAGCAGGGAAATCTACGTCCAAAAGGATATTTGCATCACTTCCTCCACGGCTAGATTTTGGAATGAGTGGTGGGGTGACTGCTGATGGCAACTGAAGAGAAAGAAGGGGAATTAGTGACACTGCCTTCAGGTGGGGGTGGAAGTAAGCTTAGGCCCCCAGTCTCCTTGAGCCTTGGGTTTAGAAGCCTTTTTTGGCTATAATGTTCCCAACAATCAACTTGATCTCTGTCCTTCCTTGAAGCCCAGATCCAACTTGGGACGAGCACCTACTTTTCAAGTTCTTTGGACATCTCAGATTCCTGCTTTACCCACTTGAAGTGATCTTGCAAAGAGGCGGTGAAGTTGAACACATCTCTTGGATTTGTGAAGACAGTGCTAATGAAAGCACTGTGCCCAGTACCATCTGGATGAGGGTCACAGGATAGCAGCTGGAATCTGTCACTGTCTCCACAGAAAATGAGAGATTGTTCTCCTGGTGTCTGAACAAAGTGCTCTCCTGAAACTTTATCCTCGAGTGTGATATTGGCAATTTTCTCTTTTGAAGTGATTTGGAGGTGAACAGTCCAATCAGGCTGATTTAATTTCTGGTCAGATGCCCTGTAGCTGTGGTTGGAGGCCTGGAGTGGGATCTGGTAGATGCTGGGTCCATCTTCACAAGCAGCCCAGACAGACTTCCTCCCATTCAGCCACCATCCAGGCTCCGATCAGTGGTAGAGGATATTCTGACATAGAGAAAAGTTGACAGGAGAGAGATCATTTATACCTCCACCATAATAAATAAGGAAATTATTGGTAACATCTTGGTAGATTTTAGATTATGCTTGGCAATTTTGGGCCACTGAGATCATCCTATTCGTGTAACATGTACTCTGTTTTTTGTCTATTCACTTAATATTCTGTGAACACTTTCCTAAGTTATGAAAAATACAAAAATCTAAAATTTTTTTACTTGATGTTTTAAGTACTGTTAATATTATTAAGTTTCCTGAATGTAGATGCATAATGATTATATATTATTCTTTCTCTATAAATAAGTCATCTTAGTCTAATGTAACATACCTGGTTATTTACAGAACTAGGACTAGAAACAATTTTCTTTTATTTGACTATCGGTATAAAAATCCAAGTAAGTTTTATTTTTGGTTTTTTGAGTTTTTTTACACCCCTGATAAAGGATATTATTAAAAGAAGTGAGGTTTTGATTAAAAGTAAAATTATGCACTGTTAAAGGAAAGCGTCATACTCTATATTCAGTCATTTTTTTCAAGCTTCCTACGAGATCATTCTGTTTCGCAGGAGTTGAACGTAAGGGAGGGACAATGCCAGTAATACGTATACTCTAAAGGGATTGATCTTGCCGTCAAAGAATTTATGATCTATGTGTGAGCATCAGATGCAATATAAGCAGAGTTTTCATGACAAAAGATATATTATGGCATCCACTGTAGGTTTGCAAGACTGGGTTATGTTGCGGTTTTAATTATAAAAATTTGATCTATAGTTTGTGTATGAACATTGAGATCCCGTCATCCCAAAGTTTCTTTGTCATTTTTTGTAGATGAAGCAATAGGAACGTGAAAGTAAAATCATTTTTCTGAGGTCACCGAGGGAGATGATTACACAGCTGGAATGTCAGCCTCAGTACTTAACTGAATCCTTGGCTTTGTCTGCAGGCCCAACCAGAGGCATAAAGCTTTTCTCTTCCTCAGCAGCGACTTTGAGTACCAGCTTTCAGAGATATATTTGACATTGAATCTAAGCTTTGTGACCAGCATTTAGCAGGAGAAGGGGAGGAATTACTTATCCTTTGACCTACTTAAGCATGCAAATAAATCCTTTCTCTGCATTGTGGAAGGTTCTAAAATTATCACACATACAATACACCTTTATCAATGCCTCTGAATACTAACGTTCCTTTGAAGAATCCGCATTTGAGGCCTTCTTCAAACATTTACAGTGCTTCTTTTGCTCAGGATTAGAGTTTCTCTTCATTGTCATTTTAACAAAAAGAGATTATAAATTAATTAGCTAATTTATTCATTGTTTACACCCCTCTAGTGTTTCTCAAATGTTTTAATATGGCTCACAGTGTTTACATGTATACAGTGAAGCTTTAGATTAAATATAAAATAATAATCACTAAAAAAGAATATTATTATAACTCCATATTTGATTAACATGGTTATATGATTGAGCTTTTCTCTTAGCTCTGGATTTTTTGCAGCTTGTTTAAATCAGAATGTCATCTCATTTAATTAATGGAAACAACCTAATTTTAAATGTGGTACACTTTTTCTGTTGTAATGTTTAAAGTAAATTTATTTTACGTGGGCACTTCATAATGGGGTATAAGCATTGTTTAAAGACAATAGCTCCTGTTGTTTGAAGGTTAAGGAAAGATACAATAATGTATTCTTTGAATGAAGATACAAAGAATACAATGATGTATTCTTTGATTGAAGCATATCTTTCAATGAAGATACCAGATGTTGATTGGCTGATGCTTCTGGCTGATATGCTATCTAATGTAGGCAATAAAATCTGAGAATGCCTAACATGCTAAATGGGACCAAGCTTGGAAATCTAAATTTCAAAAGTTTTTTCTAGTGATAAGTTAATTCAGAATTTAAAAAATGTTTTTATTGATTTTGTTTCTCACTCTAGCTGGACATAGTTTTGATATAGCTTTGATGTGTACATTGTATACATTTATACAATCTTCACCTGAAGATCATGAACATATCCATCACTTGCAAATGTTTCACTTGTCCCTTTGCAATCCCACTCACTCATGCCTTTCAGCTCCCTCCTATCCTCCTCCGGCTACTATTGATCTGTTTTCTGTCACTGTAGATTGGCTTGTATTTTCTAAGAATTTTATATAATTGGAAGAGTCATATGGAATGTCTTCTTTCTTGGTCTGTTATTTTTTTCAATCATGAAGATATTTTATGCCAAGTATATCAACATTTAGGTGATTTTTGTGCTGAGTAGTGGACTATTGTGTGCATAAACCACAATTTATTTATCCATTCACCTAGCGGTGGACATTAAGATACAATACTCTCTTGAATTTTTTTCTTTAAAAAAGTTTTTCACTATCTCTTTATGCCTACATCTGTAAGTGTTTATTTTGTCTGAGGGACAAACAAGGAAAACTCTAAAATCCCAATCTCTATTTACTCCCAAATAGTCCAGAAATATAAGTTTTGTGAAATATGACTCTTACGTTGAACATATCTTTTTAATAGGAATATACTTATATTGGATAAACATTAAAATGACTATACCACAAAAGCAATAAAAATGGAGGAAATAATACAATTACTTAAGTAATTAGGTGGTTTTCCCATATCTTTTTAAAGCAGCCGGAAACATAAAGGACTTGACTTGTTTAAGTTGGATAACTGCCCAGCTCAAAATTAGAATAATGAACTGCTTCTTTTTTTAACCTGGATGAACTATTTTTTTGCATTTCAGATTTCAGCATTCTAGCACCACCCTTTTAGAAGGCTTCCATCTCTCCAATTAGTTGCTTCGCACAGGATGTTTGATTTGGAAGCTATTGATTAACAGTTACCAGCCAGAATATGAGAACACTCTTTGTTATCTTACTCGTGTTTACCCTTCTTAAACTGACTTTAAGAGCTTCCACTCATGGTATCCGGGAGTGCTTGTTAAAGGTCACACATGAAAAACCCTAAAATAAGGATGGGAGCTGGGGACTCACACCTGTAATCAGAGCACACTGGGATTGCCTGAATTCAGGAGTTCCAGACCAACTGGAGCAAGAGCAAGATCTCATCTCCAAAAAAAAAAAAAAGAAAGAAAAGAAAAGAAAACTCTAAAATATTAAGCAATTTCTGGGTACTAAGGAGTTTTTAATAGAAGGAAATCTGCAACATGGGAAGCTTTTCAGTCTTCAAATTAGACTGAAGCAAGCAGGATAGGAAAGCATACACAATAGGTACCTGCCTCCATTCATCTTCCACCATTCCTAGACATGAGTGAGTGTGGACCTTTACTGAGAAATCTTTATTATCACTGCATTAGTTAAAAATGTACCTGAAAAGTGTGTCTTAGAGGTTTTTTCTTTTAAATTTAATTAATCTACCATCTTATAGACCTAAATGATTTGATTAGTTCTAAGATATTCTCATGGGAAACTGATTACAGTGTGAAATTAAGTTTTAGCCTCTCTTTATAGAATATTAGTACAAACATCATTTCCCCCCCAAAGGTCCCTTTCTTATCTTTTATTGTTGGAAAATGAAAAACATATTTTTCTAGTACTACTGAGAAACGCCAAAGGACACACCCAACTCCAAGGCTACTCACTGTTCTTTTCCTTAATTGCTTTTACATCATGTCCAAGTCTGAGTGTTTGCACTGAACACATGCTTGATAAACTCTGCCAGGCTGAAGGATGCTTGTCTGTTTTACATTCCTCAGCCTGTGAAGATTTCTTTTTCTGCTTCACATGCCTAAAGGGGCAAAGGTCAAACCTCCTCAGCTGCAGATGAGGTCATCTTGCTGATCGTCTGCAGCTGATCACCATGAAAACAGGGTCTCCCATGTGACCAGTTCTCCCCATGTAGGAGCAGTGATGTCATTTCTGGTGAGACAGGATGAGACATGTAACTTGTTTTAATTTGAACTACATAAATTTTTCTTCTGACTTCACTGCAACCTTTTATTTATTTTAGCAAAAGGACTAGATTGGTCATCATTTCAAACTAAAAAACTAGATAAATAAAATAGAGGGAGTCTATATTTTACAAGTTGTCAGGCATAACTATTAAATGAAGCCACATGAAATTGCTATTTTTCTATGTCAAAATGATTTAATATTGGCAATCTCATATGGTTCATCCTAATACTTCCAAAGCACCTTTTGTCCAAGAATTTTAAATGTTCCTTCATGAACTCCAGAGTCAGACAGACCTTAGTTTGAATTCTAATTCTGTCATTTATTAGCTGGAGTGATGTTAAAACTTGCAAAGATGTTCAACATTTTAGCTTCTCTACACCACATAGAGAAGGAAGAAGAAGAATTTTCTTGGGCCACACAATAAATACACAAACACTAATGAAAGCTAATAAGCAAAAAAGAGGTCTGTGAACAATTTTCAGGATATCTGCCACTACATATAAGCACAAAAGTCCTCATGTAAGTCATGTGTGGCCCATGAGTTGTGAGTGGGACACCTGTGCTCCAGTAACTTTAGGAATCTCACTTCATTCAATTTTTTTAAAAGAAGAACATAATATATACTCAGAGAGTTTTTTAT
>NW_003852404.1:37347989-37349618 GCF_000181295.1 Otolemur garnettii
TAAAGCAGCAGAATTTATTATATATAAAAATAATATATAAATAATATATAACACGAATAAAGTCCTTAGAAAATCATTTACCTGGAGGAGACATTCAATCCATGGCGTTGGCTATAATAGCAGTAGTACTGGTAGTGCAGTAGCATGGGTTCCCTAGCCAAAGCCCCTGGGGTCAGATGTATTTCAGAACTCATAACTTCTCTTATGTTAGAAAGGTACTTGGAGGGCCCTGTGCAAAATGAAAAATGTATATCCTCCTGTTAAAAAATTAAGAATTTCAAGATGCAACAGTAGGTCTTTAAGCCAAGGAAAGGGCCCTTGTTAAATGTGGGGCCTTGCATGGCTGCCCAGCTTACCTAGCCTCTCAGTGAATGTATATGCACAGCAAGAGCTGAAGACAGCAGTCAAATTCATTAACATTTTCCTAAGGAAATGTATGAATATTCACACCAAGTGGGATAAAGAAAGACAGTCCAGGTCAGATTTACTACCCAATGAGTTTACCATAAACTTGGGAGAAACTTAAACTTTTTAAGGACTTTTTGAATTTCCGGATTTCAGGTAAGGGATTACAGTGGGATTTGCATTGTATTTTCCAGGCCAGCCGCATATTAAACATTATGTGAAAGACTTAAAGGCCAGTCAGAGAATATTGAAGCCAAGAACAATTGGGTTCCAGTCCTGTTCTGACATATGTTAGTTGGGAGACTTCGGGCAAGATAGAGTAATCATGTGGTTCTCTGGGAGCATAGGCTTAAGGAGGGAGTGGATGAGAGGGGAAGCAAAGCCAGAGTTTGTTGCTGGACGGATGAGTATCGAGCTTCTAAATACAACAATAAAGCAACATCCCCCCTCCCCACCCAAACTCCACCCATCAGTTTGACTTTCTCTTCTACTTATTTGGAGTTCTGCTTTTGCATCCTTTCCTCTGATGCCTCTTCATTATGGTGTTAGCACCTGCGATGCTAACATATTTTCTTTAGGAGTATGTTCTAAATGCAGACTCTGTCTTAGACTAGAGTTTGAGTTTGTGCAATAATAATGGGTACCATTTACGGCAACTTACCATTTGTTGAGCAAAGGGCAGTTGCATCCATGAATAGCAGGGGTTTGGAGTCAGGCTTTCTATTAGTACCTGTGATGTATGTATTTATCAGGGATTAGGTAAGTATGTATTCCATGACTCAATAGAACAATCCCTGGGTAAACAATCTTAATGGCTGTCTTTTCTTACAATGCAGACAGAAATTAGATTATCTTAATGTGTATAATATGTATTACATTATTAATTATATAATTTTACTAGGATATAAAAGAAGTGGGCAGAATTTTTAAAAACTTAAAAGGATAGAAAATTAATGGAAGACAAAACCAGGAATGACCAAAAATAGATGTACAGACATGCATTAAGAAAAAATGCTGGGAGGGAGGGGGGAGAGGGTGGAGGGAGAGGGATTCGAGGGTTCACTTCTGTGGTTCATCTTGCAAGGGTACAAGGGAATCTTTCTATGAGTAGAATATGAATGTTTTGACATAACTAAGAAAGTTACATGAAGGCTATGTTAACCAGTTTGATGGAAGTGTCTTGGATTGTGTATGAAAACACCATACTGTACCCCGAAAGTGCAT
>NW_003852404.1:37349663-37351155 GCF_000181295.1 Otolemur garnettii
TGCTGAGTTGTAATAAAAGATAAATAAAAGGACAGAGAATTGTATGTAGAATATTATAACTGTACAGAAAAGCTAAGAATCAAAGCAATGTAAATATGTACATGAAACATTGGAACGGGTTTCACATAAAAGGTAACTGAATATTAAAAAAAAAGAAAAAATGCTTTCTTTTAATATCCTTGCAGAATAAGAAATGAAACAGTTGATGGAATTGGTCTAGCAGAACGTGAAGCTATACAATCATTTCAAGCATGTTGGGCTGAGAAAATTAAGGGCAGGACCTATATTCCATTCATTTGCTTCCTAGAAAATGAGGCTGTCTAAGAAAAAAGCATGACCAACTCCAGTTATTTTTCGCAAGCAGCACGTGTGATTGTGTTATTATTCAATAGAAGTTCAGAGTAGGAAAATACCTTATTATGGTTGGGGATATGCCAAGAAATTTACAGTTGAAATGACTGAATTGTTAAACTGAATGGAAATATTCAGAAATAAGCGTGTTTATCTTGAGATATTTAAATTCTAGATGCAAATGTTTGAACATAGCTGCAAATATAATAAACAGAAAGGAGCATGTCATACGATCATTGAGACTGAGAAAGGGGTGGCCTAGTTGGTAAGAAGGTCAGCCATCTACTTTTACTGGGAAGGATATGCCCATCAGTAGTCACTACTGCCACTTCTACTCTCATTTTTCCAGAGAGAATTACAGAATCCTCACAACTGCCAAAGCTCTTTCTTATTTTGTGGGAGACATGAGATGCCACGACTCCCTTCAAAAGCCTGTGCTTACCTTCCTTGGGGGGAGTTTCATGCTTCACCACATCTAGAGAGGTGGAATTTTGAAACTTTTTATTTTTGTCATGGTCTTCCTCTTTCCAGCCTCTTAGGGTGGAAGGTATGAGTTTCACTCTTCAAAATCTCTCTCTTTATTTTACCTGTTCAGTGCCTGTCCATGCCAATTTAGTACTACGAGTAGCTGTACTTATTTGTACAGTGCAGACTTTGCCCAGGCACTGTTCTGAATGCTTCCTATTCTGAATGCCTCACGTATATCTGCTCATCTAACCTCACAACATCTCTAAGGGACATGTCTTAATGGTTACAATCTCCATCTTAAAAGTGAGGAAACTGAGCCAGGGAGAGGTTACACATCTTGCTTAAGGTTACATCACTAATAAGGGGCAGAGCCCTGATTTCAACCCAAGCTGTGTGTTTCCAAAACCTTTCTCTTAACCGCTCACAGTATTTTTCTCACCTTACGCACTTTCCCTTGGCAGATTATCTTATTGTTGCCTTTAGCCCTGGATCATTTTATCCTCT
Source organism: Otolemur garnettii (assembly GCF_000181295.1). Taxonomy (NCBI): domain Eukaryota; kingdom Metazoa; phylum Chordata; class Mammalia; order Primates; family Galagidae; genus Otolemur; species Otolemur garnettii. Next base: position 37,350,987 of record NW_003852404.1, read on the forward strand.
GATGTTTAGAAAGTTTTCACTTCTTACAACAAACCAGAAATAAATGCTAAAGGAGTTTTTTTTTTTTTTTTTTTTTTTAGTTTTTGTCCGGGGCTGGGTTTGAACCTGCCACCTCTGGCATATGGGGCTGGCACCCTACTCCTTTGAGCCACAGGCGCTGCCCTTTTTT
>NW_003852404.1:37351735-37357843 GCF_000181295.1 Otolemur garnettii
ACACAATCCAAGACACTTCCATCAAACTGGTTAACATAGCCTTCATGTAACTTTCTTAGTTATGTCAAAACATTCATATTCTACTCATAGAAAGATTTCTTGATCTTAGAATTTTAGGAATATAAAACTTTTTATTTTTAAAATCTTTGCATTCACATTTTGTACTTAATTACATAAAGCTTCTTATTCATATATGTCAGTTATCAATTTATTGCCTTTTAGCTCTAAATTTACTTTCTGATATCTGTGCTATGATAAAAAATGGAATTCTTGTAAGCATCTCCTTTGTAGCTAAGAATGATGTGCAGCATTCTCAGTAGAGGGTTCTAGAAGTATATCACAAGATAAAAGGGATTTCTGGCTGTTTCTAGTGATTGTTGGGTCAATCAGTGGCATAGGCGTGAAGACATAGGGCTGTGCTATGTCCCATGCAAGAGCTCAAAATATGTGGGTCTTATAAAACCTGACAGCTCCAGACTGGCTTGGTGATCAATTTCTTGCATTCTTTCTGACACAGACACTGCACACTCTAGGCTTTCTGCCCTTATGTGCCCACACTTCCTTAGCATGCCCACGTCTCTGCCCATTGTCCAAGGCTCACCTACCTGCACTCTGCCTATGCATAGAAGGTGGAGTCTGCATTTCAGCTTGCTGGCCACTGGCTGTGGGAAACGTGAGCCCCAGAGGATTGCTTTTCCCTTGCCCAGTGACTACTGAAGAAATGGTCCTGGCAAACCAGCAAATTTCTCTGACATCCACTGGCCTGTAACGTCATCTTTTCCAATGAGGTCTATACTCATCCTTGGGGAGGTGTTCTCCTTCTAAATTTGGCCATTTTTATGTATTCTCTCTCTCATTCCTAGGGCAGCATATTTAGTTTTTAAAATATTTTATAGGTACTCTGGCCATAGTTTAATAATCCGTCTTGCACGTATTAAACTTCCTGCATTTAAATCCCTATGTGATTTCTGAATTTTGACCTGAACTTCTGTGTGATACCTGTATATAACAAAACAGAAAAGATACACAATAGGTTCTGATGTCAGACCACTTCTTTGCTAAGAGTTTCTAACTCAATAGCTGTGCGTTGCTATTTTCTTTGTTTGTTTCATTCATAATAGACTTAATGGTTTTCATAGTTGGGTTTACAGGGAGATGAGCAGAAAGTACAGATGACATCCAAAACCTCTTGCCCTCCCCTTCTACTTTCCCCTGTTATTAACATCTTGCATTAGTGTAGTACTTCTGTTAGAAGGGATGAGCCAATACTATCACCTTATTATTAAATAAAGTCTATAATTTACATGCATTTGAACATACTATGGGTCATGACAAACAGTGATATGTATCTGCCATTAAAGTACCATACGGAATAGTTTCACTGCCCCCCAAATGCTCTGTGATCCACCTAGTCATCCCTCCCTTTAAACTCCTGGCAACCGTTAATCTTTGTACTGTCTCCATAGTTTTTCCTTTTCCAGAATGTTGTATAATTGGATTGATATAGAGTATAGCCTTTCTAGATTGCCATCATTTACTTACCAATTTATACTCAAGGTTTTTCCACATATTTTTATGTCTTCATGCCTCATTTCTTTTTATCACTGAATAATATATCAATCATTAGCTGGGCGTTGTGGCAAGTGCCTTTAGTCCCAGCTATTCTGGAGACTGAGGCAAGAGAATTACCTAAGCCCAGGAGTTGGAGGTTGCTGTGAACTGTGGCTCAATGGCACTCTACCGAGGGTGATAAAGTGAGACTCTGTCTCTAATAATAATAATAATAATAATTATATGTATATATACACATATATATATCTCATTGTGTGGCTGTATCATTGTTTACTTATTGATTCACTTATTGAAGGATATCTTGGTTGCTTCCAAGTTTTGGTACTTACGAATCAATCTGCTATAAACTTTTATGTGTAGGTTTTTTTTTGTGTGTGTGTGGGCAAAAGTATTAACTGACTGGGCCACGGATCATATGGTACATATGGTAAGAGTATGTTTAGTTTGGTGAGAAATTGTCCAAGCATCTTCTGAAGTGGCTATGACATTTTACTGACTGCTTGTCAGCCTTCTTCCTGTCCTTCCTTCCTTTCAGCTATGACAATGGCTGTATAATGTGGCACTTCACCATCTGTCTCTAACCTGAGGGTGCTGTGCTAGTGTTCTGCTGAAGAGACTCTGCTTTCTTTTCCTGTGACAGTGACCTCTGCCTGTTATGACTATCAAAAGGCTTTAAAACTGGTTTGGCAGGGAACTTCTTCAGGCTTGGGGGCTCACAAGGAAATGGATCTTCCCATTCACCCGGCACCATGACACTTGCTGTATAATTCCAATGCAGGATAAAGATTCCCCTCATGAAATCAGTTTCTTAATCTTTATTAGTGTTGGGAATTTGAAGAAGAAATCCATGAGGTTATGGTGATATTAAGTGGGAAACAACTGGACTTTTTAAAATCCATAGTTCTTGAAGGATAAATTAGGAATGCCTGTAACCTTAGGTTTCTATTGAGAATGGCTGATAGTTTCCTACAGGGAGGAGTCAAGGAGGAATTACCAAGATTCCAGGATGAGCTCTGGATTTGGAGATTTGAGGGAGGAGTGAGCGAATATTAAAGAATGTTCTACTCCTTTTGTACAAGTGACAGGTTCTGTAATCAGCCTCCTGCCTCTCCTATAGCTTGGCAGCTCTGAGTTGACTCTTCTCTGATCTCACAGCTTTTTGCATTCTCCTTCCTGCTTTCTCAAAACAATTATGCTCGAGGGAAAGAATAGCCAGTTCCTTGCTGTTAAACATGCTATGAAAGAGAACAACAAAGAAGAAACATTTATCTCTTGCTTACCCGGCAGAGGAATGATGATGAAAAACATGGGCAGGAGATTAAATGTTTTTCCCTAGGACAGCATTTCCCTCTGCTGGTCAAAGCCTGTAACTGTGTGTTCCACCACTTAACGTAGCTGTAAAAAGAAGTAATCAACCAAGGCGGTTGTTTCTGTATTCTAGAAAAACATTTGGTGTTTTCTTGCACATAAAGTGTAGTTTTTAGAACCTGACAAAATCTCTAAGGGAATGATTTTATTTTTTTATATATTCTGTTCTAAAACTTCCTTTCTCAAACAATATTCTGGTGTCTGGGGAGAGACTGAATTTATTTTACCAAATGAGCATCTTTCCCTCTCGGCTTGTGGTTTATTTCCCTCAGAGCCCAACTAATTAGAACTTAGAAGGAATCTCTTTCAGTGTTTATCCGCAGAGACTTTCTTTTTTGGTTTCCCCAGAGAATTAATGGTGCAGTAGTATTCTTTAGACTTTGGAAATGTGCCAAATTTAGTTGGCATAATGACATTCTTGTGGCCTAAACTTGAAGCTATCCCATAGATTTCTGTCTTCTGAGGAGGGCTAATTCAGATAGTACTGGAGAAAGTAGACTGTTATAGTGCCTTTTGGGAGGAGTTGAGTGGAGATGTCTTATTAACTCAGAAAGGATAACTGAGCCTTATACACACATTTTAAAACTACTCAGCTCTTGGTGGTGCCCATAGCTTAGTGGGTAGGGTGCCAGCCACATACACTAAGGCTGGCAGGTTCGATCCTGGCTGGGGCCAGGTAAACAACAATGACAGCTGCAACAAAATAATAGTGGGCTGTTGTAGCGGGCACCTGTATTTCCAGCTATTTGGGAGGCTGAGGCAAGAGAATCACTTAAGCCCAAGAGTTTGAGGTTGCCCTGAGCTGTGACGCTACTGAACTCTACTGAGGGTGACGTAGTAAGACTCTGTCTCAAAAACAAACAAACAAACAAAAAAACCCAAAAAAATCTACTCTGCTCTTTGCATTGCTATTTAACAAACTTAAGGAAAAAGAAAATAAATATAAATAGAAGGAAAAAACGAATGTGGGCTTACCTCTACATTTTGATTAGGGCAATAGGGCAAAAAATCAAAACATTGTATTTACAGGAAATTTTCAGAGTATTATCTGGATACTGTTGCTACCTCAGTGGGCCTGCATCTTGTAGTATGGGCATAAATGTTTTCATGTATATACAACATTATGTTAATAATGTTCTACTAATAATAATTGTTTCAAACTCCGCTCCCATTTTACCAATTTATTTAGACAGTGTGGATGTCTCCTTTTCATTCCATTTTGTGTGTGTGTTTTGAATATTCACTTATTCCTAAAACTAACAACTGTTTTGGAGAGCATTAAAAAAATAATTTCCAAAAAAAGTTAAACTCATGACTTTCATAGAAATAAAAATGAACAGATGTTAAAAATGTTATGTCACTCATTTACCAATGAGGGAACCAGGTAAATTGTATAGTTGGTTCAAAAGAGAATCTGAAGAACAGAAACGCTTATAAATCAGGTGTAGTGAAATAAATATGCAGATGAAGGCAAAATTAGCTTTTCCACAAGAGGGTAAAGGATATTAGTTGGACCTCTACTGGACAGGACAGAATTTACACGTCACTGGATAGAATTTTTCTGCATTGTTACCACTTAACTTCAATTTACAGAGCTGCAATACAGCACAAGGACAATAAAAAGAGTTGACTCAGATAATCATGAGGGTGTCCTCCAGGGCCTAGAGTTACAGTCAAGCACAATTTTTTTTTCCTACAAGAGGAAATAATTTTCTGCTTGAGGCTCTTTCCTCTCTAAGTTTTCTTAGAAAACAGGCAGATCCACCAGGCTCACTCTGCAATGCCTGTGTTTCCAGACCAGATTCTTCTTTTCATTTCTTCCTCACAGGATATATAGTCGATTTAGATAAATATTTCTATAGTGTACATGTGAGATGCTCCATTGTTAGATGTTTTCTCTTCCCCATGAAGTTTTATTTAAATATGCAAAATATCCAATTATTAGCTAATATTCTGTTCATTGATATTTGTTTAATTCATTTAGCACATATTTTCTGATCACTTACTTATCCACTGTCAGACCTAAGAAAACAGAAGATCAGACAAGGGTTCTGTTCTCAAGGAACTCGAATGTAATAGATATGAATTTTACTCTACAAACTCAGAGGTATAAGTAATACTGACATAGTTTATTTTCTTTAAATCAAAGATATGGTGAATCTGACATTCTCTTTGCAGAGAATTTAATTTCAGTCATTATTTAGCCTTTTTGGGGTCATCTGTAAGTCTCAAGGGTCTTGTCTGTGAGGATTTTCTACAGTCTTTAGTCTCACAGGAGAGAATTTTGCAAGAGTTTGAAATTTAGTAGGTATTCTGGCTAGCTCACCCTGAAGGTCATCCCTGCTTTTGGTTATTTTTGACTAGGCTATTTTACAATTCTCTAGAGACAAAAGTTCATTTATAGAACACTGATAGTAATGCAAATGTTCCCTGTGCACAGCTGAGCAAAGGAATCCTATGCATAGCTAAGCAGGTGGCAACGTCAATTAATTCAATCTGATCCACAAAGGCTCTCTCCTTAACCAACCTCTAGTCAGGCTTCTCTAATTCCTTTAGGCTTCAACTTTCAAGGTCCTTCCTAGATTGGCCTGTACTATTCAGATGTGACAAGAATTCTGCTAAGTTAGTAGAGCCAGAATCCCTCCACTCAATATCTGATCATCTTTGATATCTAGTCACCTTCCTCGTCCTGCACATCTGATCCCTCTGGCTCCTTTCAGCACAAATCCTGCTAGGTCTATTTAGCCAAAATCTCACCTTCACCTGATGTTCCCTTTTAGTACTTTTCCATCCTTTGGTCCTGACTCTGCTCCTTAACTATAAATCCCTACTTGCCCTGTTGTATTCAGAATTGATTTCATTCATACTGAGCTCCCCTTTCCCCTATTAATTAAAATGACTTAGGTATCTTAAATCGTATTTTAAATACACAGTAGTTACTATTGAAATCTCTTATTGTAAAGAGATTTATACCTTTGGTTAAATAGGTATGTTAAATATTGTTTTATAGGTACATAGAATCTTATTCAGTCCTCCTAAACCTTAAGACATTTTTTGGTCATTTTCTTAGTTATTGTTTTAAAATGTTCACATTCTACTCTTAGAAAGATTCACTTGTACCCTTGTAAGATAAACCTCAGAAGTGATCCCTCCAATACCCTTCCCTCC
>NW_003852404.1:37360306-37361535 GCF_000181295.1 Otolemur garnettii
TTTTTTTTTTTTGAGACAGAGGGTGTACCACTCTGGTTAGAGAGCCATGGTGTCATAGCTCATAGTGACTTCAACCTCAGACTCCTGGGTTCAAATCATACTCTTGCTTCAGCCTCCTGAGTAGCTGGGACTACAAGTGCCCACCACAATGCATGGCTAGTTTTTCTATTTTTAGTAGAGATGGGGTTTTGCTCTTGCTCAGGCTGGTCTCAAACCCCTGAGCTCAGGTGATCCAATCCACCTAGGTCTTCCAGAGTACTAGGTTTATAGGTATGAGCCAACCATTTTAAAGTTTCCATCATTCAAAGATAGTTTTCATTTGATTCATCTCTGAAAGTGGTTGCAGTGCCACCAGCCGGCCCAATGTTTTGTAATGGAATTGTTTTAATAAGTTTGAGACCATAACTCTGTATTGAGTAACAATTTTCAGAACTCTAGGGAAGAAATTGATGGGTTTATGAAATTGCTAACTCAAGATTGAGTAGAATAAAGAATTAATTACATAGAACTGAATGAATTGATCAAGGATGATTGTGGCTTTTGTTTTAACATGATTGATTCTTTAATACTTTATTTTCTGGATATAAGGAGCCCCTTTTCCTTTTATATTAAGGTTTATAATGTTCGGCAATTTAATAAATTATACTTTTGTAACAAATATGAAACATTTCTCTTTTCTCCAGCCTGATGCCTCTAGAATTCTAAAAATCTTATTTAATATTCTTATTTTCATGGCAACATAATAGAGAGATGGGGTTAGGGTCCACAAGAATGAGAGGAGACCAGTTCTGGGATAAGGAAAGGCTTTATTGGAGGAAAGAGCAGAGTGGAGTCTGACCAGGAATCAGCTCTCTCCCGCATAGTTGCAAAAGGCTTTTATTATTTTATCAGTGGGGCTGGAATGGGGAAGTGACTGCATTCATTCTCTTCTCTTGATGTTTGTGACAGGGCAGCCACTGGCATAATACCTCGGGCTTATCTCTAGTGTCACCCAAGAGTAAGTCACTGGAATATTGAATAACAGCTTATGACACTGGTTTAAATTTTCTGAGATCTGAGGCTAGGGCTTGGCTGAAAATGTGTGGGCTGTCTCTAAACTCCTGGGGGACAACTGTCCATGATAGTCATTGGGTTAATTTGTTGTCTGAGTCATTCCAGGTAAAGGCAAATAAGTCTTGGAAGTTGGGGTAGAGATGGACAGTGAAAAGGTGTCTTTTAAGTCTAGGTCT
>NW_003852404.1:37361623-37367303 GCF_000181295.1 Otolemur garnettii
GGACTTCTAGGATAGGAGTGTTACATGGGGAGAAGGTAAGTTGGAGAATGTGGATTTTTAGTAAATGATTAATAATAGGTTGAAGTCCTTTTAGAACATGAGGTTTATGGGAATACTGAGGTCGTCTGGGGAGATGGGGCTGATGGGGTAGAACAGTTGAGGGAGTAGAGGCATCCCAAACTTTATGATTTACCTGACTTAAAGCCCTTAGGAGAGATATTTGGGTAGATAGGGGAGGGGTCTTACAGGAGAGTAACAGAAGTGGGGGGAGCTGAGAGACATCATTGGTTTTGGATAATGGGTATAAGGTAATAGTGGCTTTGAGTTTAGATAGTAGGTCTTGGCCAAGCTGGGGAGTGGGGCATCTAGGAATTATTAGGAAAGAATGGGAGAATGTCAAGTGTTCTGACAGGTGAGAGGTAGAGTTTTAAGTGGGATAAAGGAGATTCCATCAGCCCAACCACAGAAATGGAAGAGGAGAGTAGTAGTGGCCCTGAAAAATCAGGCAGTACCCAGCATGTGGCCCTTGTGTCCAGGAGCAAGGACATTCTCTTATGGGCAACTAGAAGACAAACCTGGGCTCTGTAAGTGGGATGGAAATGGTGGGGAACCTGAGAGCTGGGGTCCCTTTAATCTTTTGGAGCTAGTCTCAGGAGTTCAGGCAGCTTGAATTCTAGCTCAGTCATTCTCTTGAAAGGGATGGCTCCAGGCCCTGCAGCCTGGGGACACTTGTCCTGGGGTCTTGAATACCACAGACCGGGCAGGGTCTGAGTAGAGCTCAAGGATTAGGGCAGTGGTCCCCTTTGCTACACTTATAGCAAGGACATGGAGGCTGTGATGACCGAGGTGGGTATTTACTTTGCCTGGTAAGGCCCTTCCTTTGTCCCTGCAGGGCAGAGGCCAGCAAGTGGTACATAGCCTGTTCAGTCTTCACCACCTCCTCCCCTCTGCTGTTAATAGACCTCAAAGGACAGTTTAACTAATTCTTTTGTGGAGTCTTGGATCTATCTCAACTTTTTGAAGCTTTTCCTCTATATCTGAGGCTGATCGAGAGATAAAGTGGGTGTTTAAGTACAGCCTTCCAGCCTCAAATTCAGGTTTAAGATTGATATATTTTATTAGGGTTTCAGTTAGCCTGGTTAGAAAAGCTGCTGAGTTTTCATCAGTTTGTTGAGTGACTTCTTTAATTTTGTTGTAATTGACTGCCTTAAGGGCAGCCTTTTTCATCCCTTCTATTAAGTGGGTTATGAAGTTAAGTGGTTGAGAGGTAGGGAGATTCCTCTTAAGAATTCCATTTAGGATTGGCAGCAGGTACTGCTGTCATCCCTGATGGGTATGTAAGATGCATCTTGGGTATGTATATCTGCAAAAGCTGTGACTGTAGCTCAAATACAATACTGGTTTTTCTCAGGAGTGGTGGTAGAGGAAAGCACTACATAAATGTGCTGCCACGAGAGCTCATAGGACTGGGTTAAATTTTGGAATTTTTTTGTAAATTGGGTAGAGTCATTTGAAAAGGACCCAAGGTATTTTTCAATTTGAGATAGACTGCCAATGTTAAAGGGGAAATGGACTCTGATAATGCCCTCAGCTCCCACTGCTTCACTTAAGGGTCAAATAGCTTCCAGAGATTGTCCCTGAGAGCAAGTGTGTGGAGGAGAAAAGGAGTCAGGAAGAAAAGAAAAAGGGTGTTGAGTGGAGAGGTTGAGGTGGAGGAGTTAGGGACCAAAAAGGAGCAGAAGGTCAGGAGGTGGAGGGGTAAGGTGGAGGGACAGAGTGGTGAGTGGGGTAGAAGTCCCAGCCAGGTGGAAGGTTTGGGCTGGTAGCTGCTCATTGGAATATGATGCAGGTTTGGCAAAGTGAAGGACAACTCAGAAGGAGAAAGATTGCTTGAAGACAGGGGACCCCAGACCACATGCCATTGTAGGTCATAAAATTTTTAAGATTTCTGAGAATATTTTCAATTTTAGGCTATTGGTTTCCATTGTCTACTTTGCACTGGGGCCAGGCATGCTGCAGAGGTGACTTGATGTCTCCTTTTAAACCCAGGCTGCCTAGGTTTTTGAGGAGACTGCCCAGTGGAGTGTCTAGGGAGGGGATAGAATAGCATGTGAGGTAAAGGGGAGGAGGAATGGGACGGATGCTCACCAGTGGAGGCAGGTGTCCCTGAGACACCTGTTGAGCCAGACAAAGTCCAGAGTATCCCAGCCCTGTTCCCCAGACTCCCGCAAGTACAGGTTTTGGGGAAATTGGGACACTGATCTCAGATCCCAGGGGAAGTCTCGATCTAGTGCTAGAAGTTCTGGAGAAGTGAATGAACTGAAGAAGAATGGAAGATCCCTGAGGATCCTCCAATTTACCGAGTCCTAATGCATTAGTGTGAAATGGGGTTTGTTAGCAGGGCAGTGGGAAGGGGCTGGTGTAGTCTCTGAACTGGTCTCACTGCCTCCTTTCCTGGCCAATGCACCATAAAGATGAGAAGTCTAGGTGGAGAGATGGGGAAAAGGTCTGTTAGAAGGAGAGGAGGCCAGTCCAACGGCAAGGAAAGGCTTTATTGGAAGAAAGAGCAGAGTGGAGTCTAACCAGGAGTCAGCTCTCTCCCATGCAGTTGCAAAAGACTTTAATTAGCTTTATCAGTGTAGCTGGAATGGGAAAGTGACTGGAGCCATTCTCTGTCAGGGCTGCCACCAGCACTGGGGCTCACTTCTAGTGCCAGCCAAGGTATGGGTGGGGTGTTTCCAGGGACTCTGGCCTTGAAGCATTTCAGGAGTCTGGGGAGAGGGCACTTGTCTTTCCTAAAATGGCTGTGCTCTTTGTCAGGGTTGTGAGAATTCCTTTCCAAATAATTATTTACATAAGTTCAATAAAAATTTGTTCTTCTATAATAGGAAGTAATTATAAACATTTGTTATATAACCATGGCTTTTGGTTGTGTGTTCTTTGTTTTTAAGAGAAGGGGTCGCACTCTGTTAGCCAGGCTGGGTGCAGTGGCCTAATCATAAGTCAATGTAATCACATATTCTTGGGCTTAACCCATCTTCTTGCCCTGTCTTGTAAGTAGCTGGGACTATTAATATGTACCACCATGCCTAGCCAATTTTTTAAATTTTTTGTGGAGATGAAGTCTTGCTATATTACCCAGACTGGTCTTGAACTCCTGGGCTCAAGAGATCCTCCCTACCTTGGTCTCCTAAAGTGTTGGAATTACAGGCATGAGCCACCATACTGTCTATAACCAAAGCTTTGATGGGAATATCATATTTGAGAATTATAGGCATAGAACTAGATATACCCAGACAGTTTTAAGGAATTACTGTTGACTTTATGAGACCAATGCTTCCAAAGTCCTCTTAAAAAACAGCCTGGGAACTAGCTTATAGTATTTCCAGAATTAGGTATGAATAAGGAAGATTATTTCTAGGCAGGCCCAGGAAATATCAGGTATATTAGGGAATTCAAAGAAAGGAGTTCATCCAAATCAATAGATATTACAGGTGAAATCTGGTGGCAAGTTTTTGGCTTGGCTTCCTAGTCTTGCCAAGTTTTTAGAATTCTAATCTGAGATTCCTTATGCAAAGTTCTAGCAAAGCAAAAAAATGGTCTGTTTGGTCAATTACTGTTCTTGCTACACTTAAAAAGAAGCAATAAAACAAAATCTAATGAGATGAGACTTATTCTGTAAACAAGAATAACCTTATTTGAATTATCTTTTATCAAAATAGTGGTGATTATAGAGTAAAAAGTTGTAACCTACCCTTGTGAGTGTTGATCATCTTTGAACCATTTTTCATTTTTTGGTAACATCCTTTTACTTTCGACTTTCTTTTTTATCTGTAAACCAGACTGAATCCTGCTCCTTTTTCTATTTTCCTCTAATATTTGGATGCAAATCCCCAAACTAACATTTCATATCTTTCTTCTGTTCTCCTGAGTTGGTGTTACTGAGAAGTAAAACCTGACTATCTATTTCCATCCTTACTGGGACTGTCTAAAGAATTCCTGTGCACTGAAGCTAGATGCTTTCATGCTGTACTCCAAGACCATGACCATGGCACTGATGTATATGCTATGACCAAAGACTTTCAAATGGCAACCAGGAAATCTGCTAGTTCACCACTTCCATTCTTATTCTACCATCTAAAGATATGTTGAGCCTCACATTTAGAGATTTCTCAGCTGTCTAACTTCTGGACTAAGAAACTGGGTTTATAGTTTTCTCCAACCATTCATCTTTATTTCCTTCTTATTTTCACAGAAATTTCCCTCACTGGAAGCTTGACTGCTTACACCATCTAACACACATCTGCTGGTACCACATCTCAACAGATGGTCAGGGTTGTCCTTAATGAATGAAAAAGGACCAAACGTGAAACGGACTTTTATTGCGCAGAGGGATGTTTCTTTCTTCCTTGAACAAGAGAAGGAACTAACAAAAACTCTCTCCTTGGCTGAAGTCTAGTCAGTCACCTATATAAGCCCTCTAGGCTTTGACCTAAGTGCTCTCCTTAACAGGCCTGTATCACCAAATTGTACCAAGAATCTTGCTAAGTTGGTTTGGCCAGAACCCCTACCCTTGATATATGATTAAATTTCTCTTTTCCCTCTAACCCCCAGGTAATGTCTAATCACTCAGGTCGGCTTTCAACACAAATCCTGTTAGGTCTGTTTAGCCAGAATTCACCTTGTCCCTAATGTTTCCTCTTAATAATTTTCCATCCACTGACCCCCACGCTGCCCCTTGGCTATAAATCCCCACTTGCCCATGTTGTATTTAGAATTGGTCACAGTTTTATACTGAGGCATCTTTTCTGTTATTGCAGTATGCCTCATTAAGATTTGCTTTTACCACTTTAATTGTCTAGCACTGGTTTTCTTTGATAAGACAGAGAATATAAATCCACAGAAGTTAAATCTCCATTTGAGCTGGCTATTACATATTAATGGTTCCCTCATTAATTTTTGAGTTCAACAAAATTCTTGACATGTTAATTTTTTATTTGCATGACAGTTGTGATTTTATCCTCTTTTAAAATGTATCCTCTTTCATCTGCCAACTGGGGAACCCAAAAATAGGTCAGCCTGGTCCATCCACCCAACATCACCCCTGTCCAGGACTAAGAGAGGAGCCCAAACCATCACACATCCTACAGACCAGTCCGTGGCCTGAGGCACTGGGGAGCTTATCCAGATGGCTAACTACAGACAGTGGTGACCACCTTTCTTCAGAAGGAAGAAACTAAAATTATAGGTGAATATCCAATTCCATATCACAAATGGAATGTTAAAGGGGCCATGCCAGAGACTATCATAGAGTTCACTATAAGAATCTGTGATATAAGAAAAGGATGGGAATAAACAAGAAACCAACAAAGATCAACCCCTAAGGGGCTTAATAGTTCATAAAAAGAGCAAGTGGGAGAGCTTTAGGTTTCTCTTGCCCTTGTGGCAGCCTTCTGGTATTCAAGCTTAGTGAGCCCAAGTACCAGATAGGCTTACAATCTAAGGACTTCTTCTTCTTCTTCTTCTTCTTCTTTTTTTTAGAGACAGAGTCTCACTTTGTCACCCTTGGTAGAGTGTTGTGGCATCACAGCTCACAGCAATCTCCAGCTCTTGGGCTTAGCTGATTCTCTTGCCTCAGCCTCTTGAGTAGCTGGGACTATAGGTGCCCGCCACAATGCCC
>NW_003852404.1:37367485-37376945 GCF_000181295.1 Otolemur garnettii
ATATTAGCAGGTGCTAAACTGGGTGTGCACCTGTTGTGGGACTTTGTTCTGCTTAAGGACCTTCAACCCTTGCGCCTTTACATCACTGGACCCCTTGAAGACCTTCCTGGATTGTGGCAGCCCCACAGGATGGTTAGACTGATAGAAGCAGCAGGACTCACAGAGATCCGGCCCGGGACTGAGCTAGTTAATCCTTCAGATAACTGAGGCACCAGCTGATGTTTGATTGCAACATAGGCGGGATATCAAGTGTAAAACACCCAGCTGAGCCCTTTCTGATTCCCGATCCATATACCTGAGAGCAAAATAAAACAGTGGTTACATTATACCACAAGTTTTTGAGGCAGTCCATCATATAGCAGTGGGAAGTGTAACAGAGAACAACAGTCTTTGCAGAATCATTGTGCACAGACAGTGGAGGAGAGAAAATAGTCAAAGAAGAGTCCAGGGTTATGCAATCTTTTGGAAAATTATCTTGTCATTTTGATGAGCAGAAAAATGAGTTAAAGAAATAAAATGAGAGAAAGAAGATAATGAAGATGGTCTTGAAAACATTATAATTGGGATTGTTGAAAGTAGTATATTGTCCACAAAAGAATTTGTACAAAAACATTCATGGAACTTTAATGAGGTTATTTCCAAACTAGAAATAAACCAAATGTCAATTAACTCAGGACTGTGTCTAAATATCAGTATTATTAAAAGAGATGATTTCCTTGAATGATACAGTGAACAATCTTGATGTAATATCTGCTCTTTAATGTCAATTTTCTTTTTTTAGAAAAAAGAATACATCAATAAAAAATGGAACAGTTGGAAATCAACAGTCTTAAACATATTAAAAGACATTTACAATGTATTTGTGTTGAGCCACTTTTGAAAAAGAAGAGATTGCCCTTGGGGAACACAGAGCTTATAAGATGAGAAAATGACCCACAACAGAAGACCTTTCACAGAAACGAGCAGATTGCTGCTTAGGACACAGACCGGGTTTCATATAAAAACTTTTGATTATTTTAATACAGATTTTGACCTGTTTTGTTTTATGTGAGCCACTGATACTCTAATCATGTGTAACCTTTATAAAAGCAGTAGATTTCATGGATTTTATTTCTTTTTAAAAATTTCAACAACTAGACACTTTCTTCTATTGAATAAGTAATGCACACAATAAAAATTCAAATAGTTCAAAGGGTATGTAAGACAGAAGTATGATATCTTTCCATTTCGGAACCTTTGCCTCCTTTGCCAGAAGCAATCACTGTAACCAGTTTCTTGTAGATCTTTCCAAAAACATTCTATCCTTACAAAAGCTTATGTACTTGTGTGTATAGACATGTAGACCCAGTTTTAACCCAAACATGTTTATTATTTGATGTACCTGAGAGACAGCTCCTTTTAGGTCTGCTCTGGTCTTTTCATGGTGTCATGGAATCCTAATGTATGAACACGCCAATGCATTATAAGGTGTGTGTGTTTAAACGTGACTATTACTAATAATTACGATGCATTCAGTTGTAAATGTGCATGATGACAAGGACAGGAGTGTGAGCTAATGGGAGGCACATTGTTGCCATCTCTCTAAATGAGGACAAGTGAGTAAAGCTGTGTGGCCGTAAAGTCAGACCTCTATTTCCCGTAATTCTGAAGGGACCAAGATTTCTTTCTTACGAGTTTTGCAGTACTGAAATGAGCCTCTATTAGAATATCATTATTACAAACATACCCTGTCACAAGAATAATAATGAAATGGTATATATATTATCTAATATACAGTGGTCCAAAGATACAAAGAACTCCTATTTATAATAAAACATTAGTTCTGGCTTCTAAAGTAGTAAGTTAGTTGGGCTCTGTGGCATAAGACTCATGTTAGTCTTAGGTATTTACTTCTATCACTCCATTTCTAAAATAGATCAGCAGAGATGAGATGTTTAAACAGCTAAGTATGTTTTGGAGCTTAAAAATCAAATGATATCTTTGTTTCTGTTACAACCATCAGGTGAGAACGATTGTTTTCTAGGTTGGAATCAGCCTGTGGAGTACTCCAGAGACTAGAGATTTAATGTTCTCTTACTAAGGATTTTAAAAGCAGGATTTAGTGTTCTATGTTCAAATAAGGACAAAAGGCTGAGAAGCTGAGCTACTTAGAAACCGTTACAGAAGTCAGCAAGTATGCGTGTGCTGCCCAAGGAACACAGGGAGGGTAGGAATTGAATTCTCCTCTCAACACAAGGGGCCAGTACCCAGCTGACCATGCAGTCCAGCAAGGAACGAAACTTTTTTTTTCCTTTCTGTTCTTCAGAGATTGCAGCTGCCACTGTCATTTTGCACTGATCTCCAGGTGGCTGAGTTTCTTAAAAAGCTTCTGTGCTGTACCAAGCATGGGCAGAGACCCCCAGGTTATGATTTCAGAGTCTCCAGGTGCTGCCTCCTATCTTCTTACTTCAGAGGCTTAGAAGAAATTATAATTCAGATGCCACTGGCTAGATCAGTTCGGGGGCTGAAATGTCAGCCAGTAACTAAGTCACTGGCTATGGGTGCCAGATGTTTATAATCCATTATCCCATGGAGGATTTTTCTTGGACAGAGGCCTGATATTTTAAAAGATATGAGGTTAGTCTGCAGATAAAATCTTCCAATATTTTTTGTGTTGATATCTGTTTTTATCCAATTGCTGAGGAAGAGAGAAGTGCTCTAATTAGAAAAATGTGCAGCATATTTAAAAATATAAAAATAGTCATCAAATAGCTTGAGTGAAATGATGGACCAGAGAAGTCTTTAAGGCAGGAAAGAGTGAGTGGCATAATGAGAAGAGTCATCCAGTGCTATGTACTGGGTATGGGGTGTCTGCTGACCCAGAAGGAGACACTTGAGATTGTCACTGCATTTCTATAAATTCAAGTTGACACGATAACTTCTCTAGGAATAGATTCAGTTTATGCATCTTCAGAAGGAAAGTCACAAAAGTGATGCAGTCTTCTCATGCATCCTATCAGGTGGCACACAATTTTAATTTATTGCATTATTAATGATGTTTATTTTGGTCACTTGATTAAAGTTTTATCTGTCATGCTTCTCCACACTTTTTCCCTTTGTACTTAAAAAGTATTTTGTGGAAAGATACTTTAAAAATATGCATAAATATCTCCTTCCTCATCATTTTTAATTTACTCATTTGTTTATTTATATCTCATTTAGTATCAGTTTAATGGGTATCATGTTACTGTCATCGTGTATTTTGATACTCAAATTCTCTCAGAGTTGGCCAGGGGGAGTCCCTTCAAGCCTGCTTGTGGTCTTTTGACATTGCCCATTATACTTTGAGTACTTCTTGAGTTTGTACCATGATGAGATAGTCCAGGTTCATTTTGTGTCCCAGTCCCCCATACCCTAAGACCAGGGATCCCTGGTTCCTTTTAATAGATTAGATTTAAACACTATGATCTGGGTATAAGTTGTGCCCATTGATTTTGGATATAGCTGTTGATAGGTCCTTTCAATGGTCACATAGAAGTATATTTACCTTTATACAATTACTTCTCTATTAAAAATACTTTATTCAACTATATTTCAATAAAATACTGTAGCTCACTGCAGCCTCAAACTCAAGAGTTCCTCCTACGTCAGCTTCCCCAGGATCTGGGACTCCAGGTATAGCTGGCTAATTTTTTTATTTTTTGAACAGTGGGGGTCTCTAATGTTGTCCTGGGTGGTCTCAAACTCCTGGCCTCAAATGATCTTCCCAGATGGGAATTCCAAAGTGCTGGGATTACAGGTGTGAGCCACCATGCCTGGCCTAAATGCATTTTGATAAATTTAAACAACCTTGTAACCAACCTCTGCAATCAAGATATAGTGCATTTCCATCACCCCAGAAAGCCCACCCATGGTCCTTTCTTGTCATTCCTTTCCAACCACAACAGGCAGAGCTGACTTCTATTATATAAATTGGTTTTATCTTCCCTAAAATTTTGTAATAACAGAATCATATTGTATATACTCTTTTGTGTCTGGCTTTAACTCAACACAATGTCAGGGAGATTGATTCATGTTATTGCATTTATCGGCAGTTTATTCCTCCTTATGGCTGAGTAGTATTCATTGTGTAAATAAACCCTGTGTTTATGTTGCCTGTCCATGAAGATTTGGGTTGTGTCAAGAATTTGCTACTGCAAGTCAAATCCCCAGGAGTACACATAAAAGTGTTTTTGTGGATATAGACTTTCATTTCTTTGGGGCAAATACCTGAAAGTGGAAGTGCTGGTCAGATGGTAAGCATAGTTACCTTTATGAGAAAGTGCCAAACTTTCTCAAAACAGCTGTGCCATTTTATACAGCAACCAAATCTGTGCATTTCAGTTGCTTCATCCTTGCTGACATTTGGTAATGTCAGTCTTTTTAATCTTAGCTATTCTAACAGTTATGTAGTGGTATCTTATAATTTTAATTTTAGTTTTGTTGGTGACTAATGCCTTTGGGAATTTTTTCTTTGTTTATTGATGCTTAATATAACTTCTTTCATTATATTTAAATATTTTGGACATGTACGGGGGGTGTCTGCTTTTAAAAAATTAAATTATAAGAGTTTTTTATATTCTGGATGCAAATTTGTTGTCATACATATGTATTGAAAATATTTTCCCCCAATTTCAAGTATGTCATCTTTTAATTTTCTTAACAGAATCTTGCAAAAAGTACAAATTTAATTTTTTTTGGATTATAATTTATCACTTTTTATTATATGGTTGGTTCTTTTTATGTCCTGAGTAAGAATCTTTTGCTTAACTAAGGTCACATAGGTTTTTCTTCTATTTCTTAGACATTTTATTATTTTAGTTTTTAAGTATATATTTATAATTTATTCTGAAGGTTTTTTTTGTTCTAACAAAAGGGACAATTAGATCATATCACACATTTGAACGTTCATGACAGCTCAAATTTATAGTATCTAAGAAGATACCCTTTTCCTTTATAAACCAAAATAAAGTAACTTTGTAGTTAAGCCATGGTTTGGTTTCCTTAGTCTTCTGGGTGAAAATGTTTTAGGAAATCCATATGATTCCTTGTCATAGGAATTATATTCTTGGTTGTTCCAAATTTGGGTTTGTTGCAAAAAAAATCCATAAAAATAAAAAAAATACTTAATCCCAAATCAAACTGATTTTGTTTTTTTAAATGCCTTTTCACTAATTTTAATAGCTTGTACATATAAAGTCCTAGGGAATATTTTTTCCCTGAACAGTTTTTTTCTAATTTTCGTGTCAAGCTAGACCTGTTGCTTTTTTCCCTTTCTGTTTGCCATTTTGATGATGTGCATAAACTGGGTTGTCTTTCCTGCAAATGAGTGTCCCTCTCAGAACTGCATCTCTATATCACAAACCAGAGTTTCTTAAACTGGGTCCCGCTGGCCTTTGGGGATGAATAATTATATTATATTCCTATGGCTGTCATCACAAAGTCCGCAGACTGTGAGGCTTACACTACAGGCACTGATGCTTTCCCAGGGCTACGGGTTAGAAGCCCAAGGTCAAGGTCTCAGACCTCTCTTCTTCCCTGGCAGATGGCTGCCTTCTTGCTGGCCCCTTAGTGGCCTTTCTTCTATGTCAAGTACATCCCTGGTGTCTCTGTGTGTCCAGATTTTCTCTTTTTATGAGGACATCAATGAAACCGAAGTAAGACACACTCTATAACTTCATTTTAACTGATCACCTCTTTAAAGGCCCTAATGCAGACACAATTACATTTGAGGCACTAGGATTTTGGCTTCCCTGTATGAGTTTTGAGGGACATGATTCAGCCCCTCTTTGCTATGCAGGCTGTCCTGTGCCCTGCAGGATGGCTAGCAGAATCTTTCACCTACTGAACGCCATTAGCATCTCCGGTTGTGACGACCCAAAATGCCTCTGGCAACTGCTAAATGACCCTGGGGTATAGGGGAGCAGGTAAACAGCCCTTGGTTGAAAACTACTGTCTTAAAGAAACTTAAAGATACTTTGACGTTTGTTTACTTTCTAACCCACAGATTTTACCATGATTATGTAAAATCACTCAGGGGTTGAGAGATATTTGGAACTCAAATATTACTCGAATCTGGACCTGAAAATTATCTTCTTTGTGTTGTATCACATTCTCCTCACGTGCTAAACATTCAGTGATCGAAAAAGTGTAAGTGACTTGGGGAACATAAACTTCTGGGAATTTATAAAACACCAAGTAAAATGTTATGTTCATTTCTCTATGTATCTGTGCTATATTATAAATAATCATCTTCAATTCTAATCCAACCATAGGACATTATTTCTGTTTTCTCTTTCTGTCTGTATTTACCCTTTTTGACAATGAGAAGTGGAGTGCTAGTGATGTCTATCTCCTGCTTTCTCTATACATACATATACACACAGTGTGTGCATGTAGTGTATATGCATCCTCCATACATACACAGTGTGCGTGTGTCCGTGCATCCTCCACACACACAGTGTGTGTACATGTCTGCATTATGCATACATATACAGTGTGCATGTGTATATGCATCCTCCACACATACAGAGTGTGCGTGCATATATACCTCATCACCATATACACAGTATGTGGCATATAGCATCTTCAGATCCAGTATATGTGTCTAGTCTCTTTTTGGCATTGTCACCACTGAGGCTTTTCCTCCTTTTGCTATGTTCTTAAAGGCTGGCCTGCTCCCCTCCATGGATACCCTTGTACTCTGCCCAGGATTGACATTCCCACATGAGGGACCCCTGTCTAGATGATCACTGGAGCTGGCTGCTTTGATGCTGGCATGATCCTGCTTGGGCTCTGACATGGGTCAGCCCTCGTGTGGACACTCTTCATTCTCTCAAGCTCTGATATTACATTACACAGCCTCCTAAGGCCCAGCTGACATCTACACCCTGGGATTATCCCTGCTACCCCTAGCCCACCCCAATGCTGTCCTCTTTGGGCTGAGAGAGTCCCTTATGGCCTGGCACCCGATGCCCTCTTTGCCCACTCAGGCTGTGTCACTCTGATCCCCACCCTCAGGAAAGAACACCTGCCTTGTTCAGATCATCTGATGGCTTTGGATTGATTATTTTCAGCAAGGGAAAGAAAGAGGTTTGAGGCAAAAAAGATTTTTAAAGAGGCTTTTGAAAGGAATGAAGAGAAGTTGGTCAGGAGAGATCTTGTTCAATCAAGATTCATTATCTTTCTCTCCAGACTAACCCTTCCTTCCTGTTTCTATCTGCGATAATCTTCTCCTAATTTTTTTGGTGAAAACAGAAAATTGTTGTCACTGAGAATCCACTACACATTGATTAGAAAGAAATTTTCTGTGAAAATTTTCCCAAGACGTGGAAGTTTTTTCATTATCCTAAGTGGGACAATTTTATTTGGGATCATCTGATGAAAAATAAACATTTCTCACTAAAATGTCATAAGAATGCCAACTTCTTCCGTGTTTTTGGCCTCTGTGGTGGAAGGGCAACCTTTCATGTTGGAGAGGGATTATATCCTGGCATTAAAAATATGTTTAAACCTTGAAAATCAAGTGTACTGATTCCTCTTCCAAGAACTGTCATTAATTCAATGTTTCATTAGACAAGTCTTGGACTTCACATTCTCTTAGGTAAACTGAGAATAGTGTCTCCCATTGGCCAACATAAGCAAAAGCCAGTGAAATAAAGAATTTAATACCAAGACATGCTCCACTACTTCTCAGGTGAAAACATTTATGTCAGTACAAATTATTGATTTATTTCTAAAATATCATTATCTTTATTAAAACCACTCCAGAGGACAAAATACTTTCATTGTTTTGGAGATAAAACACAAGTACCAGCAAATATTGGCTTAAAAAATATAACTAACTAGATGATTTTACAGACAATAATTTATGCCACTGACATTTGAAATAAAATAATCATACAAGAAATGAATGTTTTTGTTATTTGTGATGAGAAAGTTCAGGGGCTGGATTTTTGATCTTAGAGTTCAATAAAGTTAATAGAAATTTGTGGAGAAAGAATGACCAAATTACCCTTGGAATACTGCTTATTTTTTCCACATCTATTTTATTTTCTTTCATATTAATAAAATAAAATATTGGGGGTTTTCAACTTTAAATTTATGACCTGTAGCTTTTATCATAAACTATTAGTTCTGCTCCCAACAAGTCACTTGGCCCAATCTCCTTAGTATTTTATTAAGTGCATGACTAAAAGATTCAGATATAATTATCAATTGGTACAGGAAGCCTGGACGGTCAAATGATCAAATGGAAGCATACTGGACAAAGTGTCCTTGGAGTTGGGGTCATGTACCAGGTCTGTGGATTCTTAGTTATTTTCCTGTCTGGACCTCAGTTTCACTTGTCTAATGGGGGATGAATATGTTGAAATTCACGTATCTCTGGTTGCTTTGTGTGACACTAAATACTTGTGAAACAATTTGGGGGGAAATTATATAATACTGTAAAATAGAAGACACCAATATATTCAATTGTCTTGACGGTGATCTGTGTTTGCCAAGTAAATTTATTTTTACTCCCATTTCTAATCCATTCTTTAACTGCTCCTTTTCTCTAAGCAGTGGCACCACTATTCCTCTAACCCCATAGGCTGGAGATTTTGTACAGACATTCCATTTATCTTTTTCTGCTTTCTCCAATTTTTCATCAAGCCTCATTGTTTCTTCCTCCAGGCTACAGCTGAGCTTTACTGTTTCACTCTATTGTCGTTACTATCAATCTATGTGAACTTTCTCTTCTTTAGTAATAAGTCAGGAGATAATGTAGCAAGAAGTATTTTCAGCTTCATTCCCACTTAGGAGTCTTACCTCACAGAAGAGTGCTGAACTAGCCAATATTTTGGCTAAAACTCTTCAATAGAAAGTAGAATATGGTTTTTACTACTTATATACTAAATCCTGTTTTGGTAAAGGCACTTTAGGGATGCCTGGACTTGAACACAAGGAGAACATGACACAGATGCAGAATATATATAGAAGAAAGACAGGAGAAGATTGCAGCTGTAGCTGGGAGAAAGGTTCTCCAAGGAATCGAGGTTGCCCCACTCATGAGCAGAACCCAAGGTTAGAGACTCTAAGAGTGGATG
Organism: Otolemur garnettii; assembly: GCF_000181295.1. Taxonomy (NCBI): domain Eukaryota; kingdom Metazoa; phylum Chordata; class Mammalia; order Primates; family Galagidae; genus Otolemur; species Otolemur garnettii. The sequence continues at coordinate 37,376,593 of NW_003852404.1, forward strand.
ATATTTAGAAATCTGGAGTAGGAAGTAGTCAGCACCTAGGATATATGTTTTCAAGAAGTAGAGGCTCAGCCTTTGGTTATAAGTATACTGTCTGGGGGTATTTGGAGCTAATAGTGTCTACAACTGAAGATAAAGAACTGAGTATACAAGAGTTTACCAGATGCAAGTAGATTAGATGGGAATCAGGTAGCTGAATCAAAACCAAACCAAACCAACCAACCAACCAAACAAACAAACCAGAAAGAAAAAAACACAGCTAAGTTCAAACTGGGGAAAATAATCTAGTATCTTAAATGCAAAGCCAGTGATGCTGACCTCTGTAAGTTTAGGTCGAAGTTCATTAAATTCTTTCT
>NW_003852404.1:37393155-37395075 GCF_000181295.1 Otolemur garnettii
AACAGACCTGGACTTAGGATGCCACCTAGTGCTAGGAAAGAGACAGTGAACTAACAAAAAAAATTTAAAAGAAAAAGAAAACAAAATCTACAATTTTAGGAAATTTACAGTTTCTATGCAAACATAGCCAATGAACACAAAACAAGCCCGATAGTGAAATAAATAACTAATCCTTCAATGCAAAGACACATCCACAAGAAAAAAATGGCAAACAGGGAACTATGCTTTTCTCAAACAGACAAAGGACTAGTGACTGATCTAACAAGATAGTGATACATGAATTCTCTGACCTAGAATTCAAAATTGTAGTTTTAAGGAAACTCAGTGATTACTAGGGTAACAAAGAAAAACAATTCAGATATATATTAGAGAAATTTAGCAAAGAGATTGCAATAATAATAATAATGATGATAATAAATGAAGAGAAATCTTGGAACTGAGGCTGAGCATGCATGCTCACACCAGTAATCCTAGCCCTCTGGAGAGCTAAGGTAGGAACATTGCTTCAGCTTAGAAGTTTGAGACCAGCTTGAGGAAGAGTGAAATCCCATCTTTACTAAAAATAGAAAAATTAACCAGACATCATTAAGCGCACTTGAAGTCCCAGCTATTTGGGAAGCTGAGTCCAGGGGTTTGAGGTTGAAGTGAACTATGATGACATCACTGTACTGTACCTGGGATGACAGAGTGAGACTCTGTCTCAAAAAAAAAAAAAAGGCCTTGAAACTGAGAAACACATTTGATGAGCTGAAAAATTCATTAGAGGCTCTTAACAGTAGAAAGGAACAAGAACAGGAAAGAATCAGAATCAGTAAGCTCAAAAACTGCCTATTTGAAATACACAGCCAGAAAAGAAAAAAAGAAATTAAGATTGCCTATAGGATTAAAATCTCTTATCAAAAGACCAAATCAAGAAAGAGTTGAATAAGGGATGGGATAGAAAATTTCTTCAAATACGTCATAAAAGAAAAATTTTCAAAACTTAAGAAAGAGATAAATATTCAGGTATAGGAAAGTCAGAGAACCCCAAACATATTAAATCCAAATAAGACCACCCCAAGGCATATAATAATTAAACTCTCAAAAGTCAATGACAAAGATTATAAAGGGAGTAAGAGAAAAGAAGCAAATAACATAAAGGAGCACCAATTTATCTGGCAACAGGCTTTTCAATGGAAACCATAAAGGCCAGGAAGGAGTGAGATGACATTTTCAAAGTTCTGAAATAATAAAAAAAATCTGTCTTCCAAGAATATTGTATTCAGCAAACCTATTAATATCATTCAAATAAGAAAGAGAGATAAAGTATTCCAGAAAAACAAAAGCTGAGAGAATTCACCATCTTAAGATCCATCTTACAACAAAAGCCAAATAGAGTTCTTCATTTCAAAAGAAAAAATCCCCACTAATACACAAAAATAAAATATTTGAAGGTATAAAATTCACTGGTAAAATTAAGTGTGTGGTCAAACCCAGAATACCCTAATTCTATGATTGTGGAAATCAATTCACTCATAACTCTAATGTGTCTAAAAGACAAACCTATCAAAAGAATAATAGCTAAAGCAACCTGTTAAGAGATGAGCAACAAATATATATAAATTGAGAACACATAAAGTCAAAATATAAGGGGAATAGAGCTAAAATGTAGAGGACTTGGATGTTTTTCTTTCATTTTATTCTTATTTGTTTCTCTTCTTTGTGACTAAATATAAATTGAACTCTTAATATAATTTGTTACAGTTATAAGATGCTTTTTTGTAAGACTTATGCTAATAACAAGGCAAATACCTATAATAGATTCATTAAAAATAAAAAACAATAAATTAAAACATACTGCTAGAGAAAATTATTTAACCACAAAGGAAGATAGCAAGCAACAAAAAGAAAAGGGGGTGGCACCTATGGCTCAAGGAGTAG
>NW_003852404.1:37395581-37425966 GCF_000181295.1 Otolemur garnettii
TAGTGGACAGATTATCCAGATAGAAGAATCAACAAAGAAACATTGACTTAAACTATGCACTAGACAAAATAGGCTAAACTAACATTAACAGAACATTTCACTGAACTGCTGCAGAAGGCACATTCTTTGCATCAGCACATGTAATATTCTCCAGTATAGATCCTATCTTAGGCCACAGAACAATTCTCAATAAATTCAAAAAAGTAGAAATTGTATCACTATCTTTTCAGTTAGTGACAAAAGAATAAAACTAGAAATCAGTAACAAGGAACCTCAGAAACTATATAAGAACACGGAAATTAGACAACATGGTGCTGAATAAGCAAGAGTTTAATGAAGAAATTAGAAAGAAATTTTAAAACGTTTGAAACAAACAAAAATGGAAAAGTAGCATACCAAAATCTATGGAATACAACAAAAGCAACACTATGAGGGAAATTTACAGCAATAAATGCCTAAAAAGTACAAAGAGTCCAAATAAAGAATCTAATGATGCATCTCAAAGAACTAGAAAATAGCTAATATCAAACTGAATGGGGAAAAATTAAAAGACTTTTCTCTAAGATCTAGACCATGACATGGAAGCTTATTTCATCACATTTATTCAACACAATTGTTCTGGCCAGAACAATTAGGTAAGAAAAAGAAATAAAGGACATTCAAATTGGAAAGAAAGAAGTTACATTATTTTTGTTTTCAGATGATAATATTTTTCTTAGACAAACCTAAAGTCTCTGCCAAAAAACTGTTAGAACTAATAAACATATCAACAAAGTTGCAGGATACAAAATCAACATAAAAAAATTAGTAGCATTTATATATGACAACAGCAAACAATCTGAAAAATAAATCAAGAAAGCAATTCAATACAATAGCTATAAAGAATATAAAGTACCTAGGAATAATTTAACCAAAGAAGTAAAAGACACCAAATAGCCAAAGCAATTGAGCAAAAGGAACAAAGCAGGAAGAATCACATTACCCGACTTTAGAATATAATATTGAACTATAGTGACCAAATCAGCATGGGAGGAGCATAAAAACAGGCACACAAATGAAACAGAGTAGAGTATCCAGATAAATCCACATAGTTACAGCCAACTCATTTTCAACAAAGGCATCCAGAGCATAAAATGGGGGAAAGGATAGCCTTTTCACTAAATTGTGTAGAGAAAACTGGATATCCATGTGCAGAAGAATGAAACTGACTCCATTTTTCCCATATAAAATAATCAGATAAAAATGGATTAAAGACTTAAATGTAAGACTTGAAACTATGAACTACTAAAAGAAAACATTGGGGGAATGCTCCAGGATACTCATCTGGACAAAGACTTTTTTGTATAAGACCTTTTTTGTGTAAGGAAACAAGCAACAAAATGAAAAGACAACTCACACAATTGGAAAAATATTTGCAAATTGTCCATCTGACAAGGGATTAATGAGCAGGATATACAAGAAGCCCAAACAACTCAATAGCAAAGCTTCTAAAAATACAATTAAAAAGTAGGCAGAATAGTATTCCATACTATTCAGCCTTAAAAAAGATGGAGACTGCATCTTTTGTATTAATTTTGTATTAACCTGGATGGGGTAGAACACATTTTTCTTAGTAAAGCATCACTAGAATGGAGAAACAAGAATCCAATGCATTTAATTCTAATGTGAAGGCAATAGATGATCTAATACAAGGGAAGGGGGTAGGGAAATGAGGGATCAGGAGAGGGATGTGAGAGAGGGATAGGAGGTTATGGTGTATGGCACATTTCTTGTGGGCAGGACACGATTACAAGAGGGGTTTACCTGAAAACCGCAGTCAGTATAATCTAATTCTTTGTACCCTCAATGGATCCCAAATAATAAAAATAAATAAATAAATAAATAGTGGGCAGAAGATCTGAATAGATATTTTTCAAGGGAAGTGATATAAATGACCTACAGCTATATAAAAAAACGCTTAGCATCACTAGTCATCAGAGAAATGTGAATTAAAACCACCATGAGATATCATTTCAACCCAAGTAAAATGGCTTTTATAATAAAAAAGAACAATGGATGCTGGTGAGGATGTAAATCATGGGAATCCTTATATACTGTTAGTGGAAATGTAAACCAATACTACAGAAAATTGTATAAAAATTCCCCCCAAATGAGAAACATAACTACTATATGATCTGGCAATTCTAATAATGGGTAAGAAGAAAATCAATATACTGAAAAGATATCAGCACTCCTATTTTTATTGAAGCACTATCCACAAAAAAATCAAAATATGTAATCAACCTAAGTACCTATTGATGGATGAATAGATAAAGAAAATGTGGTATATGTACAATATGGGACACTAATTGACTAAAAAAAACAAAGAAATTCTGTCATTTGCATTATTAGCATGAAAGGACATAATCACATTAAGTGAAATGAGCCATTTAGAGAAAGAAAAATATCACATCATTTGTATTTGAGAGCTAAAAAAGTAGATCTCATGATGACAGAGAGCAGATTGGAGTTTACCAGTGGTTGGGAAAGGCAGGGGGAGGAGGCAATGAAGAGCTATTGAATAATGTCTAGAAATGTATAGTTTAACTGAAAAAATAAGACGTTGAGTTTCATAGATCTGTAGAGTGATTATAAGTTACAATAATATATTATAAATTTCAAACTAGATAGAAGAGGACAATTCAAATATTCCTACATAAATAAAGGACAAATATTTGAGGTGGTAGATACTCCAATTATACGGATTTGATCCTTATAAATTATGAATATGTTAAATTATCACATGCACTCTAAATATATGTACATATATTGTATATCAATAAAACAAAAAATTGGAAAATTATCACATGTTAATTAAGACATATAGGTGAACTGGTTACTTCTTTAGAACCAAAAGGAAATAAGTCAGTAATATTTTAAAAACATATTTAAAAATATTTATGACTCTTTTGTCACATCTTTCTGTGAGAATTTTGTAGGAATTTTGACTTTGAACAAATCTGGTGGAGCACATTAATTATAAATTAGACTACTCATTTCTGGCTACTTTTGCAGGGGATAGAAATGACATTAGAATGTATTAGTAGGACAGTTGAAAATTTGGGAAGCCATTTTAATTTCATTTTGTTTTTTACAGAGAGAAATAAAATTGAGAAAAGAAAGCAATTGACTCTTTATCATGCCCAAGAGAACATGTGGTGTTAGTTTGGAGATAATCTCATGACTCTTATTAAAGAAAAATTATATGACTATGTATTGAAGGCTTTGGCTCAATTCTGATTGTCTATGCTTAGCCCAGTTTTAATTATATCCTCACAATATTCTAGATGTTGCAAACACTATCAATTGCCCAGCTGAACAATAGGTTCCATATGGATACATTAATTTTGTAGAGTTCATATTATAATTTAAATTTTTTCATTCTCTTTGACTTGCTTTGAAGCACCAACATCATGGATGAAGATGACTAGTGCACTAATATGAAGACTGGCTCATAAAAAGTCAGAAATATTTGAATGTTAAATTCCCAGAAATTTTCTATACAATTAATAACTTAGATTAGTTTTTATAGAATATTGTTTAGCAAATTGCATATATAATTTGCTAATCTCTCTTTATGCTACATTTGTGTACTCTTACGTAAATGTTAGGTCCCAAACATACATTTTCAACCCTACAAAACAAAAACTATGGCAGAAATAAAGGCAGTGTCTTTGTTGAGAGCACATGGGATATAGGTTATTTGCTCAAAAATGGTGATAGGGTCAAAAGGACACTAGTTTGGAAGTGGGGAGGCTTAATTATTACTTTCACTAGCATATGACAGTACATGAATGTCCTAGCCTCTGGAAAACTATTTCTCATATCCAAAATGAAGAATTTAGATTTTGATCACTTTTGAAGTCTTTTCCAACTTTGACATTTGCTTCATTCTCTGTTCCTCCATTTAGCCAGGCTGGAGTCAGGTCAGAATAACATCACTGTCTCCTATCTTGCTCAACTGATTTATCACACTCTTGTTTGGCCTTTTCTCTTTTAACCCTGAAATCTAGGCTTAGGAAATCCTAGCTGGTATTCTGGAATACTGAATCCCATAAAGGAAGGCATTAGATTTCTCCTACTCAGTCAAGCCATTCATTGCCTTCACTTATACCATAAAATTATCTCTTTGTTTCCACTCCTGGATTTCTGCTTCTTGCCTCCTGGGCAGGGAAAAACATTGCTCCCAAGGTGCCAGCAAACTTTGTTTCCTCTGACTACTTTCAACTGGTGTGGTCTTGGTAAGAAACAGGAAGGAACTGACAAAGCTGGCCTCTGGAGGACATGGCGTAGCAGGATTCTTCCACCTCCTGCAGCCAGAGCTCACTGAACAAACTCTGTGGGGGACTCTCCACTGGGATCAGGGGTTAGAGCACACTCTTGCTTTTGGTAGTTGGGACATACTTCTTTTCTGAGTAATCAATTGCTCTTTCTTGTACTGCAGGGCTTAGTAAAATAGTTCAACATTGTGTTCACAGTAATTACATGTTGCATTTAGTTGCCTCCCACCCCCAACCCTATTTGTTTTTGGTTCTGTGTTTTTGCTAGAATAATCTGTAAGTTCTTGTCCAGCCTGTTTCTTTTTTTCTTTCTTTTCTTTTCTTTTCTTTTCTTTCTTTTTTTTTTTTTAAGAATGATCTACCTTTTAGGGAAAGGGAAAGAAAAAAAGGGAAAGGAGAGGAGAAGAGATGGTGAGGAGATGAGATGGGGAGAAGAGGAGAGGAAAGAAGAGGAGAAGAAAGAAGAGGAGAGGAAAGAAGAGGAGAGGAGAGGGGAGGGGAAGAGAGGAGACAAAATGAAGAACTTAGATTTTGATCACTTCTACTTCATTCCCAAGTCCTACTTTGGGAGATTTATATGTAAATGACACATGGTAGTGGTGGTGACTATGGGAGGAGACACCATGTTTCTTCTCAAACCTAATAAACACACACATATGTGTCCAAAGACCACGTATAGGCAGAGGGGACTGGGAATCTATCCCAGAGAATCCTAGCTTTCCACAGCTTGGCTCTGCTGCTAGTCATGCTTCTCTTGGGGCCAGGTGTTTGACAGCTATTTGATACTGTCAATCCCAAGAACTTTACATAGTTGCTCAGCACCTATTCTCTTAAATAGTGCCAAGGATTCTTTGCCCTGTGCCAAGTACTTAATTGTTTCAAAAAACAGTTAATCGAAGTAAAATAATTTTATTTTAAGGTTGTATGGTACAGAGACCCACATCAAGGTAATGTATAAAAACATTGCAAAGATGTAGGAAGGATTTAAGAAAAATGTGATTTTTTTCAGGGGTTCTCAACCTGGATACTATAGATATTCAGTGTTGGATAATTCTTTGAGTGGGGAGAGGGTGTTCTCTGTCCATTGTAAGATGGTTAGCAATATCCTTTAACCCCTAGATGGCTATAGAACTTCCCACCCTTCCAGTTGTGGCAGCCAAAAACATTTCCAGACATTGCCATATGTCCACCAGGGAATGTGATCTACCTTGATTGAGACCACTACTCTATTACATAGATCTTGATTTCACGCTATATTTGACAGAATGGTCTCTACTATATGGAAGTAAATTGGTCCACCCAAAATCAATTTGACAAAACTTTAAACAAGGTATTAAATATCAAATTACTAATTCATTAAACTTATTTATTCAATTCATAAAGAGTTGTTTTAAGAAATAGTTTTCTTGAACATATGAATTTTTAAGAAGATTGTGTGTATGTGTGTATACAAGATATGTATACTCAAATTCTTCCTTAAACTTGTCTTTGAGAAATCAGCAAAACTGGTAACATAGAAAATTGTTTTTAAGTGAATTGGTTTTCAGAAAGGCAATGTTAGGGAACTGACTTAGATTCCTACCATATCAGTCCTCATGATAGGCAGAGTGCTGGTGTTTGTCCTTGGAAGGGACCCCAATGACCATGAATATCCTCAGTGGAGATTTTAAGAAGATGTGCCTCTTGAGAAGGATAAAACAACAGGTATATTGGTGTCATTTCTTTTTGTGGCAAAGAAAACTGAAGGTATCTCATCTTGAGTTTTATATGTCATTCATGGGTTCCCAAAGCAAGCATACATATTAGAAGTATTTCTGAGCTAATTTCATGGGTCCTCTGCCTGCATTAATGTGGTAGCTTCACTTTTAAACCAAAGTAAGAGATACTACTTTCTCAGATGGAACTCTCCTTGCTTGGTCTCCTTCAATGACATAATCTTTATAATCTTCCGACGTTAGTTATAAGAACAGTATGCATTTAGATCTAGGCAAGAGAATCAATGTTGGGGTATACCTATTGTGTTCCAGTTAGTGTTTGGATATTCCACTTAGGAAGCTTATGGGAACAAGAGAAGTATAGTTGAAAAGAGAGGAAAAGATAAATAGGGTAAGATGTTTCTTACCCTGAAATACTCCTATAGTCCCACTATTAGATTGACTCCTTTGGGTTAAATACTAAGACTGGGAAGAGCATGTGGGGGAAATCATTGTCTCATTACTTAGGTGAAAAGGGTTCTGGGGATGCCATGAAGACAAGTGCTCTTTAAATTCAAGTAAGGGGACAGGCACAGTGGCTCTTACCAGTAATCCTAGCACTCTGGGAGGCTGAGACTAGTGGATTGCTTGAGCTCAAGAGTTCAAGACCAGCCTGAACAAACACCAGACTCCATCTCTACTAAAAATAAAGAAAAAGTAGCTGGGCATTGTGAGGGTACCTGTAGTCCCAGCTACCAGGGAGGCTGAGGCAAAAAGCTCGCCTAAGCCCAAGAGAATGAGGTTGCTATGACCTATGATGATGCCACTCTACCCAGGGCAACAGAGTTAGACTCTGTCCCCAAAATAAATAAATAAACAAACAAATAAATTCAAATAAAGCTTAAGGATCAGATTACCTAGCTGTCCTCTTAAAGATAACTTTCACAGGAATGATAGAGCATGGCAGATAGACCCATCTGAGTAAAGGAAACTTTGGAAGCATAAATTATAGTCTAAAAAATCTCTAGATGAACTACTGGAAATCAGAGATGTCAGCCAGTAGACATGGGTGGAGAAGATGGGAAGGGAGAAAATGTTTCAAGTCAAAATGTTATAAATAGATACAGGTCAAATCCTTTCTTAAGTTAGGGAAGATGTTTGTAGATGTTTGAAAGTTTGTTGATTTCAGGCCAGACATGGTGGCTCATGCCTGTAATCTTAGCACTCTAGGAGGCCTAAGCAGGAGGATCACTTGAGGTTAGGAGTTCAAGACCAGCCTGAGCAACAGTGAGACCCTGTCTCCACTAAAAATAAAAAAAATTACTCAGGCCTTGTGGCAGATGCCTATAATCCCAGCTACTTGAGATGGTGAGGCAGGAGGATTGCTTGAACCCAAGAGTTTGAGGCTGCTGTGAGCTAGACTGATACCACGATACTCTATCCTAGGCAATAGAGTGAGAATCTGTCTCAAAAAAGACAAAAAATAAAGTGTAATTTCATTATTCACCAGCGTGTTACAGATTTAGAACTGCTACTACAAATATGCTGCTGATTTATTATTCATACCAGTCATGGCCATTGATCATGGTACTTTTTATGATAACTGTAAAGTCAGCTTCAGAATCCTCCTTGTCACCTTGCTTTTAAAAGCCACTATGCAATGACTAGTGTGGGCACATGAGTTTAAAAAGCTCACTTATCATCTCTGATAGTTGGAGGCCAAGAGGTACATGTATTATTATTGACAAGTTATTCTTTAATAAATATTTGTTTTATAGTACTCACAAAATTTCTGCCAAAGTCAAGTCCTTTTCTCTTCCAGTGCCACTTTTTTGGCATGACCAGATGCTACCAAGCTTGGAAGCATTTCCCTGACACAGGTACATTTTCTCATTTGTTCACTGTACTTTGAAAATCTCAAATCTATTTAGAGAACCTTAAGCACTAAATAAATACTTGTTCATTTGATTTGTTCCAACTTCTCACACCATTCCCAATGATTAATAGTATTCAGAGAGTACTATTTCATATAGTTCAGGCCTCATTTTAATGAAGGACTCTGCTGTTTCACCATTTCGGGGAAGTCAGAATGTCTAGCTTCAGTGGGAAGATGTAGAATCAAGAACCAAATGATTATTCCTACACAGCTTTGTAGTTGGCCTGCCAGGCTACACCGTTGCATTTTGTTTGGCTTTATAAAGGTCAGGTTTTTAGGTACTTAAACAAAATAGCCCACATCAGCTTCAGTTCCATTGAAATCTGTTTTTCAGAATAAAATTTATAACTTTGTCCAAAATAGACTCATGCCTTGCTCATTATTATTTCCATGTTTTCTCAATTGCCTTAAAAATTTTTCCTTAAACATGTCAACTGTAGTTGCCTAATTTTGTAATCTTTTTGAAAAACATCAATAACTTCTTTGTTGTATAAAATTGTTCCTTACATTCACAGACATATGAAATATTTGAATATTTCAACTTCTGTGAGATATGTAAATGGTGTTTTCATGCAGTGTCTGTTACCGCATTAACCATTTGTCTATTTATTTATTCATTCATTTATTTATCCAAGCAACATGTATTAAATTTATAGTGAGAGCTAGGAACTGGATTAGGGATAATAAGAAAGATGACTCTAGGAGCATGTGGCGTTTTTTCTTTGTTCATATGTGCAAAATCTGTATCAGTGCTCTTTAATTAGAATAGCAACAGGCTGTCCTCACCTCTTAATTTAGAGGCATTAATTTATTTTTGTGTATTTTCTGAATAAAGATTAACATTATATTAGGGTAGACTTAGATTCCATTGTCTACGTCATGTTATTGGCCTATGTCAATATTAAGTTCATTATCAACTAAAATCTTTTAAGTAGTATATTTTTACAAAACCTGCTATTAAGTCACATTTCTTTCTTGAACTTGTACAATAGGTTTTCCTTTATTCTAAGCACAAATTTTACTTTATCTTTATAAAACTTCATGTTATATTTTTAAGCTTAGAGAGAATGTTTTTAATTTTTGTCTTGTTGATGTAGATCTCCAAAATATTGGTCTCCTAAAGAGTTCATAAGCATGCTTTTGTCTTCACACGAATCACTGGAAACCACATGGAACAGGACGAGGCCAGACACAAGCCCTGAAGCACATTATCTCTTCAGTCAGCCACAAAGCCACTCACTCTGCCAACACTGAGCTTATATTTCTTCACATTATCTGTGAGTTTCGTTTGAAAGTTTTTCTCAAATGTTTTAAGACATTCTCTTTTACCTACAGATTTTTTCTCTCAAATTGTATATAGAATTATTCTGGAATAACCTTAGCTTAGAATTGAGGATAGCTCATTTTCAATTCTTAAGCTAGGGCACAGCATAATAAATATCTAAGAAAGATAAAATAATTACTGCATCAGAGGCTGGAGGGGAGATGGAGAGAGGAAAAAGTGACACAACAGAGGCATAATCATCAGAAGGAAGTCATGGGCATAATCAAAGCATATCTCCAAGTAAAATGTGGAAAGTAAAAATGGAAACTTCTGATGCATATTAAAGGGAAAAATTACTAGAGTGTCTTGACTTTGAAGAGGGTGAGTCGGCAATGACTTCGGTACCCAAAATGGAAAACTTAGGAGGGGCATCTAATATTTTCATATCCAGGTTGTGTGAAAAAATATATAGTTCTCACTGAAAACTTTAAAACATTCTATCTCTTAGACAGAATAATCAATATAGAACAAGAGATATCAGTGTCAATTCCTTTTTAAGTATACAGATATAGATGACACCTTTATTCATGATAATTTTGTTCAAGAATACCGCTCAATATTCTTTTCTTTAGCTTCACCCCACTCCCCTTCCAGCTCTCCACATGGATAAAACAAGTGAATAGTAATTAAAAGTTAGCCAAAAGGTTTATGTTAGAAATGTAGACGAAATTATACAAGAAGAAAAACAGAGGCCTAAGATCATCCTTTCATTGAAGAGAGTAGAGGGGCTGGGCATGGTGGCCTTCACCTGTAGACACAGACACTCAGGAGGCTGGGGCAGGAGGATCGCTTGAGCCTAGGAGTGCAAGGCTGTAGTCAGCTATGCTTGAATCACTGCACTTCATCTTGGGCACTAGAGAGTGACCTTGTCTCTAAACAAACAAATAAACAAACAAAAATTGAGAGAGAGGAGGAAGAGACTGAAAGAAAGATAAATTGGTTAGTTAAGGGGGAGAAACAAAATATAATATAAGTAATTCCAAGACATTAGTAAAAGAGAATGGCCACACTGTTCTATGAGAATGTAAAATGTTACTCATATGGGGAGTGTGAATTTGTTTAGAATTATAGATAACTTTATAAACTGGTTATAATAGATTTGAGGGGATCAATAATAGATTATAAGAAATGGTTTATAAAAAGGAAGTGGATTAGAGAGATGAGTGAATTGATAGGAGGGAGAACTAAATTTTTAGATGGGAAAGATATGAAAATGCTTGAAGACAGAAGGAAAGACTAGTTTAGAGAAGGAGGCTGAAAATGCTAACAAGTTTTTCAGAAATGCTGATTAAAGGAAAAACAAGGCATCTGTGAAGAGACAAGTTGGGATTGAAACCACAAAATGAAATCATATCTTTAAGACAAACGATAGAGGTTCTAAGGCTGGGTGAGAAGGAAAATATGAAAACAAGGGTAGCTGAACATTGTCAGAAGACTTAAAGTCAGCACATTCAGAAGTTCTCAAGAATAGTTGCAACAATTAGCCATTTGAATTCACTTTCTTGTCTTCTTGTTACCTTCATTCAAGACTTCACTGGTTCATCATCTGTGTAGTGGCCAACACCCTTACTCTCCTCTTATCTAAGCCTCTGAAAACTCCATTGCTAACAGCGATGAATAGGAGCACAGGCAAGATCTCATTAAGTTAGAACTGTTTATCTTAGGATCTAATATGGAATGATTTCTGAGGGATTGGGAAGGCTTCGTGACTCCACATTTTTTTACTACCTGTGTAATAGAGAACCTGAAATTTCACCTTCAAGAATCTATCTTTTGTGTTACTAAATGTCTTTTGAAAATACAAAACTTCCTTGAGATTCTTGTCCTTTTAAGGTTGGCTACAATTGTTCTTATTTTGATAAATATTTATGTAGGATTGTATTTCTCTTAGAATCTTTTCTTCTTTGTTTCTTCCTTCCTCAGTTCTTTTTCTTTCATCCCTTCTCTCTCCTTTTCTTTCTTCTTTCTTTCACATCTTTCTTCATAATAAGGAGCCTTTTTTGATGTGCCAAGTACTATATAAACTTGGGAATGCAAAGGTGAATATGACCCTTAAAATATCACATAGTATAAAGAGGCACATGGACACCAAACTAATGACAGCATAGTGAAACAGCTAGTTCATGAAGCTGGGTTGGCCAATGTGCTCAAGCTCAGGAGTTCTACTGGAGGGTAAGAAAGAAGGGTGATGTCAGTTGGAACATGCACTACTATTTAAAGAAGGGTGACTTGGGAGGGAGACCCTAGCAGGTAACCTTGGACATCAGAAGGTAGTTGTCATGAGGTAGGAGAAAACTGGTGCCATAGAAGATGCCTAGGTATGTCCTGAAAACAGTAACTTCAAGTAACACAAATGCAGGCGATAAACTACAGTGCCTTATTTCTTGGGCGTCAGTGTTTTAGTTGTCTACTAATTAGCAATTAGCGCACAACATTCTGTAAATCCAACCCAGAGTTAAAATTAAATGTTTCAATAAATTATGTCCCTACTTTCAAACAATAGTGTCATAAATTTGCCAAGCTGATTTTGGAAGCCAGATTAGTCCACATGAATCAGTTTTACAGGAAAGGTTTAGATCTAATCTCTGTTAATAATGAACTTCAAATGGGATGTTGTCTTTCCTCCAGCCATTACCCAAATAAATACAGATCATTTATATTTTGACTTATCCCCAAGTTTCTCATTGTTGAGACACTGGAATTATTGTCAATGGCAAAACACAAAAGGGAAAGGGGAAAAGGGGACTGAGAAAATACATTTAAATCCAACTATTTTGCACTAAATACTTGCCTTCTGTTCAATTTTATTATTATTTTCACAGAGCTATCAAATGTTGTGTTTGGAGTAAGTGTCATTAAAAATCCAGAGGCAAATTAGAAAAATAACATCTGAGTTTAATAAGAAAATATCTTCTCAGAACTATACAAGCTGGTGGAAAGAAAATTCTTTGTACCACACCCCCACACAGGCTCTCAACCCACTCCTCCCCCCCAACACTTTCTCTTAAGATTCTCCTACCAGATATCTAGTGACAATGCCCTTAACCAGTAAAAACCATCTCTTTGGCTTAGAATTTTATTAGCTGTGCTAGATTATGAAGAAAGAACACTTTATTTTCTCCAAAAATGTCCTCTGTGGACATGATACAAACCATCTCTCAGATCTGTGATTTGAAAAATCTCACATGATATTTAGCAGTTGCATTCTTTCTAAATGTCAGCGATGTGCCAGCCAATACTCAGATTATAGAACTGGAGTACTCCAAGTTTAGAGACTTTTTAAAGGAAATACTGTCGTCCCACACTGATGTATGATGTGAATTGATTATAGGTTGTATTCAAGAGATGACGGCAATCTTCAGATGGTCCAATTAATTAAAAAAAAGGTCACCACATGGACTGATTGTCCTTTGGAAATATTGATCTGCTAATGTCATACATTGTCATGGGAGCAGAAATACCTAAGATACTCGCTTCCTGTTACATCATAGCTTGATCTACAACTTGTTTTAATAATTATTTCACCTAAAAGATTTAATTTCTTCTTAAGATGGAGGATTGTCATAAACCTCAGGAAAAATAAGAAAAAGGGACAAATACTTGTAACATCACCCATGAGACTATATAGTCAATGTCATTTAAAATCCAGAAGCAAGTTAAAAAAAATCACATCTGAACTTATTAAGAAAATATCTGTTGAGAACTGTACAAAGATGACTTTCTTTACTACCACCCCCTCCATGTGTTCCTAAGTCACTTCCCTCTGCCCCCATTGACAACTCTTCCCCTTCATTCTCCAAAAGGCTATCTAGTGCCAATGCACTTAGCCAATGAATAACAACCATCTCACTGTGTGAGTGAATCTAGTAATCAGGAGAGCTGGGGGACTGATGGAGAAGGCTGTGCACATAGTTTAAAATCAATCTCCTGTCCTGCTCACATACTGCCCAGATGCCCCTCATGCAGCTGATATCACAGCTATGTGGATAGCATCACAGCGTTATGATTGTTCTAACTAATCATGGCCTATCTACATAAAAAGGGTCACATGAGAGGCATTTGTGCACTTGCATAAAATTACTATTAAAAAGAGTTTGTTCTATAACTTCATGCTCTTAAAAATGATTTGGATATACTCTCCTTAGATTTCAGTTCCAGGAAAATTTGTCTTTTTTGACATAAGAAACACAAATATTAAGAATATTAGTAACAAAATAACTCTGAAGAAAATAGCATGACTTGTGGTGGAAAGCTCATCAAAGATGGAGAGCAATCATGTTTATGTTTTGCTTTGTGTTTTGGCTTTCAGAAAGCTTGGATTTATATTTCATATTCAATTGCAGCTCTTATCTTTCTCTTAGATTGCTGGTTAAGAATAATCCATCTTTCAACTGTTCCTGTTATTTGATACTTAATCTTTGGCTTTTAATTTAATATTATTTCATATGTCTTTGCTTTTAAGCTGTCTCAAATGATTTTATATATAAAAGGACCACAAATAATACAATTAAAAATAAAGCAGCTTGTCTTTGTTCCATTTAAGCCTGCTTTTCTCAATATTTTCTTCTGATGCTTCTTTTTCATTACTCATATCTAATTACATATATATTCTTTTGATTCTTTCTTGTATCTTTCCTTCCTCTTACTCTCACATTTTCACTTACAGCATTCTAGTACAAACTTTTCTCATTGTTGAATTCTTGAAAGTTTCCCAACTGTTGTTCTCCCCAACTCCTTTTCATGCCAACTTTTATTCTCACCCTTGTGCCTATAAATGGGCTTTGGTTACCACTATATGATGCGGTGAACTTGTGATTTAATGGTGGACATGAAAGACAGACATTAAATGAATAATACTATAAATGTGATGAGTACTGCTGCAACAGAATGTATAGGCACGACTCTGATCTAATGTAGAGTTTCTCAACTTCACCACTACTGTGTTGACATTTTCTGGATAATTCTATGTTGTGGGGGCTGTACAGTGTGCATCACAGGATTTTTAGCAGTATCCCAGGACTTTGTGACAAATAAAAGTATCTCCAAACATTGATAAGTATTTCCTGAGGTGCCAAATTGTCCCCATTTGAGAATCAGTGCTGAAGTTTAGTCTGGTTGAGTTTGGGGGTGAGGTTAGTATGGAAACATTTAACCTATGAATAGGCCATTTGGATTGAGAGCTGAATGGTAAAGGAGAATTTGTAGGAATTAGGGTTGTAGGAGGAAGAAGGAAGGAGGCTTTGGGAGTGCGGAGGGCTCTCAGTATTCTAGGAAGGGAGCCCAGTACCTGTGAGATCGTGAGGTGGGAATGAATCTGGAATTTTCCAGGAACTGAAAAAATTTGGCCCTTCTTTCTATGACCTAGTACATAGGGTGTGCTATAAGAGTGGTTACTGCCAAGCTTGAGAGGGGCACCAATCCTGCTGGGCTATGTAGACCATTTTCAGAACCAAGATAATTGAGTTCTATCAGGGTAATGGCATAAATTGAGATGAATGGGAAGACTGAGCCAACAACTGTATAATTTGTGAATGAGGGAGGGACTTGGAAGGTCTGTTGATGATAGCCATGAGGAGTGTAGGGGTTATGGCTGATTGGTTAATGGCATAAGCCACAGGTGTAAGTTGTGTATGAGTGGATTCGCATATGTGTGAATGTTTTATCTATCTATACATTTTTAACAAGAGGGTCAATTTTGAGTGGAGGTCTTGCAAGGCCTTTGTAGGATAACACCAGTTACCTGTCCCAGTCTTGAAATTCAAGAGGAGGCAGAGAATGCATGGTACAGAAGCTACAGCCCCCTCTGGAGAGAATTGCAGAGGAAGCAATCTTAAAGGAAACAAGGAAACAGAGAGCATCTGCTGAAGAGAGTGAGGATAGAAGAGAGTTTTCTCCTCATGAAACTCCCGAGAATGTTGTTGAAGGCAAGGAAAATAGTGGTGGATCTGAGGCCAGAGGGAAAAGAGGTACCAGTTGTGTTAGGGATGACAGTTTAGATGGCTGTGGATCCTGTCCCTCCAGGCAATACACAGGGAGGAAAGGCTGGGAATGTGGTACATACATGGTGGACTAGTTCTGAGTATCTGTGGGCACTTGGATCTAACAGGGAGATCTGGAGAGTTTGGTATTATAATACATCTTCCCCAACCCTGCTTGGATAATATCACTTTTTAACCTCTTTTTCCCTTTTTCGTTCAGAAACCTGGCAAACAAGCAGGACCTTCTGCTTAGCCATGTCGCATCACTCTTATGCCTGTTCTTTCCCCTTATTCCATGTTCCAAGTGTGGTTTTTCCTCCTTAAATCCTACTCATTTTTATGCAAACATGATACACTTTATTTTTTTAGTTTTTGAGACAGAGCCTCAAGCTGTCACCCTGGGTAGAGTTCCGTGGCATCACAGCTTACAGCAACCACCAGTTCCTGGACTCAAGCAATTCTCTTGCCTCCACCTTCCAAGTAGCTGGGACTACAGGTGCCTGCCACAATGCCTGGCTATATTTTGGTTGCAGCCCTCATTGTTGTTTGGCAGGCCTGGGCTGGATTCGAACCTGCCAGTTCACGTGGATGTGGCTGGCGCCTTAGCCATTTGAGTCACAGGCGCCGAGCCACATGTTACACTTTAGAGCAGTTGTTCTCAACCTTCCTAATGCTGCAACCCTTTAATACAGTTCAAATGGGTTGCAACCCACAGGCTGAGAACTGCTGCTTTAGAGAAACCTGTAAACCCTACTCATTTTTAAAGACCTAGCTCATATCCTGTCTCTTCCATGGCACCTGCCCAAAGCACTGTGCCCACAAATGTTGCATGTTCTTCTTAATTGGCAACTAATTAAAAAAAGCCTTGGGGCTTCTTTTGCACTGTCTTACATATTGTTAACTTTTCATGGTATGAATTTGTTGTTCCTAAAATTAAATTGAACATTAACTGTTGATCAGGTTCTTTGCCTCTTAATACACTCTCAGTGGCCTAAGATTGAAACTGGATGCAATAAAGTCATTTACTATTTGTTTTAATAATGGATTGGTTAAGATACACATCACTTTTTCAGGAGAATGCAGAGGAGTGTTGGAGTCAGTGTTATGTGTCGTGAGGACTCAAGATATGAATGGATACCTTGAGTACCTTGAGTACCTTCAATACTTTGCTCATCAAATACATTGTCCTTTGTGAAATGATTCTGAGGTAGACTCAGGTTGGTAATTTCAAAGTTGGCTTTAACAGCAGGGAGGCAAGAGCAGCTCTGTGCACTGATGGAGTGATCAGGAATATAGGGAGGGACTAGACCCAGCCAGGCTGTCTGAGGGCTCTACTATATATACTGGGAACTGAGGAAAGAACAAGGTGCTGAGAGATGACAAAAGGAGGCAACTATTAGTAAACAATTAGCTCTAGGCTTGTGTTCTAGAGATTAGATTATGAACTCCTGCAAGAAACATTTCAGACAGTGAGCAGATTTTCAGTTATCCATATGAGCAGACTTTTATCACTGTGGTCATAATAAGGAAGTGCACCTTCTTTCTAAGCAATGGGGCTGAGGAAAAGGGTGTTTAGTCTCAGCAAAGAAAGAAAGAATGGGGGTGTGTGAATATTTGACCACTTCATGCATTCTCAAATGTGGTTTTAAGTCTGTTATGTAAAACAATAGATAGTTTTGTCAACTCTCTTCCTCATTATAACAGATAATGAATGGTAGGTCAATTTCCCTAGCAGTCTTGGTTTGCTCTTTGGCAGTTGACAGATTTTCCATCCCACTCTGGGTTGGGGGCAGGGGCAGTAGAGTTGTAAACTGGGCCCAAGCAATAACAGTCTGACAGATGCCAAGCATGGTGGGAGGGTTATTGCACCATCTTTCCAAATTACCTTTCTATTATTACAGCTCATGTTCATTTCACCTTTAGAAGCAACACTGAGGTGTGCTGGGTCCTTCAGCAAGCCTAAAACTGAGAATCCACTGTCTTTAGACTCCAAGTTATTCAGGTGTTACTACCTCACTGTTGGTTCTGAAGTTATAATCCACACCAATGGCCAGTTCCAAAATTACTACTAGTTTGGAATAGGCTAACACATTGTACTCAGTGTGCCTTTTATTTTCTCATGCTTTGACATTTTGGAGCCTGGCTGACTGCACCTCCCAGGGTTAGCTAACTCCTAGAGGCAGCAAATACTTCTCCTTTTAACAAGCCTTTCCTATGCAAACCAACTAATCTAGTGCTCTAACCCCAACCACCTCCTTTATGGGGTCTCACACTCCAGGCTATCATCTACTTGTCCCAATCATCCAGGGTCAGGTACCAGACAACTCTGGATACCACCTCTATCCCAGAGCCTCCTGAAATTATTAAAACTAGCCAACCCTAAATCTGTTTGTCCTATCTCACTGGTTCTTCCTCACAGAAACCACAATAATGGGTCTTGCCCATAATTTCCTCTAGCTCTTCTGCCTCCTGACTACCACTGGGGCTTTTCTGTGTGGCCCCTATGGTGTGAACAGCTCCCTTCTTTTGGGACATGTGAGTAACAAACTATCTTTTCAATGGCACCCATCTCCTGATCTGTTTGCCTCACCATACCTCAATCATAGCAATACCTTTATTTTTTTTTAAAATGAAAAACAGGTTTACTAAAACAGGTCTATAGACAATATAAGAGATAAGCTATAAAAACCAAAGTGTGAGCAGCCCCACCCACCAAACCAACCCCAATGGGCACTGGAGCCAGAGAGGGGAGGAGAACCAGGAATATCCTTCAAACGCACATCACACATTTTGGTTTTCCTTTTACTTTTAAGGTTTTTAAAATGCTAAACCAGGATCTGGGAGGGTCCTCCTGCACTCGGCAGTATGTCCAGCTTACCCACGTCCAGCACTAGGGTTGGCGTCCCTCAACAGCAACAATGGGGCTGGTCCCATGCGTCTCACTCCTGTACAATGCTCCTCAGCACATACTTAACTGTGTAGGCGAAGGCTATAAACCCCACTATAACAAACAAGTTTGCCAGGGCACCACCCAGGAGTCTGTGGTGCCGGTTGGCTTGCTGGAGCCCAGCAAGTTTCACACCAGCCCCAGATGCAAGCCCATTTAGAAGCTGAATCCTGTTCTGCCCATGATGGGTCTCCCCACCTGGAAAAACATCTGGTAAGGGGAGAGTATGGGGTCTGCTACTCAGTTCGTCTTGTGCTTTCTGTTTTTGTTTAATTACCTCCACAACTTTAGGAAATAATTCACAAAAGACCTTATCTTTTAAATTAAACACTAAACTCTGTACTGCCAGTTGTCTTTTTGTGAACTCTGATGTCTCTATACTGTCCAGAGTGGGTCCCTTCTCCACCATGAAGCTCAGGAGCCCCGTCAGGATGGTAGAGACAGACCAGGCTGGGTTCCACGTGTCTGGGTGGAAATCTGTGATCGAGAGACACAGCTTTCATTAAGGAGTCATCTCAGGGCCTTGCAAAACATAATGCCCACTGTGCTGGGCTTCATATATATCTTATCTTACAACATACACACAGGTGAAGAAGGGCACAACTAGTGACATGAAGCTGGCTCTATGTTCCTCCTCACTTCCATGCTGATATTCCATTAGAGAATATTTGAAGGGAGGGGCTCAGCACAGATGTAAGGCACCAGGTCTTTCTTAATCCCAAGGTAGTCCTGCTTCCATCTCTGGGTTGCTGTTGTTGGAGCTCTCTTACTGCTGTTGCTGCTCATCTCTTCTGGTCACTGTGGGTGGGTGGCCACTGCACTCAGGCTCACCATGGTAGAGACCAGAGCAGGGTGAGAATGAATGGGGCCCACACCAGAGAGAGCTGAACGATGCAGGGACCTAGCCCACCACACCAGCCTAAGCACCACCACTGCCTCTGCCTCTACCTCAGCTTCTGCAATACCTTTATTTTTAAACATGCAGTTATGACGTTGATCCTACCTTTGTCATAACCTTATTAACAATGTGGCCATCAATATTAGTCAAACCCTTTATTTGTGCATAGTATGCATAGTATTTCTCATTCTTGGGTCACAGATACTCATATTCCCAAACCTTCAGTGTACAAGCAAGTCACAGAGAACCAGGACAAATCTTTTCTTATAATTCCTACTTAGTTTAACTCACTATATAGTTCACCCAAAGAAGTTCTTTACAACTAGATTAAAAGGTCTTTGAGGGAGAGGGCAGTGACTATACATTTGTATATGAGCGTGTGTGTACCTAAGAAGTGTGTAATAACATCTTTTGCGTTTCTGGTGGGGAGTGGAGCTAGTACAGGTTGAGTATCCCTTATCCAGAATGGTAGGGACCAGAAGTGTTTTGGATTTTGGATTTTTTTTCCAGTGTTGTACCTGACACAGTGGAGAAAGACAGACTCGGACTCCACTTAATGTAAAATTAGGTAGAAATTTATTACACCTGCACAGGGGACCGCTGCTCTCAAAGGCAGGCAGCCCCAAGGTGGAAGGCAAGTTGTCTTTTATACTCTTTTTTCTGTGTAGCTCAACAAGCAAGCAGATACAGACTGAACACTGCGGTTAGCTCAGGGCAGGGGCACAGGGTGGGGGGGGGTTACATAGGTCAGGGTATGGGTGAGTGGGTTTACATAGGTTAGGAAAGTTTCTGAGAACTTGGGACTTTCCCCCAAGGGCTTTTCTTAGAATTCACCCCTCCCTTCACACTTTCTCATTTTTAGGTTTTCTTCTTGGAATATAACCCTCATTCACTGGGGCAGAAGGTGGGGGGAGGCTGGGACTGTAGGACTCAGGGATGGTTTCTTTAAGGGTTGGGGGTTTGGTTATTACATCAGAGTGTGGAATATTTGCATATACACGATAAGATACCTTGGGATTGGGACCCAATTCTAAACACAAAATTTAGTTACATTTTGTATAGATCTTACAGACATCGTCTGAGGATATTTTAAATAATTTTGTGCATGCAACAAAATTTGTGTACAATGAACCATCAGAAAGTAAAGATGTCACTATCTAAGGCATCCACATGGACAATCTTTAGTTGTTTGGCATCATCATATTCCTGACTCTTCTGACCAGTAATCCTTTTCTTACACTTAGTTACACATAAGTACTTAACAGGAAAAAAATGACATACCATTGATACAGTGAGAAAACTGTGTGTTCAGGGTAACTAAGTAGCTCAGTGCCATCACCAGAATACCTGTATCCACTGTTAAAAAGCAACAAACAAGGACAGGCTTTTAGTTTCCACCTACGTTGCTGTGTTTTGATTTAAAAAATTACTGGACACTGCATTTTATTTTTATTAGGTAAAAAGAAACACCAGAAGCAGTTGAGTTTCCAGGAAGTGGATCCTCTAGAGATGAGGAGATAGTCTACTAGATGACTTTTTAAAATGTTTCCTCCAGAGTTATCAGCCTCATTTACAATGGTTTTTGTCTTAGACGTCCCTCTTTGACTTTATAAAGTGATAAGATTTCTTGTTCTGTTGTGAATGCATACTGCCCATCACATATTTTCACCACATTGTCTATAGGCACTTTTGCTATAGTGTTAACAACTTTTCACATCCATTTCTTCTAGCCTAATGACAGACTCTGAGGACATATTTTTTCTTGTGTATGTAAGGAGGTCAGCGTCACTTTTTTTTCTCACTTGGGAAGGAAATCATTCAAAGTCATTGCCTTATTCATCATCATTACTGAACATAGTTGCAGACCAGAGGTTGTGCCAGGCAAGTACAACTGTCTTTAATCACTGTGTTGTAAGCACTGGCCATAGCGTATACAGCATCTTTCACTCAAAACTCCTTTGGGAACATTCCACAGCCCTGTTTTGGTTCAGTGCTGCTGGCATGCTATTCAAGAAAACATCTTTACATCTTTTGTTGATATAAAGGTACCCTCCTTCCATGGATGAATAAATAAAATTACATTTAGGGGAAAGCACAAAATACAAACATTATATTAAGTGAGAATTTCGGTTGGGGAATGAACAAAACAACTGTCAAGAAATACAAAAAATCTTTTAGTTATCACGCAGTCCAGTTTCCGAATGATTGAAAAGCCAATTAGAAAAGATGTGCCTGGGAAGTACCTGTGGCCCAGTGGGTAGGGTGCTGGCCCCATATATCAAGGGTGGTGGGTTCAAACCTAGCCCTAGCCAAACTGCAACAAAAAAATAGCCAGGCGTTGTGGTTGGTGCCTGTAGTCTCAGCTACTTGGGAGGCTGAGGCAAGAGAATTGCCTAAGCCCAGGATTTTGAGGTTGCTGTGAGTTGTGTGATGCCACAGCACTCTACCAAGGACAATAAAGTGACACTCCGTCTCTATTAAAAAAAAAAAAAGAAAAGAAAAGATGTGCCTAGCGATGTATGCTTTTTTGTTAGCACAATAATGAACTGGTAAGAAATACACTCCTTGTAAACAATGAGGATAGAAGTTTTTGCCTATCACAGCAAATTTATATTAAGTGCACCTGCCCTGCTGTGTTAGCACATCCTAGCACAGTTATTCTGTCCTTGGCATCCTTAATTCTTTTTTTTAATATTTCAGATTAATATGAGGATACGAATGATTAGGTTGTATCATTTGCATTTCTTAGGTAAAGTTCAAGTTGTAGCTGAGTCCCTCACCCAGGGGGTGTGCTGTATACCTTTACATTGTGCTCATTAGGTGAGAGCTTACCAATCCCTTTTCCTCATCCACTGTCCCCTTTCCCTACTTCTTCTTCTCCCATTTGAATTCATCTGTGTTCTTCTCTTGTTTGGGTGTGTAGTTGTTTATCTATTGGTTTCATGTTAGTATTGAGTACATTGGATACTTGCTTTTCCATTCTTGTGATACTTTGCTAAGAAGAATGTGCTTCTACTCTATCCAAGTAAATAAAAAGATGTAAAGTCTCCATCTTTTTATAGCTGAGTAGTATTCTGTGGTATACATATGCCACAGTTTATTAATCCATTCATATGCTAATGGTTACTTGGGTTGATTCTATGTCTTGGCGATTGTGAATTGAGCTGCAATAAACATTTTAGTGTAAATGTCCTTGTGATAAAATGATATTTTTTTCTCCTAGATAGATACCTAGTAATTCTAGGGATCAAATGGACAGTCTACTTTTAGCTCTTTGAGAAATCTCCATACTTCTTTCCATAGAAGCTGTATTAGTTTTCAATCCTCCCAGAAGTACACAAGTGTTTCCTTCTCTTTTCATTCACTCCAGCATCTGCAGCTTTGGGATTTTGTGATGTGGGGCATTTTCACTGGGGTTAAGTGATACCTCAGGGTGGTTTTGATTTGCCTTTCTCTAATGATTAGGGATGATGAGTATTTTTTTCATGTGTTTCTTGGCCACTCATCTGTCTTCTTCAGAGAAGGTTCTATTCAAATCTCTTGCCCACTAATGAATGGGATTGTTTGCTCTTTTCCTATTGATTAGTTTGATATTGCAATCCACATCAAAGCAAAAACATCTTTGGAGAACTTGAAAAAATAATACTGCACTTCATATGGAACCAGAGAAAACCCTGAATAGCCAATGCAATTTTAAGACACAAAAACAAATCTAGAGGCATCACATGACCAGACTTTAGATTATATTACATGTTGGCAGTGATCAAAACAGCATAGTACTGGCACAAAAATAGAGATACAGACCTACGGGATAGCATTGAGAACCTAGAGATGAAACAAGCTACATATTCTCGTCTGATCTTCAATAAACCAAACAAAAGCAGACACTGGGGAAAAGAATCCCTATTTAATAAATGGTGCTGGGAGAACCGGTTAGCCATGTGTAGAAGACTGAAACTGGACCTGCACTTCTCACCACTTACAAAAATTGACCCTTGCTGGAAATCAGATTTGAATTTAAGATACAAAGCAATAAAAATTCGAAAAAAAAAAAAGGGTGGAAAAAACTCTTGACAAAATCTGCCTAGGAAAAGATTTTAGAAGAAGACCCTCTTGGCAACTGCCGCAATATCAAAAATAAGTAAGTGGGACATAATCAAGCTAAAAAGCTTTTGCACAGCAAAAACATACAGCAACTAAAGCAAACAGACGACCTTCAGAACGGGAGAAGATAATTTGCATGGTATGAATCTAATAAAGGGCTGATAACTAGAATCTACAGAGAACACAAATTTGGCATCCTTAATTCTTGTAGGGACTCTTTCATCAGCTATAGCCAGTCTCTTTCTGGGGCCAGTGTTTTCCTGGGGTAACAGTGCCAAAACAGTGAAGTTTCATCAGCCTTACAGATTTATTCTGGCATCAGATTTCATCAGTGATGACCTTGCTCTGTTATTTCATGATCATTAGATGCTTTATATCACCATAAATCTTTAAAAAATTAGTAGTATAACTTTTCCTAAAGTTTTGCAACCAGTAAGTTGAGTATCCACAGTTCTCTTTCAATTTTCAGTTTATTGTGATAGATCATTGCTTTTTTCATGATCAGCAGTCCATAAAGTGGCATATTAAAGTAATGATCTAGTCTTTAAATGCATGACTAAGGTCTTTAATTTTAGCTTTATGCTTTTTCTCCCTATTTTTCGTTAACTACTATCTATCACTTTCAGCATAGAGCTTCCTCCTGTTTTTTCAGGTCTTATACCACAGAGTAAAGAATAAACAAATAACTACAGTGAGTAGTGTACATAGGTGTTGGCCACATGTGGGGCATTGTGGGGAAGCTGCCATTGGCCTGTCTGGCCTGCACATATTATTACCCTCTGTGAGTGTGCTTGGTGGGGGAATCTGGACCTGCATGGAAAAGATATATTTCAGCTGAAGGGAGCTAGAAGGATCTTTTTTCCCTTGAGGATACCAAATAAGCTAGGGGTCATGCATTTGTGTTTTAACTGTGCCCATTGCATGAGGTCAAGTGTGGAATTTTGCCCTTGTGATGACATGTTGGTGCCCTAAAAGTTTCAGATTTTAAAGCATTTAGGATTTTGTATTTTCAGATTAGGGATGCTCAATCTGTATATATAATACTTTGGGTCAAATAGTATTCATCTTTCACCTGGAATGTTTATTTTCAGTTGAGTGGACTTTTTTTTTTTTTTTACACAGAGTCTCACTATGTCACCCTTGGTAGAGTGCTGTAGCATCACAGTTCACAGCAACCTCTGACTCTTGGGCTTGGGTGATTCTCTTGCCTCATCCTCCCAAGTAGCTAGGACTAGAGGCACCTGCCACAGTTATTTTTTTGTTGCAGTTGTCATTGTTGTTTAGTAGGCCTGGGCCAGATTTGAACCTGCCTGCCTCAGGGTATATGGCTGGTGCCCTAACCACTGAGCAACAGGCACTGAGCCAAGTGGACAGTTTTGAGAGGAATACATATATAGTGGTAAGAGAAGATAGAGTTACTTGTTTTATCAATGAGAGAAATTAGTTCAGTCCTGCAGTTACTTAGATGATCTTTAAAACTACATTCTGTTCTTCTGTTATGTTAGTCATAGTGGCAGGAACCTTGGAGGTCCCTAAGACAAGCCTCTCATTGAATGTCTTCCCTGGTGCCTTATGTGTGAAGCCTGTATATTCTAGTCTTGTCTATCTGTGTGTAAAAGAAGAGGTCACATTAACTTTTAATTCCTCCTTTTTTTAATGGTACTACATAACATCCCCCCAAGTATATCCAGTTATTTCTGGGAGTCCCCAACGGTTATTTCTCACCAAACCACTTGTCAGCTACAGTTAACAGAGGTATAATCTCTCTCCTGGCTTTGAGTAG
This sequence comes from Otolemur garnettii, assembly GCF_000181295.1. Taxonomy (NCBI): domain Eukaryota; kingdom Metazoa; phylum Chordata; class Mammalia; order Primates; family Galagidae; genus Otolemur; species Otolemur garnettii. The sequence goes on from NW_003852404.1 coordinate 37,420,565, forward strand.
CCCATGTCTGATGTCTATACATGCATAATCCATAGAGAAGCATATGGATCATGGTCAGCTTAGCTGCTGGTGCTCAGGATCAGAAACCCTATGGGGCTGCTAGTGGTGCTATCTCTAAATACTCCCATGGCTGCCAGCCCTAAGGTGCCAGAGTTAGGTTTCACAGAGAGGCATAGAAAGTCTGCCCCACATTTCTCTACCCTTTTCCTGCAGGGCCCAGAATTCTACCAAATCTCCCATGAGCAATTCAGATTTTGGGCTTCACCATTCCAACCATGGAGGTTCATACCAAGTTTAAGGATCTGGATGGTCATAAATACCATGCCACCTATTTCTTACCCCTTTCTTCCCCAGCTTTTACCTGTCCCTATCCCCACCACACAGCCAAATTTACTTCAGATGCAACACTCTTTTCTACAAAGCAGTATTTAAAACATTGACGTCATGGTCTTTACATACATATCTATTTCACTAGGGAGTCTTTGCTTTGCCTTCACCAGAGAGCCCCTTCGGGATAGTTTTCCCAGAGTAAAGGAAGATCTGCTCCGAAGGTGAATTGAAAGCTCCAGCATTTGCAATAAGAGTATAGCACAATGCTTTAAAATTATATTATTTTTCTTTTTACTCCATCCATTGAATTTCCAGTCATCTTAGGGCTAATTTAAAATTAAAGGCCAAGAATAGTTTTCTCTTCAATTCGTTGCAACAAGGAATTAATTTTTTCCATTAATCCAGGAGTCTGCAACCCTGGCTGCACATTAGAACTACTGGGGGTTAGGGTGGGGAAGGGTAGGGAGTTTAAAATATGTTGGTGACTGCAGTCCACTGAGATCAATTAAATTAAGATCCATAGGGGTGGATCTAAGGCACTGATATTCTTTAAAGGTCCTGGATGTTTGCAATACCCAACTTGGGTTAAGAATCAGTATTGTAAGTGCTCAAACTTGGGATGGGATCATCTATTCTTTCTCCTAAGTGAGATTTCAGGAATCATTACCTGTTCCCTTGTTTTGACAAGTAAAGATAAGTTCAATTTAGTCATTGCTCTAGTCTGAACAAGAGTGAGACTCTGTCTCTACTAAAAATAGAAAAACTAGCTGGGTGTTGTAGTGGGAGCCTATAGTTCCAAGTACTTGGGAAGCTGAGGCAAGAGGATCTCTCGAGCCCAAGAGTTTGAAATTACTGTAAGCTAGTATGATACCATGGCACTCAACTCCAGGGTGACTGAGTGAGACTCTGTCTCCAAAAAAAAAAAAAAAAAACCCAAAACCCCCCTGGCTACTGCTAATTGCTATTCCCTGTGATGTGTGCTGATTCTTGAAAAATTTGGGTTTATTAGGCCAGCGATCTAGAGATATGTTCTTCTGGGTATTTTGCTGCTACTAGGAAATACTATTTCCACATAGGCTTCTGGTTGAAACATTTTGGTTTCCCATAGGTGTAGTTAATAAAGGGATCAACACATTTATTTTCTTTCTAATTCTGCTGAATATAGTACTTTTCTTTAACTGGGAAAGTATATATACTCAAAATAAGTTATATACAATTTTAGAGCATAAGTGAAATTTATTTGCTCTTCCATGAAAACATTTTATTTTTAGTATCACAAACAACTTCATGACAACATTCACAAAAATAAAATAAAAGAACATCAAAACCCCATTTATTTACCCAGAAGGCAAATAGAGAATAAGAACAGACGGTTCTCATATGGAAATAAAAATTAAGTGTACATAAACCAGTCAGAATAAGATTTTCAAAATGAGCTAATTTTGCCTAAGTATGAGAAAATGATAAATTAAGCAACATTTAACAATAATTCAGGGCAAACAAATACAAACTCAAAATGTATCTAGCCTTTTGTTTTAAAATTAATCCTTTAACATAAAGGATAATACGTGCATATTAGGTCAATTTTTGTTTCCTCATGAGGACTACCTGCTCTTACTTTTATTCAACTGTTTTTCAAATTTTCAAATTTTATTCAACTGTTTTTCAAATTTTGACCCCATTAGGGGTCACCTGGGCTTTAACCAGTTTTTTTTAGTTTCAAAAAAAATTAGAAAGTACAAGTGTGTTTTGTTACATGAATGAATTGTCTCTAACTATTTAATACTTTCATAGAAAAGGCATCTCTTTGGTTTTTCATTTCTTAGCACTTTGTCCTTATCAGATTTCAACTGGAGAAAGCAGAAAACCACAGAGAAAAATTATATAGCTTTTTACCTTGATAAAGCTAGTCATTGTTTCCCCTCTCACGGAAAATTATCTTTATTTTAGTACCTCTCCAAGTTCTTGCTCCCTGTTATCTGGTATTTACAGTCGTTTTATATGTACTAGCATTCTTGTCAATCTGATCTAACCCAGAGGTGTGGAGAGACACTCTTCCTGTGTAAAGTCTAACTACAGAAGTCTCTCTTAGTTTACTAGGATATCATAATTAAATATATTCTAAGTATTCAACAATGTATTCAGAATACAAGGTGGTTTTTCATAGCTCAACAGAAAGAAGACATTTTTAAAAAAGGCAAACTATATCATAATGAAAGTTTTTAAATGTCACATATAAAAATATTTTTAAAGAACATCAACATATTTTTTCCATACTTTGGACTTAATTGAAATATTTAATAAAGCTTTCATTGACATGATCTAGAAATTAATTAGATGTTCATAAAAGCTAATTTAATTGACAAAGAACATGTCAAGAATTTTCCATGTCATTGTATCGTTAAGCAATGGCAACTGTCCAAACTGGTAATGGAATGTTGTTTGGTACCTGCAGAAGAAAAGCCTATCTTTCAAGAAAGTATGAAGTGTTAAAAGTTACTTATGCAATTAATGCATGCAATTGAAGATAAATACAAAAGACTTAAACTGGGAATTAGTGTTATCCATTATCCTGTCACATAATGAACAAAAGGATATTTTTACTTCATAAACTCATACAATTACTCATTAAAATAGGATAAATGTTTAAATATCACAAAGAAATAATACAAAGACTGACTACTTGGTGCCCATAATACACTCCCCATTTTTGCTTACATGGTTCCCATTCAGTTGTTTGAACTATTGATTTCTAAAGAAAAGATTGGAGAAGTCAAATAGTCAATATAATTGAGTTTAATATTACTCTTGTTAATATTATTTGAAATAAGAGAATTTTCATAAAAATTTGTGTTTTCCATCAGTTTCACAACTCATGCCTTGTATTCTTTTAGTCAAACATCTACCCATGCTGTAAGAATTGTGTTTCAGGGTTACTACATGTAAAGCTATATGCTCTATTGTGACAAAGATGAGTGCAACACAATTCCTTAACATAAGTAGATTATGCTTTAGTGTGAGGGGTGAAGCAATCTACTTTCAATGGCAATATAAAAGAAAATGTCAAATGCAATAAGAAAAATAAAGCTCATATTTATTTTTAAAAGCAGAGGAATATCTAATTTAGAAACTAAGAAAAGTCTAGTAGAAGCAATACTTTATTTGTTCATGCCTTCACATTCATTAAAGAAATGTAGGCAATGAGCACAGCATAAGATTCAAGGTGCTGGTCAGAGAAGGACAGATTTACAAGATGGGATGAAGCCTTTCAAGGAGGATGAATGATGTGAAGAAGTGTTCCTGAAGGAGCATTCATCTGAGTGATGTATAATTTTCTATGGATCAATAATTAGAGATAAGGATTTAATCATAGGCTTGAGGAAGGTCTTGAATTTCAGAAGCAAGAACATAAATTTCCTTGAGAGTTTAATGGAAAATCATTGTACATAAATTATTTTATAGGATACATAATTGCTTTTGGAAAAAATTGACAGTACAAAGTTTATAGTTTAATTTGAAATGTGTTTGAAAAAATTGACAGTACAAATCTTATGGATTAATTTTAAAAGTGTGGGTATTTGAGCCCTTCCTTCAGCCAGGTGACACTGCAACTCAAGGAACTAGAAAACAAGAACAAACCAAATACAGTTAGCAAAAGAAAAGAAATAACTAAGGTCAGTGCAGTACTAAATGAAATAGAGACCAATAAGCAATACAAAGGATCAAACAATAAGAACAGTTTGTTCTTCAAAAAGATAAACACAATGGATAAATCACTAACTAGACTAAGAAGAGAAAAGATCCAAATAAACTATCAGAAATGAAAAAGGAGACATCACAACTGATGTCACAGAAACAGAAAAGATCATCAGAGACTATTATGAACTCTATATGTTCACTAGAAAACCTACAAAAACTAGAAAACCTCAGGGGAAATAGTTAAATTTATGGAAACATACAACCTCTTGAGATTGAACCAAGAAGAAATAGAACTCCTGAGCAGACCTATAATGAGCAGCAAGATTGAATCATTGATTATCCCCCCACCAAAAGAAAAGAATTCCCAGGACCAGACAGATTTACAGCTGAATCTACCACATATACAAAGAAGTAATACCAATCCTCCTAAAACTGTTCTAAAAACTCTAGGTGAAGGGAATTCTCCCCAAATGATTCTACAAGACCAGTATCACTGCAACACCAAAACCAGACAGGCCACAACAAATAAAAGAAAACTTGGATGAACACAGATGCAAAAATTCTCATGAAATATTAGTACTAGAATAGTGAATCCAACAGCACATCAAAAAAGATAACACAATATGATCAAATGGATTTTATTATAGAGATACAAAGATAGTTTAACACATGCAAATTAATAAATGTGATTCATAACATAAGCAGAATTAAGGCCAAAACCTAAATGATCATTTCAATAGATGAAGAAAGAGCATTTGATAAAATTTAGCATTCTTTCATGATAAAAATCCTCAGCAAACTAGGCATTGGAGGAACATATCTTAGAATATTAATAATGAAGGCCATATATGTCCTATCCACAGCTAGCATCACACTTAATGGGGAAAAGTTAAAAGATTCCCTAAGAAATTGAATAAGACAAGATGCCCATTTTCACCATTCCTATACAACACAGTATTGGAAATCCTAGCCAGAGTAATCAAGCAAGAGAAAAAAATAGAAGGGATTCAGATTGGAAAAGAGAAAGTTAAGTCATCCCTGTTTGGCTCGGCGCCTGTGGCTCAAGTGGCTAAGGCACCAGCCACATACGCCTAAGGTGACGGGTTTGAATCCAGCCCAGGCCTGTCAAACAACAATAATAATGGACGCCTAAGGTGGTGGGTTTGAATCCAGCCCGGGCCTGTCAAACAACAATAATAATGGCTGCAACCAAAAAAAAAAATAGCCAGGCATTGTGGCGGGTGCCTGTGGTCCCAGCTACTTGCAAGGCTGAGGGAGGAGAATCGCTTAAGCCCAAGAGTTTGAGGTTGCTGTGAGCTGTGACGCCACAGCACTCTACTGAGGGCAACATAGTGAGATTCTGTCTCAAAAAG